>NW_024070189.1:78436609-78870777 GCF_014754425.2 Oryx dammah | reverse complement strand
GTGAGTCTGAGTGAACTCCAGGAGATGGTGATGGACAGGGAGGCCTGGCATGCTGCGATTCATGGGGTCGCAAAGAGTCGGACACGAATGAGCGACTGAACTGAACTGAACTGACTAGACAGACCTTTATTGGCAAAGTAATGTCTCTGCTTTTGAATATGCTATCTAGGTTGGTCATAACTTTTCTTCCAAGGAGTAAGCGTCTTTTAATTTCATGGCTGCAGTCACCATCTGCAGTGATTTTGGAGCCCCCCAAAATAAAGTCTGACATTGTTTCCACTGTTTCCCCATCTATTTCCCATGAAGTGATATGACCCAGAAATTCCATTACTGGACATATACCCTCAGAAAATCACAATTCTAAAAGATACACGTGCCCCAGTGTTTGGGCTTCCCTGATGTTTCAGTGGTAAAGAACCTGCCTGCCAGTGCAGGAGACCTGGCTTCTATCCCTGGGTCAGGAAGATCCTGTGGAGAAGGAAAGGGCAACCCACTCCAGTACTCTTGCCTGGGAAATCCCATGGATAGAGGAGCCTGGCGGGTTACAGTCCATGGGGTCACAAAGACTCAGACATGATTTAGCAACTAAACATCACCACCACCATCCTAATGTTCATTACAGCACTATTTACATTAGCCAGGACATGGAAGCAACCTAGATGTCCATCAACAGATGAATGGATAAAGAAGTTGTGCTACATATATACAATGGAATATAACTCAGCCATAAAAAAGAACAAATTTGAGTCAGTTCTAGTGAGGTGGATGAACCTACAGCCTGGTATACAGAGTGAACTAAGATTATGGCATCCGATCCTGTCACTTCATGGCAGATAGATGGGGAAGCAATGGAAACAGTAACAGACTTTACTTTCTTGGGCTCCAAAACCACTGCAGATGGTGACTGCAGCCATGAAATTAAACGATGCTTGCTCCTTGGAAGAAAAGCTATGACCAACCTAGACAGCATATTCAAAAGCAGAGACATCACTTTGTTGACAAGGGTCCGTCTAGTCAAAGCTATGGCTTTTCCAGTAGTCATATATCAATGTGAGAGTTGGACCATAAAGAAAGCTGAGTGCTGAAGAATTTCTGTTTTTGAACTATGGTGTTGGAAAAGAGAGTCCCTTGGACTGCAAGGAGATCCAACCAGTCCATCCTAAAGGAATTCAGTCCTGAATATTCATTGGAAGGACTGATGCTGAAGCTCCAATACTTTGGCCACCTGATGCGAAGAACTGACTCCTTGGAAAAGACCCTGATGCTGGGAAAGATTGAAGGCAGGAGGAGAAGGGGACGACAGAGAATTAGATGGCTAGATGGCATCACCAACTCAAAGGACATGGGTCAGAGCAAGCTCCAGGAGTTGGTGATGGATAGGGATGCCTGGTATGCTGCAGTCCATAGGGTCACAAAGAGTTGGACATGACTGAGCAACTGAACTGAATACAAAGTGAAGTAAGGAGAAAAACAAATATTGTATATTATTGCATATATACGGAATCTATAAAAATGGTACTGATGAACCTATTTGCAGGGCAACAATAGAGACACAGAGATAGAGAACAGACTTGTGGGCACAGTGGGAGAAGAAGGGATTAGCTGAGAGAGGAGCACTGAGACATATGCCTTACAGAACTGAAATTTGAACATGTGTACTTTCCAATGCAAAGACTTGTCTTTTCCCTGCTTCTAATTTTTAAAGAAGGTTTTGTATTTTGCATTTTTAAAAACTGCTTCTATTAAGGCCCTTATTTTTTTTTCCACTTGTGAGTAAATCATTCTTTAAAAAGTTTCCCCTTCCTCTGCTATGAGGATTATCCTTAGAAGAGCATATGCTGTCCTCAAGATTTCACTGAATTCCTTCATCATTGTCAGAAGCATCCAACAAAAAGTGAAGCTCAAGTAACTGCTGAAGGAATTTTATATTACTCAACAGAAGCATAATCAATAGACTATATGTGAAGACTTTTTTTTCCTGGTGCAGCAATAAAATTTCCATTGACCTCATGATAGTTGAAGAAATAAATCCACTGAAGTTAGAAGTTAGTGATAGAGCATCTGATGCCAGAAATCTACTAACAGCAAGGGATGCACTGTGCTAGCTCCAAAGTCATCATGACAGCTCCCAGGTGGACACTGATGACCAAGGCAGGGCAAGAGCAGAGACCAGGTTACTTCAGACAAAGCAGAGGCTAGCAGGAGGTGCTGAAAGTCAATCCACTGGGAATGGCAAAGAGCAAAGTTCTCACACCTAGAAAAAGTTCTAGAAAATGGGCAGGATAGCCCACCACCAATAATGCATATACGTGAAGCCTCTAGCCACCAAATAACATGTACACATCCACCGATGGATGGGATCCACTTTCAAGGTTCTTTGACTCCAAATCCCAGACTTCAATTTGGAAACTGCCCCTTCACCACATTTGGCCCACTTGCTTGGTAACAAAAAGCTCTTCACTTCAGTTCAGTTCAGTCGCTCAGTTGTGTCCGACTCTTTGTGACCCCATGAACTGCAGCACTCCAGGCCTCCCTGTCCATCACCAACTCCTGGAGTTCACTCAGACTCATGTCCATCGAGTCGGTGATGCCATCCAGCCATCTCATCCTCTGTCATCCCCTTCTCCTCCTGCCCCCAATACCTCCCAGCATCAGAGTCTTTTCCAATGAGTCAACTCTTCGCATGAAGTGAGCAAAGTACTGGAGTTTCAGCTTCAGCATCGTTCCTTCCAAAGAAATCCCAGGGCTGATCTCCTTCAGAATGGACTGGTTGGATCTCCTTGCAGTCCAAGGGACCCTCAAGAGGCTTCTCCAACACCACACTTCAAAAGCATCAATTCTTCGGTGCTAAGCCTTCTTCACAGTCCAGCTCTCACATCCATACATGACCACAGGAAAAACCATAGCCTTGACTAGATGGACCTTTGTTGGCAAAGTAATGTCTCTGCTTTTCAATGTGCTATCTAGGTTGCTCATAACTTTCCTTCCAAGGAGTAAGCGTCTTTTAATTTCATGGCTGCAGTCACCATCTGCAGTGATCTTGGAGCCCAGAAAATAAAGTCTGACACTGTTTCCACTGTTTCCCCATCTATTTCCCATGAAGTGATGGGACCAGATGCCATGATCTTCGTTTTCTGAATGTTGAGCTTTAAGCAACAATAAAAGCCCTGCTTAGTAACAAAAAGTCCTGGTAATTCACAGCTCTGGTCTATAAACCTGAAGGGTGTTTGAAATTATTAATGTCCAGGCCTTCAACCTGAGCAATTGCACCAGAGTTTCTGGGCAGAAAACAGTATAAACAGGCACATTCATAGTCATTAAGATTTGACAGATATTTACATTTTTCCATATTGACTTTGATTTCACTCTTTCCTCTAAGAAATGAAATGTTATTGATTCAGCAGAACCCATATTTAACCTTCACATTACCACCATCCCCTTCCTTCCTTGACCTGCGCTCTGCCATAAATACACAACTGGGAGTGCTGGTGGACTGACCAGAGCCTGCCTCTGACCCCAGGCACATGGCCGGCTGCACTGTACCACCCTGCCTGCGAGAACCTGGGTTTTGATTATTATTTAAAAGTGGAAAGGGATTCTAAGTAAGACCCGCTGCATTTTAATTGCAGCCAACTTTCCCCTTGCCATCAATAGAATACACTTCCATTTTTATAATATATGTCAGGGAAAATAAAGTTGAAGGCAATTTAACACTGACTTCATAGGAGCACTTCTCTGCCTTAAAGTTTCATATAGGCATGCTCATTGTGAATCTTCTCTAAGTCCCTATATAACAGTAACATCAACCTTCTGAACAGAAAAATCACATTTCACCCAACACACACAGATCACAACACACACACACACGAGAACATTTGTATCACCTTGATTTGTAACTACTAAATCAATACTGCTGATCTTAACATTCAGTTCATTTGCTCAGTCGTGTCCGACTCTTTGCGACCCCATGAATCGCAGCAACATTAAAGCCTTATAAATGAATAAACGAGCATGTTTCCATCCCACCCCCCACCAAAGGCAACAGAAGACAAAAAGTCAAACACTTTCACTTTTTTTGAAGGGCTCAGGAGAACAGTGAACCCATAAAGTCTCAGATATTTAAAGAATTAAGTTCCATTAATATATTAAAGGAAATATGATCAATTAACAGTTATTTTAGTTAGAAAAAAAATTAGAAATCTAAAAAGCAGCCTAATAAATATGGAGACTATCCAAAATTAATCATTAAAAATTTTTTTTCAGGTGCTCATGTGTATATGTTTGTGCCCATACAGATTAACTCACTGCACCATGTTAGGAGATTTTTAAAAATACTCTTATGTTGTCACAACAAAATATTTGGAATGAAGAAATCATACCCCTCCCCACAAACAGCTGATAGGATCAAGTTCCACATCAGCAAAGTGACAAGTGCAAAATGATACACTCTTCCCATTTAATAGGTTATATACTGTCTTCTGCTTCTTGTGAATGTACCCAAAACAAATGTTTGTACATGTATGTAAAAGCTCATAGAAAAGAGTAATATAGCACAATGGGGAAAGAAAGAATTGGGCCATATTTTCTTAAAACAGCTTAAGAAGGTAATTAAAATGAAAACAGGAAGGGGTAACAATATTCTTGCTTACTCTCATAAGCTGTCTTTCTGAAAAACACTATAATGATACTTAAGTTTGGAAATTCACTTAATGACAGCTTTTGATCTCCATTTAATGTACACAGTGACACCTACTGGCATACTTATGAGGCAAGGAAGATCTGAAATTTACGCATAAGCAGAGACCTCTGAAACACATATGTTCATGCCCCTCATATTAAACGACACTTCAGTTAGTAAGATATTCTAAAGCATGGTACTGATCTAATGTCAGAAATAAGCTAGAGGAAAGCCTACATTTAGGGCTTTCAATTTTAAGTTATGAAGTGCTATGAAACTGACACACATGGGGTTTTGGAGATTTAAACATTCAGTTCACATTTTCCAAAAGCCATAAGCATTTATTTTCAGTGGTTGGAGTTAAACCTCAGACCTCACTGAGTCAGTATGTTTGGCTGAGGGCAGTCACATTACATGATAATTTTTTTTTTATGTATAAACCAAGAAAATAGTAGTTGGGAGGAACTACCTGCTTTATAAACAAGCTGTGGGATATTACAAATAAGCTGGGTGCTATTACAATAAGCTGTGGTCTATCATAGGAAAATGGAGAAGGCCATGGCAACCCACTCCAGTACTCTTGCCTGGGAAATCCCATGGACGGAGGAGCCTGGTGGGGTACAGTCCATGGGGTCACGAAGAGTCAGACCTGACTGAGGGACTTCCCTTTCACTTTTCACTTTCATGCACTGGGGAAGGAAATGGCAACCCACTCATTATTCTTGCCTGGACAGAGCAAGAATAATGGACATAATGAGGGACAGAGGAGCCTGGTGGGCTGCCATCTATGGGGTCGCACAGAGTCAGATATGACTGACACGACTTAGCAGCAGCAGCATCACAGGAAAAAGGCAAGACTTACAAGACATCTTTTTCCCACCTATGTATATGCTATTGTTGAATCTGGCCATAGAGAGAGAAATAAACTCTAGATGAAGCTGGTAGGGAAAATATGGGCAAGTGAACAGAGGATCCATCAGAAATCTAGTAAACTATAGGTGGTCTAACTTTAAAATAGAAATGGAATTAAAAATTAATTTAAAAAAGAAAAGAAACAGAAGGGCTGGGACAGGACAAGAGGTTTCCGAGATAATAGGAATGGTGGCTGGCTGCCTGCCATGGAGGCCACCAAGGTATGAGAGCAGACCAGTCTTAGCCAGCAGCAGCTGAATCGGCCTCAGTCAAGCAGAATCAGACAGAATGCCATGAACATGTGCCTGGTAATTTCTGACTGTGAAGTGAACTTGTTGACAGAATGCAGTTACCTTAAGAACAGGATAAGCATCTCCCCTGCCAAGTCGGATTGCCAAGGGTGGCTGCACTGCACTGCTAGGGTTCCCAAGGATGAGTCAATAGAAGAGAGTGCTGGGATTGATTAGCAATGTCTGCCATGGACATAGAGAAGGAAAATGACGCGTGTGCCAAAGATCTGCAACCTCATTATCCTAAGATTTAAAAAACAACTCTGCTTCATAATTTTACCCATGTCTATCCTGCTGCAATTTTTTTTCTTGTCTTTGGTCTTTGCAATTTGGTCTTTGCCTTTGTTTCCAAGGGAAATTTATTTTGAAACAGCCCCATTTTGGCTCAGATAAGGAGAAGGGGAGATTTTCTTTGGCTGGCTGGAAAGACACGGGGAAGGTGGCAGAGACAACTGCTAACGCAGGCAGGGCACTGACCTGAAACGGGTGTGACTGCTGGTTCTCATGGAACACCCGATGCAGAGGCTCACCCCTCAGGGGCGACAGCTGAGGGTCTTTAACACAAAGAACACAGCCCAGGCTCTGTGTCAAGTCACCAGGACCCCAGGGCACCTACACTCTTGGCCCAAGATGTGGGAGACAAGATGGTGTGAAGATGGTGTCTTGCCCCCCTGAGGGGGGCTGACACGTCAATCCACACAGTGAACCCGCTTCTCCACCACTAAATCACTGGAGCTTTAAACCAGCCTATAATGTATTATATTAGTTAGACATGATATCATAGTAAAATGAGATGTGTTTTACATAAAACTAATGTAAATGGAGTAAGTTAGCCATAAACAAATTAATGGTTAAACCCATCCCTTAGGTTTATTTATTTACTCCTCTATAACTTTTCTATTACAGATACATACTACTTTCTCTGAAAGTAACTTAAAAACAAGAGATCACCATTTCTTCCACAACTATTAAAAATTATATAATCTCTGGGACTTCCCTGGTAGTCCAGTGGTTAAGAATCCATCTTGTAATGCAAGGGACACGGGTTCAATCCCTGGTCAGGGGACTAAGATCCAACATGCCACGGAGCAACTAAGCCTGTGCTGCAACCACTGTGCCTACAGGCCACAACTAGAAGGTCTGTGCATGGCAATGCAAGACCTCATGTGATGCAAGGAAGACCTCGCATGTTGCAAGGAGATCTCACACGTTGCAATGAAGACCTGACACAGAAAAATAAATTAATTAATGAAAATATTTTAAAAAACTGTATAATCTCTACGTTTTTCATAGATTTTGTTGGGGATGGGGGTTGGCCCAAATAAAATAAAAAGTAAACTACCTCTGAAACAAGTTAATAAGATTGACAAAACTGTCCTTTAAACATAGGGAGTATTTATTTGAAACTTTCTCTAAAAATTAATAGCTATAGGTTTTATGGGTTGACCATGGCAGAATGAATGCCAGGGTGCGATTAGGCAACAGGCAGGGTCAAGGGTAGGACAGATCTACACAGTGAGGAAGGAGAACTCAGCAAGAGAGAGGCCAGATACTGCTCAAGTCAGCTAGAACTGTAACCATGCCTATGTGTTCACTCTCTAAGTTCCCTGAGCCAAAATGTATAGTCCAGGTGTAACCACAAACCAAAAGCCAAAAAGGCAGCCATCACTTACGGATAAGGCACTACACGTGATTTACAATGAATGTAGCAATGCCAACGTATTCAGAGTACATGTCTACATCTACATTAAATATTCTGTAATACCATGTAATAACTGCAGGAGACTAAAAAGGTATTTGGCTTTACAGAATCTGCCTGCAATGTAGGAGACAGGTAGAAGATTTGGGTTCGAATCCTGGGTTGGGAAGATCCCCTCATGGAGAGGAGCCTGGCGGGCGCAAAGAATCAAACATGACTGAACACGTGGGCACGCACATTCATTAAAGATGTGAGTGTGACACTAAAGACTATTTAAAAATCAAACAAATTGTCTGAAACTAAGGCAACAAGTCCTCCAGAACTATGAATGGGTCATGCAATCATATTTGTTTTCACTGTGCAGGAATGCAAGTTAGATAAAAAGCTTTAAAAAGAGATAAAATAAATAAAACAGACTTCCCTGTTTTATTATTCAGACTTTGGCTGAATAATACTGATAAGAGAAATATTTCCCTAACTATATTTTACATCTAGAGAGCGCTGCTAAACTAAGACAATTTCATAAAACCTAGCACTTGTAGCTCAATAAAATTATTTAGTGCTGATTTATTGAAGAGTATTTACTATAAAAGGTTTCCTTTTATTTTTACTTGGAAGCTAGACAACAGCATAATATATGCTCCCATATATTTGTCTCATGTTGTCTCTGTGAGAATGTGCAGTTCCTAAAAGTTACTGAGAATATTTAGATTATACTAAACTACTAGATACTGTGTGGATCACAATGAACTGTGGGAAATTCTGAGAGTGATGGGAATACCAGACCACCTGACCTGCCTCTTGAGAAATCTGTATGCAGGTCAGGAAGCAACAGTTAGAACTGGACATGGAACAACAGACTGGTTCCAAATAGGAAAAGGAGTACGTCAAGGCTGTATATTGTCACCCTGCTTATTTAACTCTATGCAGAGTACATCATGAGAAACGGTGGACCGGAAGAAACACAAGCTGGAATCAAGATTGCCAGGAGAAATATCAATAACCTCAGATATGCAGATGACACCACCCTTATGGCAGAAAGTGAAGAGGAACTACAAAGCCTCTTGATGAAAGTGAAAGAGGAGAGTGAAAAGGTTGGCTTAAAGCTCAACATTCAGGAAACTAAGATCATGGCATCCAGTCCCATTACTTCATGAGAAATAGATGGGGAAACAGTGGAAACAGTGTCAGACTTTATTTTTTGGGCTCCAAAATCACTGCAGATGGTGACTGCAGCCATGAAATTAAAAGACGCTTACTCCTTGGAAGAAAAGTTATGACCAACCTAGGTAGCATATTCAAAAGCAGAGACATTACTTTGCTGACTAAGGTCCGTCTAGTCAAGGCTATGGTTTTTCCGGTGGTCATGTATGGATGTGAGAGTTGGACTGTGAAGAAGGCTGAGTGCTGAAGAATTGATGCTTTTGAAGTGTGGTGTTGGAGAAGACTCTTGAGAGTCCCTTGGACTGCAAGGAGATCCAACCAGACCATTCTGAAGGAGATCAACCCTGGGATTTCTTTGGAGGGAATGATGCTAAAGCTGAAGCTCCAGTACTATGGCCACCTCATGCAAAGAGTTGACTCATTGGAAAAGACTCTGATGCTGGGAGGGATCGGGGGCAGGAGGAGAAGGGGGCGACAGAGGATGAGATGGCTGGATGGCAGCACTGACTTGATGGACATGAGTCTGAGTGAACTCCGGGAGTTGGTGACAGACAGGGAGGCCTGGCGTGCTGAGATTCATGGGGTCGCAAAGAGTCGGACAGGACTGAGCGACTGAACTGAACTAGATACTGGACCATTTCTTTCCCTAGTCCATTTCTAAAAACTTCCCTCCACTGGACTGTAGCATTTCAAGGGCAGAAAATAAACCTTATTCACTATGTCTCAAAGGGGCTTCCTTAGTGGCTCAGGTGGTAAAGAATCCACCTGTAAAGTGGGAGGGCTGAGTTCGATCCCTGGGATGGGAAGATCCCCTGGAGGAGGGCATGGCAACCCACTCCAGGATTCTGGCCTGGAGAATCCCCATGGACAGAGGAGCCTGATGGGCTACAGGCTATGGGGTCACGAAGAGTCAGACATGACTGAAGCGACTAAGCACAGAACAGCACGTGTCACAAAGCAGTACTGAGAAAATGCTGTGTCCACAGCACCTGCTCATTAAAAGTTGCTGCAAAAGTATTATTTGTAAGAGCAGAACAATGAAAACCCAAATGCCCATCCATAGGAGAGTAGCCACATAGGAAGGACCATGTACCCATTACAAATATGGAGGATTCTTATGAACTCATATGGAGCATTTTCTAGCATATACCAACTGAAAAAAAAAAAAAAGGAGAAAGATTATATATAGTATATTAATTGTTATGAATGGTAAACTAAGGAATGGAGATACATTAGGATAAGTGTGAGTGTGTGTGTGTGTGTGTGTGTGTGTGTGTACAAAAAAAGAAACACAAGAAGTATAAACCAGAACAATAACACTAACTCCTGTAGATATGTGCGTAGAATGCAAGGGGAGCCTCACTTTTCCAAAAGTACATTTTTATATCATTTCGAACCAAATAAATTGCCCTATATATTCATAAATTTAAATTAAACAAAAAAGCTTAAAAAAAACCCACAAATGAACATAAACAAAGAACCTAAATGTTCATTAAACTTTTAACATAACAATATGGAGTAAATAATTCAACTAACTTTTGAACACAGTACTCTAACTACACAAACATAACAAGTCATATTTAGGATAAAGAGGATTGCATAAAGGTCTTAAATTTTATTTGGTAGGCTTACTGTTAGAATGATTTGGGGCTTGAAATGCTGAAAATTTTATGTATGAAGAAAAAAGAGATACACGAAATGTCAAAATTTTTAAAGTGTATGTATTCATATGACTATCGTATGTATAATATATACTCATATATATATATATCACACACATGCATATATAATAAGTATACAATATATTTTATATAACTATATTTGTTTGTTCCAGCAACTGAAAGGGTCTGGTAGCAATGATAAGCTATAGCATTCTTAGCATCCATAACTTCATTTCTAGATGTCATTCCCTGCTAAAAGGAAGCAGGGTCCTTGGGAAAGTCTAGAATTGGGCAAGCCCACAGTGAACCTTCATATCTTGTTGAACAGAATGCAAGAAATGGTAACCAGAGACAAATAGGGTCATGTCAAAAGGACACAAGTGTTGACTTGAATGAGATCCTGGGGGACAAATTTGGGCATCAAAAGAACAATGACAACATTAGAAAAAACTTTTAATTTAAAAACGTCTATAGAGATGTAAGGGGAGAACTAAGAAGGGGAGAAGCTCCTCCTCACAGAAGAATGCCAGTTAATAGACATGGAAGGAATGCTGGAATTAGAAAATCATCTGTCAACTATCAATTTCATAGCTTAACCAGACCAAAGACCATTACTGTGGTTAACCACTGGGTCAAAGGAATGAAATGTTTCAATTTAGGGGTGAAAGTAATTGTGCAACTTATTTGCAAAGGATTCATCCAAAATAAATAAACAGCAGTGTGTGTGAGAAAGAGAGAGAACAAAGCGAAAGGGGCAAAATGTTACCGACTGGTGAGTCTGAGTGAATATAAATACTCTTTGTACCGTGCTACCAATATTCCTTCAAAATAAATCACTGGAAGAAAAATAAAAAGAAATCAACCTGCTACAAGGACTACTCCATTGTTCGTTGGTGCTATGTTAAAGACATATGCTTCTGACCTCACAACACTCATATTCTTACCCTTACGAGTCATATTTCAATGGCAGAAGCATTGGCCACTAGACCATTTCCAACCCTCACACATTCTTTGTTCTTATGCGTTTGCCCATAAGTCAGTATCTACCACTCACTACACGTTCCTTCACAGAAACATTAATTTTCCTGGCTATTCCAAAAAATCTATTCAAAGAATAATACAGCTGAATATAATAATGAGTTTGAAACAATCAGTTTATTCATAAATAACTCAGACCAAAGCCAATTTAATTTTTAATAAAACTTGAAGATCTAGTAATATTTCTCCAGAATAATGAGAGGCCTTTTTTGGGGGAGGATGCATTATTACTGGAAAGTGAATAAGTGTTGGAGGAGACAAATGAACATTTGAGGTAACTGCAAAACTTATACTTTTAACAAATAGACTATATTTCTTTTTTTTCATATGGATATATTGTCACTGTAAAAAATGCAAGCAAAACAAAGTTAAAATTCCCACATTTTTCCCTTCCTACATTATTCCCCCTAGAGGTAACTATGATTATCATGTTGGTATATTTGTACCTGAAAAAATAAAGCTGACTTGTTTTTTTTTCCCCACCGTTTCATACTATATATAGCTTTTTAACAACTTCTTCTTTAAATTTAACTTGCTTTTATTATTATTATTTAACACTATTCTACAGAGAGTTCTTAAAGTTACCTACCCATCAGTATTTTTTAAAACAGACTATGTTAATGTTCAAATAAATAAGCACTTTAAAGTCAACACTCCTGAACAATTCCAAACAGGAAAAAGAAAAAATATCGTCAGGTAAAAAGCGTTGGGTAAGGTTTTATAAGGTCAAAAAGACTTGATACATAAATCCTCAATTTAAAAAAGCAATTTGGGACTGCTCTGGTAGTCCAGTGGTTAAGATTTTGAGCTCCCAGTTTAGGGGTTCTGGGTTCAATCCCTGATCAGGGAACAAGATCCACACGCTGCAACTACGACCCAGCACAGCCAAATAAACTTAAAAAGGAAAAATGCAATTTGTCGAATAATAATTATATTTTGTCTGAAGGGCATATATACCTACCTCTGAGAGATGAGCAAAAGGGAAGAAAAGAGGCTTTTAGTTTCTATTTCACATCCTTTGGCTGTGTTTTATAACTCTTACTGGAAGTTACTGAAGGGATAAAAGTTTTAACTAATAATGTTTTTGAATAGGTTAAAAAAGGATTATGATTATACTCACTGCACATCTAGGGTACATTTCCTTAAAAATAATCAATTTCAGTCAAATAAAGGATAACACTGGGGCCTTAACTATTAGGACCGGGCTGTTTAAGTCCACACTTTTAAAAGCCCTTCTAAAGGCAAACCTCTTCCTTACACGAGGAAGAATGATGGAGTTAGAAAATCTCCATTTTGCCACCATCACAGAAAAACTTACTCAGGCAAGAATCATGAGTGGGTGCTGAATCAGGGAGGGACCCTCGAGAGGAAGACAACATTCATGTAATCATAAAATGGCTCTTCAAATGTTACTTACTAATTACAAAAGCGAAAACAGTAAATCCACAACAGTAAAACCCAACCCAACCTAACCAAGTGCTCAAAACAATCATCACCAACTGGGGCAAAAATACCAAGTGCCTCTGAATGTGAAATCCTACCAAGGACACAATGACAGGAATGGGGATTCCCAGGCCGAAATCCATGACCTGAGTCTCCCCATCAGGAGCCAGTGGACAAAACTAAAGGTAAGGATGCTCTATTTGAACTGCCTTTTATAAAAGCAAGTGTCACGGAAGACAGAGAAAGACTGAGAGAGAATTCCAGGTTAAAGGGGGCTGAAAAGACACGACAGCTAAATAAAACGCTTATCTGGACTCTGTACCAGCAGGAATAAGATGCTCTAAAGCATTGGTTCCCAATCTTTCTGGCACCAGGGATCGGTTCTGTGGAAGACAATTCTTCCACAGACCAAGGTGGGAGTGGTTTCAGGATGATTCTTGCACATTACATTTATTGCACACTTTATTTCTATTATTATTACATCAGCTCCACCTCAGATCATCAGGGATTAGGTCCTGGAAACTGGGGCCCTCTACTCTAAAGGATATTATTCAGACAGCTGACAAGCTCCTGATACAGCCTACCAAATAATCCTGGGTCAGTGTTATATTTCTTGATCTGACAATGTCACTGTGGTTATGTTAATGGTTCAGAAAGAAAAACTATGTATATTAAGAGAGGAAGGCAGGGAAGAAAATCAAGCAAAAGTGGCAAAATGTTTAAAACTGGTAAATCTGGTTAGAAAGCAATGAGACTTCATTGTATTATTCTTGTAACTTTCTGTAATTTGAAATTATTTCAAAATAAAATTTAAAATACATTAATGGAGTATTAGCCATTAAAAAGAATACAATTGAATCAGTTCTAATGAGGAGGATGAAACTGGAACCTATTATACAGAGTGAAGTAAGCCAGAAAGAAAAACACCAATACAGTATGCTGCTAAGTCACTTCAGTCGTGTCCGACTCTGTGTGACCCCATAGATGGCAGCCCACCAGGCTCCGCTGTCCCTGGGATTCTCCAGGCAAGAACACTGGAGTGGGTTGCCATTTCCTTCTCCAATGCATGAAAGTGAAAAGTGAAAGGAAAGTCGCTCAGTCGTGTCCAACTCCTTGCGACCCCATGGGCTGCAGCCTACCAGGCTCCTCCGTCCATGGGATTTTCCAGGCAAGAGTACGGAGTGGGTTTAGAAAGATGGTAATGATAACCCTGTATACGAGACAGCAAAAGAGACACAGATGTATAGAACAGTCTTTTGGACTCTGTGGGAGAGGGAGAGGGTGGGATGATTTGGGAGAATGGCATTGAAACATGTATAATATCATATATGAAACAAGTCGCCAGTCCAGGTTCAATGCATGATACTGGATGCTTGGGGCTGGTGCACTGGGACGACCCAGAGGGATGGTATGGGGAGGGAGGAGGGAGGGGGGTTCAGGATGGGGAGCACATGTATACCTGTGGCGGATACATGTTGATGTATGGCAAAACCAATACTATATTGTAAAGTAATTAACCTCCAATTAAAATAAATAAATTTATATTAAAAAAAAATAAAATACATTTCCTCTGGTCCCATTACCTCTATGACCTGCCCTTTCTCTGTTTAATCTGCCGATACTGAATAACAAGTGTCAAGGAACTGCAGGGGGTGGGGAGTTGTATGGGTGCCAAGACTGGAGAGCATCTCTGTGAGGGGTCTGTGTTCAACCTCATCTGTCAGAACCTCTCTCTGAGTCTCACCTGACATATCGTACAGTCTCTATTGCTTTCTCTGTATTATTAAAGTTTGTTGTTGTTTAGTCGCTAAGTCACGTCCAAGGGCTTTTGCCACCCCAAGGACCATAGCCCGCCAGGCTCCTCTGTCCATGGGATTTCCATTTCCTTCTCCAGGGGATCTTCCCAACACAGGGATCGAACCTGCATCTCTCCCATTGGCAGGTGGGTTTTTTACCACTGAGTCACCAGGGAAGCCCTATGAAAGTTTAAGATGAGTCAGCTGCAGCTGGACTACAAGTACTGAGGACAGACGTTACTGCGGAGAGAAATGGATTGTCCGATGTATGTTTTTTCAACTGAGGGCCCAACAGGGACCTGCTGTACAGCACATGGAACTCCGTGATGCGCCAGCTTGGATGGGAGAGGAGTTTCGGGGAGAACGGGTACATGTGTAAGTACGGCTGAGTCTCTTCACTGCTCACCTGAAACTATCACAACATTATTAATCAGCTGTATCCCAATATAAAATAAAAAGTTTAAAAAAAACAGAGGGTAATTCAACATCACAATAAGCAGAAAGAAGATTCATAATTCATATCAACTGATGTACTCCTACATGAACCTAAGGAAAAGTTAGAAAACGTATTTCACATCTGAGATGTCCAAATTCTAATTTCATAAGTTAAAATGGACTCAGATACTCAACTGAATAAATCAAACCATGTCATTAATACTCTGACACTAAATCTGCTTCCTCTACACAACCAATGAGATTACCACAGAAAATATTTATCAATCTATCCAGGCAAAGTTCTAGCATAAGAATCAATGATATGACAATCTTGGGTAATACATTTCTGACAGTTCTGAAAGCCTCCTGGATGCATTAACTCCTTAACGTGATGCACAACCATTAACAGAAGTTCAGAGAGTTATGGCAAAAGAGAACCATCTCTAAAGAAAAAAGATGTACTATTCAGGAAGATATGCCATTTATTCATTCCAAGACTCATCAAGAAATTGGGCTAGATACTAACCATATATGAACAAATACAGAAAGATGCTATGACATGAACAAGACTGCTTAACAAAAGAGGAAATAAAATATATGGAAATACAACTTAGCCATTTCACCTGACGGGAAGGTCACCTGGAATTGTGATTTAGAGTAAATGATTTTTCAGCCTTTCTTGGGGTCACGGACGTGAAAATCTGCAGACCTCCATGGAAACATACACACACATAATGTGCAAGATTTTACGTGCAGTTTCAAGATGAGGAAGTCTCTCTGAGGGACAGTTACCTCCTATCTTCTGAAACAGATGTGCTAGCTAATTTAGCCCCACTGGTAAAGAATCTGCCTGCAAGGCAGGAGACCCTGGTTCGATTCCTGGGTCAGGAAGATCCCCTTGAGAAGGGACAGGCTACCCACTCCAGTATTCTCGGGCCTCCCCGGTGGCTCAGCTGGTAAAGAATCTGCCTCCAGTATGGGAGACCTGGGTTTGAGCCCTGGGTTGGGAAGATCCCCTGGAGAAGAGAATGGCAACCACTCCAGTATTCTGGCCCAGAGAATTCCATGGACGGTATAATTCACATGGTCGCAAAGCATTGGCCATGACTGAGTGGCTTTCACTTTCACAGCTGATCCTGCACAAACCTTGGAAGCTTATCTGACTCTCCCTCTCGCCTCTATACTTCCTGCTTTGCACACCATCCCTTCCTCTCTGCTCACCTATCCCCTGCTATACCATGTTCCCCTGTCTCTGTGCCCAGTCTTCCCCAATTCCTCACCCCCTCCCACTTCTCCCTTATATCTTCCACTTCCTTACCTGGTCCAGACACAGAAATAAAATATTATCTTTGAGTGATTTAACTAAAGTTTTATGTTATTGTTCATAATTTTTTAAATTAATTATTTTAATTGGAAGCTAATTACAATATTGTAGTGGTTTTTGCCATACATTGACATGAATCAGCCATGGGTGTATAATTTTAAAAGCCAGTGAGCCCCAAATTTTACATTTACAGAGATTGAGAGATTAGGATGGACAGGGCGGGGTGGGGGGGCGGTGGAGGGGGAGAAAGAGATGAAGGCAGGAAAAATCAGTGTTTTCTAACTTAAAAAAGAAAAGTTGTTTTATATCTGCCTGTTACTTTATGTTTCTGTACATTCACCCAGCAGGCCCACACTAGCAGAAAGTGGCTGCACTCACTGCCTGTGACAATCAAGAGGTTTGGGGAAGATAGACAGCCCTGAGCACCCACAGTGGGACCAGAACATAGGGCCTCTCTATGGAGGAGAGCATGCTTCTTCCATGCTGGACCAGGGGGCTGGGCATCGTCTACAACCAGGACCTGGCCGAAGCTGAGGTGGCACCGAGCCCGGCCTCCAGGAATCGGTGGGTGCATCTAACCTACCTCTCCAGGGACTGGCACCGCCCATCACTCCACCATATCCTCTAAGTCATGACAGAACAGCACTGCGGAACAAAGGTGAGCAGACAGGGGATTATGTGAGGAGGAAGACTAAGTTTCGTCACACTCAGCTACAGTTCTTCAACAAAGCCATAATCCCTCTATTGTGGGAATTATTTGAAGGTAAATTACTTCACAATTAGACCAATTTTTCATGTTCTTAAGGCAAAATCCATGGAGGTACCACTACCCATCTTTCTTTTATCATATGCTCCCTCCAGGGCTCCCCAGGCGGCACTGGTGGTAAAGAACCTGCCTGGCAATGCAGGAGACGTACGAGACGTGGGTTCAGTCCCTGGGCTGGGCAGATCCCCTGGAGGAGGGCATGGCCACTCACTCCAGTATTCTTGCCTGAAGAATCCCTTGGACAGAGGAACCCGGCAAGCTACAGTCAATGGGGCTGCAAAGAGCTGGACATGACTGAAGCGATGTAGCACGTGTGCATGCCTTCCGTATAAATACAGGCACCATATAAATACAGAGGATGAGATGGCTGGGTAGCATCACCAACTCAATGGGCATGAGTTTGAGCAAACTCCAAGAGATAGTGAAGGACAGGGAAGCCTGGCGTGGTGCAGTCCGTAGAGTCGCAGCAGAGTCGCAAAGAGTCAGACACAACTGAGAGACTGACCAACCACCTCCATATACAGAGGTATAGGTAGAGATATATTTGTACACAATCATTACTTAATTTCATCCTCAAAATAACCATATGATGTAGTTATATAAACCCCACTCTGTAGATTACAATCTGGAGCTTTAGCACAAATCACCCAAAGTCAAACACAGTCAGAAAGATGGAATCTGAACACAGTTCTCCGACTGGAAGCTCTAAGCCTGAGATTCTCAGCTTCTCACCCTCCCCTATGCCTGTGTATCTCCTGGGGATCTTGTGAGGATACAGAGTGACCCCCCTAGGTCTGGGGTGGGGCCCAAGAGCACCTTCCTAACAAACTCCCAGGCCTGCTGCTACTCCATGGACCACATGCAGAGTAGCAAGGGGGTTAAAGAAACAGTTTCATTTACTAGACTGATTCCATCCTTACAGCTGTGACTTCTAAAAGTTGAGACTGCTGCCAGCCATACATGCCTAAAGAGTTAACCGCTTTAAAGAGAAAAACAAGCATGTTCGACCTCTATGAAACTGTGCAGGAATTTTTTTTTTTCTTTATAATTCAGAAAACACAAGTTTGTAACCCTAAAACCAATTTTTAATGAAATAAAATGCATTGCCAATGTTTTCTGTGTGCATTCCTGTTGTTTTCAGCCAGAAGAGTTTCTTCGGGGTCCTACACCCAAACCAGATGCATTCCGTGTTTCTACCAGGAAGCCATCAGAATCTATTAAAATTACTGTACGCTGATAGCAGCGGGGACATGACAAATCGCAGGCCAAGAGTCAGATACCGCAGAATGTATTTCAGGGCTTTGGGGGCAGGCCCATTTGCAACCAAATGATATTGTGCGAGGCTGGCATGCTCAGTGCATGACAAACGGATGCAATTTCAGCCCTGTCTGCGGGTCAGGGGAGATTTCTCTGATGCTGCTTGGGGTTGGTTTACAGAATTGTGCAGAGTTCCCAGATTTGAATCGCTTGGGGCCTGAGAGGGCTTCCCTTGACAAGCTACAAATAATTACACTCTACTCTTTCCATTGTACTCTATTATTTTGCCCCCTTATCTCCAGGATTTGAGCTTTTGCGAACAAGCAAGGTTGGCTTCTATTCTGACCACAGCACAACACAACATTGTTCTTCTTTTCTGATATGATAAATAAAACAAGACCTGGCAGACTAAACATTTTTTATCAGTCCCATTTTCCACTTTTAGAGGCAAAATTCAACTTTGGGCTCAGTTGGAGAGGGTGAGCTGGAAAAGCAGACAGGCAGCTTCCTGCAACCCTCACTTAAGGATGGGTTCCAGCTACCAGGTTATTGCAAAAGCTCATATGAAAAATGGGCGACTGACAAATGAAGAGCACATGAGCTGCAGCTTTTACAAAGTTTCTACTTCCTGTTCCCCTCCCCCTTGTCTCCAGCTCCATCCTAACAGCTCTTACTCAGATATTCAAAATAAAAAAAGTTTTCCCAACTTGGGATGCAATTAGAACCAAGCTGCCCTATTGGTGGTATGCTTCTCAGAAACACCAGAGACTCTACATTCAAGCCTGTTTCACTTGTGAAAGATTTCAGAGCCTAACACCCACCTTCAGGTGGCTCCTCAGGATGATATGCTGATTGTTGCTCCACATATTTTAATTAAGTAAATGTGAAGCTTTATGCCTCCTGAGAAATCTGTATGCAGGTCAAGAAGCAACAGTTAGAACTAGACGTGGAACAACAGACTGGTTCTAAACTGGGAAAGGAGTATGTCAAGGCTGTATATTGTCACCCTGCTTATTTAAAATATATGCAGAGTACATCATTTGAAATGCTGGGCTGGATGAAAGATAAGCTGGAATCAAGATTGCTAGGAGAATATCAATAACCTCAGATACGCAGATGACACCACCCTTATGGAAGAAAGTGAAGAAGAAATAAAGAGCCTCTTGATGAAAGTGAAAGACGAGAGTGGAAAAGCTGGCTTGAAAAACAACATTCAGAAAACTAAGATCATGGCATCCAGTCCCATCACTTCATGGCAAATAGATGGGGAAACATTGGAAACAGTGAGTGACTTTATTTTCTTGGGCTCCAAAATCACTGCAGATGGTGACTGCAGCCATGAAATTAAAAGACGCTTACTCCTTGGAAGAAAAGCTATGACCAATCTAGATGGCATACTAAGAAACTGAGACATTACTTTGCCAACAAAAGTCTGTCTAGTCAAGGCTATGGTTTTTCCAGGATCATGTATGGATGTGAGAGACCAACCTAGACAGTATGTGAGATGATCAACCTAGACAGCATATTAAAAAGCAGAGACATCACTTTGCCAACAAAGGTTCATCTAGTCAAAGCTACAGTTTTTCCAGTAGTCATGTATGGATGTGAGAGTTGGACCATAAAGAAGGCTGAGCACCAAAGAATTGATGCTTTTGAACTGTGGTGATGGAGAAGATTCTTAAGAGTCCCTTGGACTGCAAGGAGATCCAACCAGTTAATCCTAAAGGAAATCAGTCCTGAATATTCATTCATTGGAAGGACTGATGCTGAAGCTGAAACTCCAGTACTTTGGCCACCTGATGCAAAGAACTGACTTGTTGAAAAAGACCCTGATGCTGGGCAAGACTGAATGCAGAAGGAGAAGGGGACAACAAAGGATGAGATGGTTAGATGGCATTCCCAACTCAATGGACATGAGTTTGAGTAAACTCCAGGATTTGGTGATGGACAAGGAGGCCTGACGTGCTGCAGTCCAAGGGGTCGCAAAGAGTCGGACACGACTAAAACTGAACTGAACAGATGCCTTCATATTTTTTGAAAGGAAAATATAAGACTGAAGGAGGTGGTGTTTTGTTTAAACTCCCTTGAGTAACATTTCATAAAGCTCTAATTCCTAGGAAAGTTTATTTTTAAAAGTCTATAATGATGGCTAACACTGACAGAGAGTAATCTGAACATCCTCTTTTAAACTTTGTTAGGCTTTAAGTATAGGTCAGCCCTTCATACGTACTTTTGCAACAACGCTAGGACACGAGTACAGAATTTCATACAATAAAGACTGTCATTTCCTATCCCCATTTTAGAGATCAGGCAACTGAGGCATAGAAAGGTAAAGTAACTTGCTCTGTGAGTTACAGCTACTAAGTGGTTGCAGCTGGGAACTGAGCTGAAGAGTGACTTGAGCTGCCTTGAATACAGCTTCCTAGTTCCACAGCTCCAGCTACTCAAGGCCAGCTCAACCACAAGCATGACATAACCTCACCTGAGCAGAAACTAAGAGCCTGGAAAGCACTCAGCTTGACCATATAGACAAATGATGGTGAGATTAAATTCTCATCAGGAGTTGAAATGAGTATCTTGACTTCTACTCTCCAAACCTGCCTTGTCTAGTATGGGAGCACTCAAACTGCTATTGGACATCTGAAATGTGACTCATCCCAAGGGAGGCATCCTCTAAGTGTAAAACACATCTGATTTAGAGAACTACTACAAAACATAAACTATCTCATTAATAATTTTATAGTGATGATGAGTTAAATACTATTTGGATTTACTGGGCTACATAAAATTTATTATTACAATTCATCTCACCGGTTTCTTGTCACTTTTAAAAAGACGTCTACTAGAAAATTTTAAATCCTATGTAGTTTGCGTTATATTTCTATTAGATGATGTGCTCTCTACTCACAGTGCCAATCTTTGCATGGCTGAGTCATCAACACAAGTTGGTCAAAAGAAAAGCAACTCCGAGAACAGCAGTCTGCCTGGCAGGAAGCCCCCTTACTACCCCCTCTCCTGCTTTCAGAATCCTCAGGCTCTCACACCAGTGCCCCACCCCTCACCCTTGAAGTTCTGATTTAGAAAGGGCCTTGATCTGACCCTGCTCTCCTTCCTGTCGCTGGGCTTTCTCTCCCTCCTTTTACTGTCAGAGCACCTGGAAGGGCCCACCCTCCATTTTCTGCACCCTCTTTCCAACTTCCCTAATTCACTGCAGCCCGACTTCCAACCCCCACGCTGAAACGGCTCCTCGAAGGTTCCTCATCCTCACTTTGTCCTCCTGATCTCTCTGTTCACTCTAGAACAACTGCCGGGCCCCCAACCACACAGCAGGCCTTGTCTACCCATGCACTTCCAGTGGGCTGACAACCAATCAGGAACTTGGAAGAGAGGGCCGGAAACCTGTGTATCAAGCTGTTAACAAAAAAGGACGTGGCACCAACCTCCCCCTCAAAATACCATTCTCCCACCACCGGTCCCGAGGAGGATGCTCTCTCACTATCCAGGAATTCTTTGGCTCATGGCAGCTGTGCTGTGCATGGATCCTCCCTGGTGGACCGTGATTCTGCCGTAGGGTCCTGTAAGCAGATAGGGTAGCGGGCCCCCGCAGAAAGAGAACCAGGCATGGCTTGCTTTTTCTTCTTTTTTTTTTGGCCGCAGCATGTAGGATCTTAGTTCCCAAACCAGGTATCAAACACACACACCCCACAGTGAAAGCGTAGAGTCTTAACCACTGGACATTCAGGGAAGTCCCTGGCATGACTTTCTTGACATAAGAGGAACCATTTTAGCCTCAGCCATTTTGTGATCCAAGGCTGGCCAAGATTCTTGTCCTTGAACATGTTCATCAATGATCATAAGGGGAGTGAGAGAAAGCAGAAACATGGAAAAGCCATCAAGAAACAATAGTTCAGCAACTAGAGTCCCAGTTCCTGCTTAAGGGAAACACATCACAATCTGACACAGTCTTAGAGCTCTGCAGGAACTAACACTCCCACCAGGTGGAGGACGGAATGATGGTGTTGACTCTCCTGACCTCAATCCACTAAAGCTTGGACTCTGTGGACTTTCACCCCAATGCTGTGTGAATTCTCTGTTCAAGCCCCTTTATGAACACACACGTATCCTCAGCTGAAAACTTCCCCAATTTTGCTGTTCAGGGAGACATTGCTTTGGGAAAGATCTCTGGTGTTCTCCTAACTTGTTGCGAGCCAATAAATCCTTCCTTCTCCGGATCTGTGGTTCGGCTGTATCTGTTGGCTCAACATCCACCAAGACGCAAACCCAGTTTTCAGGTAACAGCCCTCTCCCCTTGACTTTCCTGCCCAGAACCATATTGAGCCTCAGGCATCATCCAAACAGTGGACATGTGTGAAGCCACCTTCAGGGCCTGGCCTACAGACTTGCAGACACAGTCGAAGGAATAAGAAGCCAACACTGGGGCAAAGGTGAAAGCCTCATCTCTGGCTCCTAGGAGGAAGTGAAACTGGAACTGGTTCAGAAAGGGAAAACATGAGCGAAGCAACTGTAGGTGGGAGAGTGGGGTAGGCTTCCTGCAGACTGAAGAACAGGAGATTCAGAGGCGTGAGAAGCCCAGGTCCTCCAGCAACAGAGGGCTTGGCGTACATTCAGGCATGTAGGGCAGACAGTGCCAAGTGAAGAGACCAGAGGTGGGGGATACTACATTTTATTCTTGTATTTACCTTTTTCTCTTAGCTACCCATCCTAGACAGTTTCTCAAGACCACTGTTCTGGAATCTCTCATGTCCACTTCACAGTACCGCCTAATCCAAACCTTCATCTGGTCATTTCTGCAACCCCTTCCCCTAGCCTGGCCCACCGCAACAGTCCCATGTGTGCATGCTAAGTTGCTTCAGCTGTGTCTGACTGCGCAACCCTATGGACTGTAGCCCATCAGGCTCCTCTGTCCGTGGGATTCTCCAGGCAAGAATACCATAGTGGGTTGCCATGCTTTCTCCAGGAGATCTTCCAATCCAGGAGTCAAACCCTCATCTCCTGTGGCTCCTGCATTGCAGGGAGATTTTTTTACCCCTAAGCCACCAGGGGAAGCCACGCCTTAATTAATCATTAAATGAGGCTTATAGTTTCATTGAGTTAGACAAGGTCCCTGTGATCAGTTTGATTAGGTTTCTGTGATTTTGGTTCTCACTCTTTCTGCACTCTGATGGATAAGAGGCTTATGGAAGCTTCCTGATGGGAGAGACTGACTGAGGGGGAAACTAGGTCTTGTTTTGATGGGCAGGGCCATGCTCAGTTCAGTTCAGTTCAGTTGCTCAGCCGTGTCTGACTCTTTGCGACCCCATGAATCACAGCACGCCAGGCCTCCCTATCCATCACCAACTCCCGGAGTTCACTCAGACTCACGTCCATCGAGTCAGTGATGCCATCCAGCCATCTCATCCTCTGTCGTCCCCTTCTCCTCCTGCCCCCAATCCCTCCCAGCATCAGAGTCTTTTCCAATGAGTCAACTCTTCGCATGAGGTGGTCAAAGTACTGCAGTTTTAGCTTTAGCATCATTCCTTCCAAAGAAATCCCAGGGCTGATCTCCTTTAGAATGGACTGGTTGGATCTCCTTGCAATCCAAGGGACTCTCAAGAGTCTTCTCCAACACCACAGTTCAAAAGCATCAATTCTTCGGCGCTCAGCCTTCTTCACAGTCCAACTCTCACATCCATACATGACCACTGGGAAAACCATAGCCTTGACTAGACAGACCTTAGTCGGCAATGTCTCTGCTTTTGAATATGCTATCTAGGTTGGTCATGACTTTTCTTCCAAGGAGTAAGCATCTTTTAATTTCATGGCTGCAGCCACCATCTGCAGTGATTTTGGAGCCCCAAAAAATAAAGTCTGATACTTTTTCCACTGTTTCCCCATCTATTTCCCATGAAGGGATGGGACCGGATGCCATGATCTTCGTTTTCTGAATGTTGAGCTTTAAGCCAACATTTTCACTCTCCTCTTTCACTTTCATCAAGAGGCTTTGTAGTTCCTCTTCACTTTCTGCCATAAGGGTGGTGTCATCTGCATATCTGAGGTTATTCATATTTCTCCTGGCAATCTTGATTCCAGCTTGCACTTCTTCCAGCCCAGCATTTCTCATGATGTACTCTGCATAGAAGTTAAATAAGCAGGGTGACAATATATAGCCTTGATGTATTCCTTTTCCTATTTGGAACCAGTCTGTTGTTCCATGTCCAGTTCTAACTGTTGCTTCCTGACCTGCATACAGATTTCTCAAGAGGCAGGTCAGGTGGTCTGGTATTCCCATCTCTCTCAGAATTTTCCAGTTTATTGTGATCCACACACTTGACGTCAAAGGCTTTGGCATAGTCAATAAAGCAGAAATAGATGTTTTTCTGGAACTCTCTTGCTTTTTCCATGATCCAGTGGATGTTGGCAATTTGATCTCTGGTTCCTCTGACTTTTCTAAAACCAGCTTGAACATCAGGCAGTTCACGGTTCACATATTGCTGAAGCCTGGCTTTGAGAATTTTGAGCATTACTTTACTAGCAGTGAGATGAGTGCAATTGTGCGGTAGTTTGAGCATTCTTTGGCATTGCCTTTCTTTGGGATTGGAATGAAAACGGACCTTTTCCAGTCCTGTGGCCACTGCTGAGTTTTCCAAATTTGCTGGCATATTGAGTGCAGCACTTTCACACCATCATCTTTCAGGATTTGAAATAGCTCCACTGGAATTCCATCACCTCCACTAGCTTTGTTCATTGTGATGCTTTCTCAGGCCCACTTGACTTCACATTCCAGGATGTCTGGCTCTAGATGAGTGATCACACCATCATGATTATCCGGGTCGTGAAGATCTTTTTTGTACAGTTCTTCTGTGTATTCTTGCCACCTCTTCTTAATATCTTCTGCTTCTGTTGGGTCCATACCATTTCTGTCCTTTATCAAGCCCATCTTTGCATAAAATGTTCCCTTGGTATCTCTAATTTTCTTGAAGAGATCTCTAGTCTTTCCCGTTTCTATTTCTTTGCATTGATTGCTGAAGAAGGCTTTCTTATCTCTTCTTGCTATTCTCTGCATTCAGATGCTTATATCTTTCCTTTTCTCCTTTGCTTTTCGCCTCTCTTCTTTTCACAGCCATGAAAGGCCTCCCCAGAGAGCCATTTTGCTTTTTTTGCATTTCTTTTCCATGGGGATGGTCTTGATCCCTGTCTCCTGTACAATGTCACGAACCTCCGTCCATAGTTCATCAGGCACTCTATCTATCAGATCTAGGCCCTTAAATCTATTTCTCACTTCCACTGTATAATCATAAGGGATTTGATTTAGGTCATACCTGAATGGTCTAGCGGCTTTCCCTACTTTCTTCAATTTAAGTCTGAATTTGGTAATAAGGAGTTCATGATCTGAGCCACAGTCAGCTCCTGGTCTTGTTTTTGTTGACTGTATAGAGCTTCTCCATCTTTGGCTGCAAAGAATATAATCAATCTGATTTCGGTGTTGACCATCTGGTGATGTCCATGTGTAGTCTTCTCTTGTGATGTTGGAAGAGGGTGTTTGCTATGACCAGTGCATTTTCTTGGCAAAACTCTATTAGTCTTTGCCCTGCTTCATTCCGCATTCCAAGGCCAAATTTGCCTGTTACTCCAGGTGTTTCTTGACTTCCTACTTTTGCATGCTCAGTCAATCTTAAATCCAATTTTCTGTCAATGGGTAGGGCTGTGTTCCCTCCCTGTTGTTGACAGGAGACCAAACTATGGTGGAGGTAGTGAAGATAATAGTGACCTCCTTCAAAAGTTCCCATACATGCACTCTCCCACCCCGTGCCCCTGACCCTGCAGCAGGCCACCACCAACTCACACCTCCGCCAGAGACCCCTGGACACTCACAGGCAAGTCTGGGTCAGTCTCTTGTGCGGTCACTGCTCCTTTCCCCTGGGTCCTGGTGTGCACAAGGTTTTGTTTGTGCCCTCCAAAAGTGCTTCCCCAGTCCTGTGTAAGTTCTGGCAGCTCTATGGTGGGGTTAATGGCGACCTCCTCCAAAGGGCTTATGCCACACCCAGGTCCGTTGCACCCAGAGCCCCTGCCCCTGGGGCAGGCCACTGCTGACCCATATCTCCGCAGAAGACACTCAAAGTCTCAAAGGGAGGTCTGGCTCAGTCTCTGTGGGGTCTCCTGGTGTGTACAAAGTTTTGTTTGAGCCCTCTGAGCATCTCTGGCAGGTATAGGGTTTGATTCTAAATGCAGTTTTGCCCCTCCTACCATCTTGCTGGGGTTTCTGCTTTGCCCTTGGATGCAGGATAAAAGTTGGCTTAAAACTCAAACATTCAGAAAACTAAGATCATGGCATCCAGTCCCGTCATTTCATGGCAAACAGATGGGAAAACAATGAAAACAGTGACAGACTTTATTTTCTTGGGCTCCAAAATCATTGCAGACGGTGACTGCAGCCATGATATTAAAAGAGCTTGCTCCTTGGAAGAAAAGCTGTGACCAACCTAGACAGCAGCACACCAAAAGCTGAGATAGGATGCTGGGCAAGATTGAAGGCAGGAGGAGAAGGAGACAACAGAGGATGAGATGATTGGATGGCATCACCAATTCGCTGGACGTGAGCTTGAGCGAGCTCCGGGAATTGGTGATGGACAGGGAGGCCTGACGTGCTGCAATCCATGGGGTCACAAAGAGTTGGACACAACTGAGTGACTGAACTGAACTGAACTGAAACGAGGCTTTCGTGCATGCTAAGTCACTTCACTCACGTCCAACTTTTTGTGGCTCTCCGGACTGTAGCCTTTCAGGCTCCTCTGTCCATGGAATTTTCCAGTTAAGAGTACTGGAATGAGTTGCCATGACCTCCTCCAGGGGATCTTCTCAACCCAGGGATTGAACCTGCATCTCTTACATTTCCTGCATTAGGAAATCAACCCCTTTTGGAAACATTCTGTACATCAAGGTTAAGTTTAATGAACATAATATCCTCATTTTCATGTCACTACACTGTACAGAAATATGATCTGCAGCCCTGTTTCTCTCTTATTAAGGTTTTTTAAAATATCACTTATTTCTTGAAAGTTAATATGTATATAATAGGAAACCAAAAAACACAAGAAGCAAAAAACAAAAGTCATCCATAATCATAAGCAGTTTCCTATTTGATGTGTCCTTCCAGGTTTCATGTGTATCCTGCTTTTTCACACATCATGAATATTTACCATTTCAAGATCCCAAAGTGTGAAAGATACTCAGTTGTGTCTGACTCTTTACAACCCATGGACTATATAGTCCATGGAATTCTCCAGGCCAGAATACTGGAGTAGGTAGCCGTTTTCTTCTCCAGGGGATCTTCCCAACCCAGGAATCGAACTGGGGTCTCCTGCATTGCAGTCAGATTCTTTACCAGCTAAGCAAGGTTCCAAAGCTACGGGTTGTTTGATAACCAAGAATACGCTACACCAACTCAATCCGGAAGGAAAAAAAGAAATGTAACCCTGCCTTGCTTGGTGACAAAAATTTCAGAAAAGACAAAAATGACAACGGGCCTCTAGATAAAGATATTGGCAGCATTATGATTAAAATACTACATTCCCTTAATGTTCAATTTAAAAATGAGACCTAAAGCAATAGAGTAGACAAAGTACAATGCTTCTAGGAGGATTCACTGTCTACCTAAACTATTAAAGTATTAGCAAGGAGGTATGTTTCCACTGAGTTACTTAACAATGCATTCCTATAGGACAGCCAAGAGATGCACAGTCAGTTATTATTAAACACATCTACGTATATGCCTCCCTTTATACTACCTTCTGCCCCTCTGCTGCCAACCCACTGAATGAGTCCTGATTGTTTAGCAAGTCCATGCCTGAAGTGCTGCCTTTTTAAAAAAATTATAACAAAGATATTTACAAATGGGTAGATTCATTAGCTTTACTTTTTATCACACATTGTCACTTCAGGACATCTAGAAAGTCTAGATGTTGCAAAATAAAGAATGAACCTTGTCCACAATAAACATAGGTACTTTACAAAAATGTACATACAGACTTAGGTTGTTTAGTCACTAACTTGTGTCTGACTCTTTGCAGCCCCGTAGACTGAAGCACAGAGAAGGCAATGGCAACCTACTCCAGTACTCTTGCCTGGAAAATCCCATGGATGGAGGAGCCTGGTGGGCTGCCGTCTATGGGGTCGCACAGAGTCGGACACGACTGAAGTGACCTAGCAGCAGCAGCAGCAGACTGCAGCACGTCAGGCTTCCCTCTCCTAAACTATTTCCTGGAGTTTGCTCAAACTCATGTTCATTGAGTCGGGGACGTCATCCAGCCATCTCATCCTCTGTGACTGTCTTTTCCTCCTGACCTCAATCTTTCCCAGCACCAGGGTCTTTTCTAGTGAGTCAGTTCTTCGCATCAGGTGGCCAATGTTTTGGAGCTTCAGCTTCAGCATCAGTTCTTCCAATGAATATTCAGGACTGATTTCCTTTAGGATGGACTGGTTGGATCTCCTTGCAGTCCAAAGACTCTGAAGAGTCTTCTCCAACACCACAGTTCAAAAGTATCAATTCTTTGGTTCTCAGCCTTCTTTATTGTCCAACTCTCACATCCATACATGACTACTGGAAAAACTGTAGCTTTGACTAGATGAACCTTTGTTGGCCAAGTGATGTCTCTGCTTTTTAATATGCTGTCTAGATGGCCACAGCTTTTCTTCTAAGGAGCAAACACCTTTTAGTTTCATGGCTGCTGTCACTGTCCGCAGTGATTTTGGAGCCCAAGAAAATAAAACAGTCCACACATCAATTGAGGAACATCAGTGGGATTGCTTAGAAGGCAAACACATAAAATGGGGCAAGGAAACTCAGGAAGAAAGTCACAGCTCTACAGTTCTGTGTCTGGCCAGGAGGTGTTCCTGCACAGACCCAGGGGAGCCAAAGGAAGCAAACACTGAACAAAGCACACAAAAGAAGCACTTAGTCTACCTTTCACATAACATTAACACACACAAGATTTTAAATCATTTTTTCATTATTATTATTTAATAAAATTTTTCCTGGAACTTTTGGTTCCACGCACACATAGATGCTAAGTCACTTCAGTCATGTCCAACTCTCTGCAACCCCATGGACTGTAGCCTGCTGGGCTCCTCTGTCCATGGAATTCTCTAGGCAAGAACACTGCAGCAGGCTGCCCTCCTCCAGGACCTCTTCCCAACCCAGGGGTTGTACCCATGTCTCTTGTGTCTCCTGCACTGTTCTTATCACTAGCACTACCTTGTTCTATACCCATATTCAATATGAGCATGTTTCCCATATTTTAACTCTGCACATTATTGGACATTAATGCTTACAAAACACTTCCTCCAATTACCAAAATTCATTCTCTGATGAGCCATATCCCTGGTACCGAGTTTCTGTTTCAAGTTCCTCTCCAATGTTTAATAGCAATACTGGAAAACTCTTTGGTTGCCTAAATTAAACTCCCAGTGAACTGGGTGCATACCTTCCAAATCTGACTCCAAATTCCAGGAACTTCCCACGTGGTACTATATAATGCCCCTCCACCATCACCACTCGGGCAGCAACAAGGCCAGAGCCCTTGGGGTCCAGCTGGTTCATGGGGAGCCCTGCTCATGGGGGCTGCTGGCATATTGGTCCCAACAAAAATAACTCTACACCACTTCTCACAATGTGAGAATCACAGCACTCTTCATTATAATCTCCAGACAGAAGGAGATTATCATGTGCAATCTACCTGGCAGGCCAAACAGTTTCCTCCTGTGCACTGTAAACTCCAAGGGACTTTGAACTCCTGGGCAGGTGGCATTGAGCAGGAAAGCAGGGATGCCCAGGCCAGAGGTAGAGAAGATATGTGAAAAGGTTAAATGTGTGCTTCTTGTGAGCTGCTGCAATAAAGAAACCTATCACTCTCCTCCTGTTTTTCGGATCCATGATAGTAACAGCGACTATTTTTTACTGTATATCCGGCACCATACTATGTGCTTTTCATTTATTATTTCAGTTACATATTTATCCTCAAGATTCATGGTGCCAGCATTCCCCCAATCCTACAAACAAGGAGACTGCCATGAAGAGGCTGATCTAGGTGAGCACCCAGTTCAGGGTTAGCTTCAAGCCCAGACACTTTCTGCCCCACTGTACTCCCCTTAGAATGCATAGCTCAGTTCAGTCACTCAGTCGTGTCTGACTCTTTGCAACCCTATGGGCTGCAGCATGCCAGGCTTCCCTGTCCATCACCAACTCACAGAGAGTGCTCAAACTCTTGTTTATCGAGTTGGTCATGCCATACTACCATCTCATCCTCTGTTGTCCCCTTATCCTCCAGCCTTCAATCTTTTCCAGCATCAGGATCGCTTCCAATGAGTCAGTTCTTCACATCAGGTGACCAAAGTATTGAAGCTTCCACTTCAGCATCAATCCCTCCTCCAATGAGTATTCAGGACTGATTTCCTTTAGGATTGACTGGTTCGATCTCCTTGTTGTCCAAGGGACTCTCAAGAGTCTTCTCCAACACCACAGTTCAAAAGCATCAATCCTTCGGTGCTCAGCTTTCTTTATAGTCCAACTCTCACATCCATACATGATTACTGAAAACACCACAGCTTTGACAAGACAGACCTTTGTGGGCAAAGTAATGTCTCTGCTTTTTAATATATTGTTTGTCATAGCTTTTCTTCCATGTAGCAAGCAGTCACCATCTGCAATGATTTTGGAGCCCAAGAAAATAAAGTCACTCACTGTTTCCAGTGTTTCCCCATCTATTTGCCATGAAGTGATGGGACTGGATGCCATGATCTTAATTTTCTGAATGTTGAGTTTTAACCCAACTTTTTCACTCTCTTCTTTCACTTTCATCAAGAGGCTCTTTAGTTCTTTGCTTTCTGCCATAAGGGTGGTGTCATCTGCATATCTGAGGTTATTGATATTTCTCCCAGCAATCTTGATTCCAGCTTGTGCTTCATCCAGCCCAGCATTTCACATGATGTACTCTGTATGTAAGTTAAATAAGCTACTGCTGCTGCTGCTAAGTTGTTTCAGTCATGTCCGACTCTGTGCAACCACATAGATGGCAGCCCACCAGGCTCCCCTGTCCCTGGGATTCTCCAGGCAAGAACACTGGAGTGGGTTGTCATTTCCTTCTCCAATGCAAGAAAGTGAAAAGTGAAAGTGAAGGCACTTAGTCGTGTCTGACTCTGTGCGACCCCATAGACGGCAGCCCACCAGGCTCCCCCATCCATGGGATTTTCCAGGCAAGAGTACTGGAGTGGGGTGCCATTTCCTTCTCCGAAGTTAAATAAGCAGGGTGACAATATAAGTTTTGACATACTCCTTTCCTGATTTGGAACCAGTCTGTTGTTCCATGTCCAGTTCTAACTGATGCCTCTTGACTTGCATACAGATTTCTCAGGAGGCAGGTCAGGTGGTCTGGTATTCCCATCTCTTTCAGAATTTTCCACAGTTTGTTGTGATCCACACAGTAAAAGGCTTTGGCATAGTCAATAAAGCAAAAGGAGATGTTTTTCTGGAACTCTCTTGCTTTTTTGATGATCCAACAGATGTTGGCAATTTGATCTCTGGTTCCTCTGACCTTTCTAAATCCAGCTTGAACATCTGGAAGTTCATAGTTCACATACTGTTGAAGCTTGGCTTGGAGAATTTTGAGCATTACTTTGCCAGCATGTGAGATGAGTGCAATTGTGCGGTAATTTGAACATTCTTTGGCATTGCCTTTCTTTGGGATTGGAATGAAAGCTGACGTTTTCCAGTCCTGTGGCCACTGCTGAGTTTTCCAAATTTGCTGGTATATTGAGTGCAACACTCTCACAGTATCATCTTTTAGGATTTGAAATAGCTCAACTGGAATTCCATCACCTCCACTAGCTTTTCTCATAATGATGCTTCCTAAGACCCACTTGACTTTGCATTCCAGGATGTCTGGATCTAGATGGGTGATCACATCATCGTGGTTTTCCAGGTCGTGAAGATCCTTTTTGTACAGTTCTTCTGTGTATTCTTGCCACCTCTTCTTAATATCTTCTGCTTCTATTAGGTCCATACCATTTCTCTTCTTTATTGTGCTCATCTTTGCAATAAACGTTCCCTTGGCATCTCTAATTTTCTTGAAGAGATCTCTAGTCTTTCCCATTCTATTTTTTTCCTCTATTTCTTTGCACTGATCACTAGGAAGGCTTTTGTATCTCTCTTTGATATTCTCTGGAACTCTGGATTCAAATGGGTATATCTTTCCTTTCCTCCTTTGCCTTTCACTTCTCTTCTTTTCTCAGCTATTTGTAAGGCCTTGTCAGACAACCATTTTGCTTTTTTGCATTTCTTTTTCTTGGGGATGGTCTTGATCACAGCCTCCTCTACAATGTCACGAACCTCCATCCATAGTTCTTCAGGCACTCTATCAGATCTAATCCCTTGAATCTATTTGTCACTTCCACTGTATAATCATATACAGTGGTATAGAGCTATGGTTTTTCCAGTAGTCACGTATGGATGTGACAGTTGGACTTTAAAGAAAGCTGAGCATCGAAGAATTGATGCTTTTGAACTGTGGTGTTGGAGAAGACTCTTGAGAGTCCCTTGGACTGAAGGAGATCCAACCAGTCCATCCTAAAGGAGATCAGTCCTGGGTGTTCACTGGAAGGATTGATGCTGATGCTGAAACTCCAATACTGTGGCCACTTGATGCAAAGAACTGACTCATTGGAAAAGATCTTGATGCTAGGAAAGAACCACAGATCGGGTAGTTCCTTGGTGGTCCATGCTATTACTGCCTAGGACGTGGATTCAATTCCTGGTCAGGGAACTAAGATTCCACAAGCCTCACAGCCAAAAGAAAAAAAAAAAAAAAAACCACTGGCTGAATAAATGAGTGTAAGTAAATCCTAGGGCTGATGAAACTGAGCCTCACACTCCACATCTCCATGCCTGCTTCCCCAGCCCTCACCCATCACCCCCTCTCACAGCTCTGGCCTGTGCCTGCTACTCATGCTGGGTTTCCCTGCCAGCCCCCTTGAGGCCCTACACAGCACCCTGTACACAGACGTGCTCACCCTAATCACATGAACTCTGACCTAAGCTTCCAATGAAGCAGACGGTCAGCCTCTGCAGCCTGGCATTTAGAATCTTCTAGATCACAGAAAGATGAACTGCACAGAACTTTTCTAGACCCAGAACTCACTAAAAGAGCAAACCCTGGGTGCAGAAACAGCTTCTAACGCAAAACTCCAGGTTATAATGACATTTACTCAAACTGGCGTCATCTGAACCTGGCTAAAGCTGGTGAGTCAGAAGTCAAAAGTTCTACTTCTGCTCAGAGCAAAGTACAAGAATGGGTCTGGGTAGGGACTGGCCCAGCCCCTCTGCCAGATCAGAGCCATGTGCTAAAACACAGGTTGAGCTTTGGCTGTCTGACTTCTTACAAAAAGACCTTCTTATATCAGGAGAAAGAAGGAAAGCAATTCAGTTTTACCTGCAAACACTGTTAAGAGACTACGGTGAAGGAGAGGGGCTGGAATTTCATTGGGCACTCAGTGATCAATCAATAGATAGCAGTTGTAAAAATTGGTTGTTTGGCCACATAATCAACATTCTTCATTTAAGCACACTTCAGATGTCATTCTCTAATTTGAAAGCATTGCAAGGGTCTATTGATAAGGCTTTTGAAAATTAGTTCACTTAAAAAGATACAAATGAACTTATTTACAAGATAGAAATGGACCCACAGACAAAGAAAACAAACTTATGGTTCCCAAGAGGGAAAGGGGAGAAGGATAAATGAGCAGTTTGGGATTAAAATATACATGCTACTATATATAAAATAAACTCAAGGATCTACTGTATAGCACAGGGAACTATACTCAATATCTTGTAACAACCTATAAGGGAAAATAATCTGAAAAAGAATATATATATATATATAACTCAATCACTGTGCTGTATATCTGATACTAACACAACATTGTAAATCAGTAAATAAATAAATACAATAAAAATCTAAGATAAATAAAAAACAATCATTCATTTAAAGCAGTGAATAAAATATGAAACTACTCAAAGGTGAAAAAATTTCCTAATAGATGAAAGCAAGGTAAACTATATGATGACATATTAAACTCTACTGGCAAAAATTTAATTAGAAGGATTAGAAATAATAGCTGCCCCACACAGCGAGTCACATGGAGTCCTTGAGAGGAAACTGAGGCCAGCACTTTAGGGAGCCAGGGGAGGGTGACGATGAGTTCCCTGGCTGGGAAGTTACAAGTCAGAACGTGGAACCAGATCCATCTCACACCAAAGCTTGCTAGTGACTTGCCTTAGAAGTTCCTCAAACTTGCTGACGTCACAGACGCTTTTCTTAAGTTCATTTGTTCATGAGTCCAAAGACTTAAGAGTGTTCTAAGCACTCAGTCATAGGTGCACTTTGGCTGAATCGGAATATAAGTCAGCCTTTAAAGCTTTAAGACAAACCTGACGTTTCTCCTTCATGCTAAATATACACTGTACAGGGCATCCTTTTCAAAACCAGCTACTCCGTAGTTTGCGGGCTTACCTACAAATTAAAATCACCTGAAGGGCTCAACCTACCAAAGCCTGGGCCTTAGCTACACATGAGAATCTCTGGGAGTGGAGCGTGAAATTTCTCTTAAGAACCAATGACTTCTGTGCTGGGGCAAGTGACCTGCCTTAGTGATCTCTACAAGCATTGTGGGGACACATTTAGTGCAGCTCAGAATCACCCAGGGGACTTTAACAAATTCCAGTGTTCAACTCATGCTCCAGACCCATCTAACTCTGAGGGTGGGACCCGGGCATCTCTAGCTTATAAAGATCTCCAGGTGGTTCCAATGTGCAGCAAGAGCTGAGCACCACAGCTTTAGCAGCTAATTATTCGCACCGGAAGTTCAGTCCCTCATTTGGACAGCATCCCATTGGCTGTCACATCAGCCATTGGCCTTTTTCTCCAGCTCCCTTTCTTGTCCCGAGGTTGTTGCTGACACCCTAGTCTTCCCATCTGTCAGTCACAAGCGTCTGTCCACTTAAGAGTAATGCTGCCTGACTCTCCCCTCGGTCCTTCCGAATCATTCCTGGTATTGAATGATTCATCTCATACACACAGGGAACATGGGTCATTCTCTCATCACTTTCAATTTTATTATCTCCACTTCCTTTTCTCACTTATTCACATTTTCAACACTGTCACTTCTTCTGACCTTGTTGACTATATGAGGTTGAGGCTGTTCTGGGCACTGAAACCTGGGCCGAAAGCTACAGTGTGGCTGAAACTAACCCGACATCCCAGGACTCTGCCATTCACTGGCGGGGGGCAGAGCTGTTATCCTCTTTGCTCTAGACCAGGGTCCCAACCTTTTTGGCACCAGGGATCAGTTTCCTGGAAGCCAACTTTTCTACGAATGGTGGTGGGCGAGGGCAGGAGGAATGGTTTCAGGATGATTCAAGTGTATTACATTTATTGTGCACTTTATACTTATTATTATTACATCAGCTCCAAGGTCAGATCAGCAGGCATTAAATCCCGGAGGTTAGTTCTGCTTACAGCTGTAAATGTTCACATGAAAAGTCTTAAAATAGAGGAGCTTTGGGCTCCCTTTCCTTGAGAAGCAAAGCTCAGAAGGTTATCCCAAAATTCCCAAAGCACACTATTTGGTTGATAACAAATACAGTTTAGAAGAATAAAAACCTTTGCACATTTCAGTTCTAAACTTCTGAATTATGTAAACCTTCTTACAAAGGACATAAGTGAAAAAAACTACACTGAAAACAACATGCTTTCTTTCCAGCAATATTTATATGCAAAAGAAGCAGCATTTATTATGAAGATATTCTCTCAAAAAGCAAGTCATGTGTTGATTAAAGTTTCCTTAAAACATATACTACTTTGGACTACTAATGAATGGCTGACAAAATTAATCCACATCTTTACTGTGGAAACCATCCCCTTTCTAGGCACACACAACATCAGTTAAAAAAAAGAAAAAAAAAACAGTTCAAGGAACTGAAAAAATGTATTTGCTTGATAAAATACTTCCTGTACTACGTATGACTTCATTCATTACTTTGCCAAATGTATTCCATGCTATCTCAGATTATTTCTGCAAAACCGTCAATGGAAAACCCGCAGACAATAAATTCGGAGTCTACGGTGAGAAAAACAGATCTAACTTCCCTAGAAATTATAAAATGTAACAATAATTTACTCCAATAATTTTTATGGGAGAGATCAAGACTATTGATTTTTAAAATAAGGTGTCCACCAGTGTCCTAAGTTAATTTCAATCCTCCACCTAATAACTGGTAGTTGAGAAGGAATTTTAGGATAATATTTAAAAGTTAATTAAAAACAGTGTAAGCATTCATGTCAGTCAAGCATGGCCTCCGCTCTAAATGCATTCAAATGCATGTCACCTTGACCTGTAACACAGCACTGTAAAAAATTTTGGTCAATATAAATCAAATGTACACTAATTTATTCAGCAGGTTTCCTGGTATCTGAATCAACATTAGAAATCTAACCAGCATTTGTTATTCTGCTATTGACAAAAGGAAGCATATTTAAATGATAACAAGTACTCATGGGTGTCATTTGGAAGTTAAATTGTTCCCCAAGGACAGTCTCTGTAAACATCTACATTTAAAGGTCATTTACCACCAAATTATGGACAACTGTTGCATTTATTAGCACAAGCTCAATAGTTTGGAAGCTGCAGCCATCAATTTTTACTGACAATGAGATCTAATTGTTCACTAACAATAAACAAGGAAAACAGACCATCTCTATAAACTTTTATTCCCTGCACTATGATCACTTTTCAAAAATGGAGGTACAAACTTTCCATAGTATGTATTTGAAGGGCAAACTTTCCAACTGCAGGAAGGACTAAATCATAGTTTAAAATAAATCTCAGATCATAAAATATAAGAGCTCATCTTCTCACGTTACTTTCATCTGAACAACTAAAGGGAGAACAACATCACAATGTTTATATATGGATAAAGTGTCTGATTTTACTTTTAGAAGGAAACATGATGGTTAATTTTAGCATGAGGTGCTCAGATATTCAGTTAAACATTACTCTAGGTGTTTCTATGAAAGTGTTCTGGGATGAGATTAATATTTAAACTGGTGGATTGAATAAAGCAAGTTGCCCTCCATAATGTCATGGGCCTCTTTGGATTTTGGACACAATGTATCCCAGTGCCTTTACCAATGACCTAAAAAGCTGCTAGTTTTGAGTGGACTCCAGAACAAGGGGAGGCTCTGCAATTGGTCCTGCTGCTGTTCAACATGCTTTACCAGTTCCATGATGATCCAGCATATCCAATGGTGCCAGAAGGGCAGGAGCACATGGGGACGATGTTTGGAGCCTTTGGCAGAACCTTGTAGGCTCATCACAGCACAGGCCTTTAGGATTCTAGAGCAAAGTCCTGCCACCCTCTGTGGATACCAACTCTTCCTTTGAGAAACAGCTCTTTACCTGCTACTGAGCCTGAGCAGAGGTTGCACACTTAGTCATGGGCCAAGTTACCAAGCACCCTGAGCTGTTCCTCATGAACTGGGTGTTACCTGAGACTCACCAGGCTATAACGCTGGGCACACACAGCAACATTTCATCATCAAATGAAAGTGGTACAGATGCGATGGGGCCCAAGAAGGCTGTGACGGTCCAAGCAAGTTACTTGAAGAAGTGGCCCAAATGGCCCATGGTTCCCACTCCAGCTATACTACATTCTGTCTCCTAGTCTAACCTATGGCCTCTTGGGGGAATTCCTCATGATCAAGTGATAGAAGACTCGAGCCTGGTCTACAGATGGCTGAAGATCCAATACATTGGTCACCTGATTTGAAGAGTGATTCACTGGAAAAGACCCTGATGCTGGGAAAGATTGAAGGCAGGAGCAGAAGGGGGTGACAGAGGATGAGATGGTCGGATGACATCACAGACTCAATGGACATGAGTCTGAGCGAACTTCGGGAAAGAAAGGGAAGCCTCGCATGCTGCAGCCCACAGGGTTGCAAAGAGTCAGACACGACTTAGGACTAAATGATGATGATAATGACAGAAGATCCTGCACCAAAGGTAGGCGTTACCTGAAAGTGGACACCTGCAACAATATAAGCCCCTTTCAGGGACATCCAGGGACAACGCTGGTGAGGGGAAATCCACCCTAAGAATTAGAATAATTTTAATTATTCAGTAAGTAGAACTGTGAGTGATGCAGTTGGTGGTTCACTCAGCCAGGAAGGAGAAATAACCAGACGTTACCTTCCATGCTGCCACGTACCGATTCATAGGCTGTGAGCGCTGATCTGGCTGGATGATCAGAGAACTGGAAAGAACATGACTGGAAAATGAGGACAAGGACATGTGGCCAGACCGCTCCAACAGGGCAGAGCAATGACAGGTTAGCACTTATCAGTGGCTGCAGCCAGGTCGGCCTTGGTGAATGGAAGGTTACGTATAACCTCCATCCCTGCCACCATGCCTTGTTCATAAGCTCCTTAGGGATGAGAGAGAGGGCTGGCTGGGGAAAGAAGCTGACGTGCATCTACAGAACAGGTCCTCCTATCCATGTGACTACTAAAATCCTCCTCTGCTGAGGTCGCCCTTCGGTGAGCATTCACACGGGACACAAATATCTTCATGTTTTTTGCCCCTTCAGAGAGTTCTGTCCAACAGACAGTAAAGAACCTGTCTTTACCATCAGTACTGGCTTTTATCAACCTTTTTCATTTTGCCTATTGAAATTACAAAAAAAAAAAAAAAAAACAACACCTCATCTTCAACTCTGCCCTTCTTTAATTACCAGTGAGACTATCTTATCATATGTTTTTGGTTATTTGTGCCTCTGATATTTCTGTACTCTTAAAAGCAAACAAATACTCTCATTACTTGTAGTTCTTCCAGGACAACATTTTAGCGGCACTAAACCACTCAACCCACCCTTCAAACTCCAGTCCCGCCCCCACCAGCTACCCTCCTTACAATCACTCACACTTTTCATCCTTCCCCAGGCCCTTTCTTGAACCTGAAATGATCTTCCTCCCCTTCTCAAACTGGCAAACCTTCCATCATCCTTCCAGGACAACCTTGAAGTCAGCTACCTGCACACCCAATACCAGTGCATTGCCTGAGAGAGGAGAGGCATATAAGAACCATAAGAATGAACTTCTGCTCTACTGGGCTTATGTAATACCATGTAATTTTGAAAATAAGATTAAGTTCCACCAGCAAGGTAGGGAGAGGGCAATGGCAACCCACTCCAGTACTCTTGCCTGGAAAATCCCATGGATGGAGGAGCCTGGTAGGCTGCAGTCCATGGGATAGCTAAGAGTCGGGTATGACTGAGCGACTTCATTTTCACTTTTCACTTTCATGCATTGGAGAAGGACATGGCAACCCACTCCAGTGTTCTTGCCTGGAGAATCCCAGGGATGGGGGAGCCTGGTGGGCTGCCATTTATGGGGTCGCACAGAGTCGGACACGACTGAAGTGACTTAGCAGCAGCAGCAGCAGCAAGGTAGAGAGAACATGGAAGGTATAGAAGAGAGTGAAACTCACAGTTTCTAAAACAACTTCTAAATTCCTAAATTTATCTAAATTCGAAGAACTAAGAAAAAGCAGATGGTGAGACTCAACCCACATATTGGTTCTACCTTAGAATAAAAATTATAAGGTGAAAACCTGCAGTAATCTGTGTTTTAAATAAAAATCAACAAGAGACAGTCATGTATTTCAAATACCCACACTACTCCCTTAAGTGGGGGGGTGGGGTGGGGGAGGGGCGGCAACTAGAAGGGGACACAAGACTGTTTCAAATACGCCCAATCTAGTCATCAGAATTCAGCCAGCAAACTACACGGAGATACTGTGCGCCTATCAGATTGGCAAAAATCCAAAAGCCTGACAACATACTCAGTTGGCAAGCCTGTGAGGAAACCAGTACTCTCATAAACTGCTATGGGAGTACAGAGTCGCACAATCCCAGGAAAGGAATTTGACAATACCTGGCAAAATTACATACCCATTTGCCTTTTGATCTCATAACCCACTGCCAGGAATCTAAAGAGACAAACACACAAAAAGAATATGGACAAGGGTAGCGAGGCAGCCAACAACAGAAAGCAAAGAGCTATGGAAAAGAACACAGTATCTCCGCATATGCCCGTGGGGTCATCTCCAGGATATACTGTTACATTAAAAATAAAAAAAGGCAGGAGGAAGAAGATGTCTTAGTGTCCTACTGTTCAATCTAAGAAAAAGAGTAGGGGAACAAGTATATTTGTATTTGTGCATATATATTTGAAATATAAGGATAAACCATATCTTTTTTCTTAATGGACATCGATGGCACCCTCTTAGGGGGAAGAGGACACAAACAGAAGCTAGATTTTCACAGAATCACCTGATGCAGCAGATACTTTACACAAGTTCAAAACAAAATTAATTTTTAAACATCCCTGGTGGCTCAGACAGTAAAGAATCTGCCTGCAATGCACGGGACCTGGGTTTGATCCTTGGGTGGGGAAGACCCCCCGGAGAAGGGAATGGCTACCCGCTCCAGTATTCTTGCCTGGAGAATTCCATAGACAGAGGAGCCTTGCGGGCTACATTCTTGGGTTGCAAAGAGTTGGACACGACTGAGCAACTAACACTTTAACACATAACAAGAGTATAAAATAAAATGAGAATGGGTAGCTAGTTGGTGTTATCAGAGGCTGACCACAGGGCTTTAACATCCTCGAATCTGAGTATGCAGACAGGATCCCGGAACCAACGGGTCACAGATAACAAGGGACAACTGTACTGAGATTTTTAGTGAGGGGAAAAAGAAGACACAGTTGAAGACACAAGAGACTAAGAAGATAAATTCCTACCTTGACCACAGAAAAAGGTCTAGAAATCTCCACAAACCCAGTCAGTCCTTGGAAGCCCTGGGGGATGAGTTCCAGGAGCCCCAGCCAACCTCACACTCTGTGTACGCTCAAGTCCTTCACATAAAAGGGCGCAGTAGAGGGGGCACAATCAGCTCTCCATATTGGCCCATTTGGCATCCAGATTCAACAAACCACAAAAAGGTTTTGGTTGGTTGGATGGGTGTAAAGCCCACAGAGACCCAGAAAGCTGACTCTATGGATCTCGTGTCCAGATCACGGTCCCTGAATCATTTCCCACTAATGGGAACCAGGGACCATTAGAGAAAAAGCTAATTCCAAATCTGAGGCTGGAAAGGTAAACGATTTACTGGGAACATCTTGTTATACTAGAAAGCAAGGAAGTTAACAAAGACATACAATTGAAAATTAGAACAGACACATATAAAGCAAAATAACAGGAAATTGCATTAAAAATCTGAATGAGTACTTGCAAAACCAACATAAGAATACAAGGTATGTGCCTGATGACTCACTTGTTTTGGAGAGATGCAGTGGGGAATGTAAGAGAATGGAGAACATGGGGAATGTGTATCCCCACGCCCTCCAGAAGACAGCCTAACATTTATGCAAAAATATTAGTCGCTAGGATCTTGAAGGAAAAAATGTAGTAAATAAGGCTAGAAAACTAAATCTGAATTGAACACACAGTCAAAAGCTGTAATAAGAATATGAGTTGGTTAAATCTAACTGTTCCTTCTGTAGTACTTCAAAGTATCTACAAGAAGTTTGTCTTATACAACACAAATATTTATCCTGGACTTTGGTTTACATTATTAAGTCACATTAAAAAAACTTTAAAAAAAAAAGTAAACTTCAAGGCAGTTCATACTTGAAATAATATGAATAAATCATGAACATAGCTAGAGACAGCATTCCTTGCGCTTTGTAAAGATTCTCTCCCCATCCTTAAACCATCCTACAAAGTAGGTACAGACAGACCTCATTTTATTGCACTTTGCATAAACTGCATTTTTTAAAAATTGAAGGTTTGTGGCAACCCTATGTGGAACAGGTCTATTAGCATCATTTTTCCAACAGCATTTGTTCATTTCATGTCTGTGTCACATTTTGGTAATTCGTGCAATATTTCAAACATTTTCAGTACTATTATTTTTATTACAGTGATCTGTGATCACTGATCTTTGATGTTACTACTGCAATTGTTTGGGGGCCACCACAAACTGTGCCCAGATAAGACAGCACACTTAACGGATAAATGTTAAGTTTGACTGCTCCACAAACTGACCACTCACCATCTCTCTCCCTCGCCTTGGGCCTCCCTAGTCCCTGAGACACAGTAATACGCACAATAGATATAACCTGGAATCAGACTAATTAAAAATCCTACTAAATTAAAAAGCCGCTAAGTGGACAAGTGGAAGGGAGTCACACACCTGTCACTTTAAACCAAAAGCCAGAAATGATGAAAGCTTAGTGAGGAAAGTATGCTGAAAGCCAAGTGAAGCTAAAAACTAGACCTCTTACACCAAGCAGCAAACCACGCTTGTGAAGGCATAGGACAAGTTCTTGAAGGAGATTAAAAATCCTATTCCAGCAAACATACGAACGATTAAAAAAGGTAAACAGTTTTACTGCTGACACGGAGAAAGATGTAATGGTCTGGACAGACTATCACACCAGTCACAACATCCTCTTAAGCCAAAGCCTAATTCAAACAAGGTCCCAACTCTCTTCAGTTCTCTGAAGGCTGAGGGAGGTTAGGAAGTTGCAGAAGAGAAGTTTGAAGCTAGCAGCGTTTGGTTCATGAGGCTGAAGGAAAGAGGTCGTCTCCATAACATCAGAGTGCAAGGTGAAGCAGTAAGTGCTGATGTGGAACCTGCGGCAAGTTACCCAGAACATCCAGTTAAGATAATGAATGAAGATGAAGATGGAGGCAGTACACAGCAGACTCTGAGTGTAGGTGAAACAGCCTTTCATTGGAAGAGATGTCATCTAGGGCTTCCCATAGGCAGAGAGGAGAAGTCAAGGCCTGGCTGCAAAGCTCAAAGGAAAGGGTGAACCTGTTAGGGGCTAATGCAAATGGTGATTGAAGATAAAGTCAATGCTCCTTCACTATTATGAAAGTCCTCGAGAATTAGCTTAATCTACTCTGCCTGTCCTCTCTAAATGGAACAGCAAAGCCGAGGTGACAGTACATGTTGACAACATGGCTTATCAAATACTTTAAGCCCACTGTTGAGGCCTACTGCTCAGAAAAAAAAGATTCCTTTCAAAATATGACTGCTCATTGACAATGCACCTGGTCACCCGAAAGCTCTGATGGAGACAAAGAGATTCATACTGTTTTCCTGCCTGCTAACACAACATCTATCTATAGCCTGTGCCACGGATTAAGGAGCAGTTTCAACCTTCAAGTCTTACTTCTTAAGAAACATATTTTATAAGACTATAGCAGCCACAGACAGTGATTCCTCTGATAGGTCTGGCTACGCAAAGTAAACGGAAAACCTCTGGAAAGGACTCACTATTCGACATGCCATTAAGGACATTCATGATTAATGGTAAGAAGTCAAAACATCAATATAACCAGATGTCTGGAAGAAGGCGATTCCAACCCTTCATGGATAACTTTGAGACATCCAAGCCTCCAGTGGAGGAGGTCACGGTGGACGTATTGGAAACAGCAAGAAAGTGAGAAGTGGAGCCTGAAGAAGTGACTGAACTACTGTAATCTCATGAGAAGATATAAACGGATGAGGAGTTGCTTCTTATGAGCAACAGAAGTGGTTTCTTGAGATGGAATCTACTCTCAGTGAAGATGCTGTGAAGATTGTTGAAATGATAGCAACGGATTTAGAAAATGACATAAACTGAGTTGATAAAGCAGCAATAGGGTGTAAGAGGACTGACTCCAATTTTGAAAGAAGTTCTGTGGGTAAAATGCTATCAAACAGCATTGGCTGCTGGAGAGAAATCATTCATGAAAGGAAGAGTTCATCAATGCAGAAACTTCACTGTTGTCTTATTTTAAGAAATAGCCAAAGCACCCCAACCTTCAACAACCATCACTCCGATCAGTCAGCAGACACCAACATCATGGCAAGACCTGCGACCAGCATAAAGATTATCATTCACTGAAGGCTCTGACGAAAGTGAGCATTTTTAGCAGTAAGGTATTTTTTTAGTTAAGGTGTATAAATTGGTTTTTTAGGCATAATGCTACCACTCAGTTAATGAATACAACCCATGCCAGTATTCTTGCCTGGAGAATCCTGTGGACAGAGGAGCCTGGTGGGCTAATGTCCATAGGGTCACACAGAGTTGGACATGACTGAAGCGATTTAGCATGCATGCATGCATTGGAGAAGGAACTGGCAACCCACTCCAGTATTCTTGCCTGGAGAGTCCCAGGGACAGAGGAGCCTGGTGGGCTACAGTCTATGGGGTCACACAGAGTCAGACATGACTGAAGCAACTTAGCAGCAGCAGAATATAAATATAATTTTTATAGTTCTGGGAAACCAAAACATTTGTGTGACTAGATTTGAGATATTTGCTTTACTGTGGTAACTTGGAACTGAACTTGAAATAACTCTGAGGTATGCCTGTACTGGCACCCCACTCCAGTACTCTTGGCTGGAAAATCCCATGGACGGAGGAGCTGTGGTCCATGGGGTTCCTAAGAGTCAGACACTACTGAGCGACTTCACTTTCACTTTTCACTAATGTCCATAGGGTCACACAGAGTCGGACACGACTGAAGCGACTTAGCAGCAGCAGCATGCCTGTGCTAGTATCCTCTTCTGTTGTTTAATTGCTAAGTTGTGTCCAACCCTTTTGGAAGCATCTGAAATAATCAAAATTTGATTTAATCCATACAGGTTCATATCTAATAACATGCCTGCCTCGTTTTTAGAGACAGTGTGCTACAGCCTGGGACTACAAACACGGCATCATTTCAAAGCAGACGGAACTAAATGCACTGTGGTATCCTGGATGAGATCCTGGAACAGAAAAAGGACATGAGTGGAAAAATCGGTGAAATCCAAAGAGTCTGGAGTTTAGTTAGTTAACAAGGTACTGGTGCTAGTTTCCTTGGTTTGACATTACCATGGCAATGGATGATGTTAAAAAGGAAACTAGGTGAGCAGTATATGGAACTGTTGATACTAATTTTGCAACTTTTCTGCAAATCTAAAATTATTTCAAAATCAAAAGCTTATTTGAAAAGAATCGATCAATTTCTAAGCACCATCCTTGCAAAATTCAATCGTCTTGTAAAATTTTGAATTTCCAAGTGAATGTAGCATTCTATTTGTTAATGGTCAAGAATATTTTCAAACTGCATGTCTTGTCTTTCAGAGTAAGGAACATACACATGGTTGACTTAATCACTCAACACACATTTAATGTTCGCTTATGCTAGGAGTTTACCATGTGTGAGGCACTGTGCCAGCTATGCCCTCGTTACAAGGAGGCCTTCGGCATCAAAGATGCTTATAAAGAAAGGGTGACTGGAAGGTACTGTTGTGGGCATTGTGGCTTCACCATCCTTCTGAGCTTCTCCCACTGCGGTGTCTACAGGGTTAGGTGGCCGGAATGAACTGACCTCATTCCTAGCTCCAGAGATGCCTCCTAACTATTTTCCATCTGGTTAACTTATCCTTGCCATGGTGACGGTAATAAACAGAGTGAAGACAGCCAATCAGCACACAGAATCCCCCTGGCAACAGCATCCGTTGAGGAACCAACTAGGGATAATGAGACAAAAAGGAAGAAAGGTGCCCTTGCTCTGAAGGAGCATCCTCTCTTCCTCTGGATGTTGTACAATACAGTGTTTTTGTTTTTTTTAAATCTGAAGCATGTTACCATTTTGTCACTAGGTGGAAGCTACTCTGAGGATGAAGGTAAACAGAAAGAGGAAGTGGCCAGGCCCCCTTACTCAATCTCTCGGACTCATTCTCACAAATATAAAATGGCAGTAATAATACGTGCCACAGATCACTGTTAACTCTCAGGCAATATCTGCACTGGGGTTATATTAAAAACAACAAAAATAACTAAGAGTTGGGATGATATTAAGGTTTTGCTAACCGTGCAGTAATATTTACCTTTTGGTTATGTTTCTTTGAAGTCCAGCTGACAGATATTCACAGTAAAATATTTACAGGTGAAATTTTATTTTGGATTTGCTTTAAAATACTGCAGAATTGTTTTAAATGGAAGAATGAAAGGTGGTGAATGAAATAAGTATTGTAAAATATCTAAGGTGAGTAATGAGCAAATGGCAGTTCATTATATTGTTCAATTTGTGTATTTTAATTCAGAAAGTATGAAAGTAACTATCCCTACATAGGTCTCAATATTATGACTATGTACATATGGAGGTGCCTTATGCACTAAGAAACATGATAGAAAGTAAATCAGTGAAAGAGTTGAGATCTCAAGAAAAAGGCAGATTTGTATAAGCACAACACACTCAATCACATACATATAATTAAAACAGACTTGCAGACTTGAAAATCTATCTAATTCAATGCCTTCATTTTTACAGCTATGGAAAATGAAATCTAATACATTCAGACTTTTATGTTGTCCCCTGAACAGTCTTTCTAGTTTTCTTTAGTTTTTCTGTCTCTCTCTTTAGTTGCTAAGTTGTGTCCGACTCTTGCAACCCCATGGACTATAGCCCGCCAGGCTCCTCTGTCCATGGGATTCTCCAGGCAAGAATACTGGAGTGGGTTGCCATTTCCTTCTCCAGGGGATCTTCCCAACCCAAGAATTGAACCCAGGTATCCTACAACACAGGCAGATTTTTTTAACAACTGAGCTATGAGGGAAGCCCATTTTGTTTTTACTAACCATGTATCTGAAAATGGAAAATATCAATACTAGCCTATAGGATGGGCACCCAGGACCTGCTTACTCTCATGTCCAATGGACTGTGCTCCATCCTCTCCTGGAAAGGCCAGAGAGTCACATCCAGCACTGTGCTCCTTGTAAAGCATCTACTCTTCTTTCTCTTCTGCCTCACACCCCTGGGTTTCCTTGTTGCTCTGGCTCCTGTGCTGAGAAGGGCTTTACCTTCAGTCCTGCCTCCTTTCTCACTTTTACATGCTTTTCCTGAGAAGAGCATCAACTTATATGGTTTTTTCCATCTTTGATGCTAAAAGACCCCCTGGAGCCATATTTCTAGCCTTGACCTCTCTATGTAACCTGAATTCCAGAACAAAATAGCTTCATCTGCCACAAAAAGGCCCAACAGGCCCCCAAATGAAACTGACTGCATGCCTGTTCTTTTCTGGTCCCTGGCAACCCTATTCGCAGGAGTCACCCTGCTTCCTCACATCTAGTCACCAGACCCTGGGGATTCCTATAAGACCCATCCCCTTCCCTGCCCAGTTGCCTTAGTTCAGCCCTTATCCTCTTCTTTTTGGTCATTTTGCAAGCATCTTCTCCATGATTAATGCTCCAGGGTCATCCTTCTAAATGCAAAGCTAGTCATGTTACTTCCTTCCTTAAAACTCCAGTGACGTCCCATGGTCTGAAGCTGAAGTCCAGACCCCTTTACGGTTCTCAAGGCTAGCGAACTGCTCTCTCCACACCTCTCTCCACCAGGAATCACTTGGCACCAGCCTGGTCCAACTAGAGAAGCTGTTTCACACCTCAGGATCACTGAAGCCCAGTGACCTCTCTGCTGACTTTGTTCTATCAGAAGACTCAATCATTCACTATTTATAGTGAAAATTCACCATAATTTTCACTATGGATAAACCCTGAACAATATATGCATGAGCACGGGACAACATGGATAAGCATAGGAGATTGACATTCTCCTAGCCTCAAGAAGCTTATAGACTAGAATGGGAACAGATATTAAATAAAGGCACAGTGGAGGGTGAGGGATGGGGTGGGAAGGGTTGACTTGCATTTTGTTACAATATCCTTTTCTGCTTCTTTGTAAACTACAATGATGTAGAAGTGTTCTTTTTATTTTTGCTTTTGTTTGTCTATTTGTTTTGGTGAATCTGGGAGTTTAAAATGCCCTTCCCCTCCTCACTGGGTGAAGAAATTTTGCCCTGCACTTCCTCTTTTTAGAATTGACAATCCCAGCAAAAACTTCATCAGATTTCAAAAGTCAGCATTCCTGAGCACCCTTCCCCCACCCCCAGCACACCATCCTAAGGCAGAGCAGAACTGCCCAGTTCCTTCTCTTCCTCAAGACTCCAGCTGACATTAGCACCCTAACTCTTCCCCACCTGGCCCCTGCAGGATGGGCTGAGAGTCCCCAAGGAAGGAACAAGATTCTTCCACGATTCAGTTCCCCACCTAACACACGCAGTGCAGGCCCACAGTAAATGTTTAAATAATCAAAGGGCAAACATTCACTCTTTAAAGGTAAATTACTTTGTACACAGAGCATAACTTTGCATATGTTTTTTGGAATAACAGGGCTTGAGCAATACTGATAAAAACTTAGAGGGCCAGAAGTACCCCTTCTATTTATGGTTCTATAGAAATCCTAGTACCTTGCATAAAAAGGCATGTATAGGGATGTCTTATTTCAACATATTTGACATAGTTGGTAAAAAATTAGAAACAAATGTCAACGGCCATCAGCAGAGATCTGTGTAAACAAATTATGGTACATTCCTTCCGTGAAATAGTCCTTTGCTATCACTAAGAAAGATACAATCCTGTCCATATTGGCACCGAAAGATATCTATAAGTTATACGATGACAGCTATAGTGAAATCTTGCTATTTATTCCAAAAAGGAAAAAAAAAACATGTTTTCATAGCATAGGGGGGAAAGTCTCTAAGAAATTACCCCTATGCCTTATCTCTGAGGGCATGGGACAAGAAGCAAGGAGAGAAAATCATCCTCTACTTAAAATGTCCTATCACTGAATTTGTTAGATTGCAAATTAATATTTCTTAAATTTAAAGCACAGTCACTAAAGTAAAAATGTACCTTTTATAGTAAAATATACGTTATTTGGAGACTTCCCAAGTGGCGCTAGTGGTAAAGGGCCTGCCTGCCAATGCAGGAGACTTAAGAGAGTCTGGTTCAGTCCCTGGGTTGGGAAGAAATGCAAACCCACTCCAGTATTCTTGTCTGGAGAATCCCATGGATAGAGGAGCCTGGAGGGTTACAGTCCATGGGGTTGCAAGGACTTGGACATGACTGAAGCAACCCAGCATGCACACACATACATGATTTTACCTAGGAAAATGAGATTAGAACTGAGATTAAACTTTTAAATTCTGGGTTTTTTGTAAGAAGGTGCTAACTTCCTAGCATCCAGAATAGAGACCCACAGCAGGCACTCCAGTTAATACCTGCTGAATGAATAAACTGCCTAGCAATTACAAAACTGTTATGCCAAGGATACAAAGTATCTGCTTCACAAACTCACAAAGGAAAAAAAAAAAAAAGCACTTGCAGAAGTAACAAACTGCTACTAACCTAAATACATTAGGGTTGTTTTTTTGAAAGTGAAGTGAAAGTGAAGTCGCTCAGTCATGTCTGACTCTTTGTGACCCCATGGACTGTAGCCAGCAGATTCCTCCATCCGTGGAATTTCCAGGCAAGAATACTGGAGTGGTTTGCCATTGCCTTCTCCAGGAGATCTTCCCCACCCAGGGATTGAACCCTGGTCTCCAGCAATGCAGGCCGATGCTTTACTGTCTGAGCCACCAGGGAAGTCTGTTTAAGTAAACTTTTAAGAAGCACACAAGTTCTCCTTAGAGAAGCAATCTTCTAACCACCAAGTTTACCAAGACAAAGGTGCCTTCCAGATCAGTTTAATCCACATCCTGGAGTCTAGCACATGGCTGGCCATAACACCAGGAAACACAAAAACTTGGGTTGAAAACACAGATCCTCTAATGGAAGAAAATCAATCATTCTGATTCACTTAAGTGCTTATTTGAGAAGGTAATTAACTTTTAGCTTGGACTACTGAGACCAAGGGCTGTGACAAGCAGCCTTTTTATCTCCAAATCCTTAAAGAATGCCCTAAAGATGGCAGGCCTCCTGTGACTGTTGATGCTGACTGGGGCTGATGGGACAGGTGAGACACCTAAAGAATGAAAGACAACCAAGGGTTTAGGCCTAAGGAAAAAGCCTAAATAGGTTCACATTCAAATTCATTCCCTCTTCCCTTTTAAAATACGATATGGTATATTTTTAATCAAATTCATAATTCATTTGTTTATATAGATAAGAGCCACGGAGCTCAGCTCTCCCTTGGTTGAAGTCTCCCCATCCCCCCACCAAGGGAAGGGACTTTGAGAACTTGTTTTGGGAGTACATGGACCCAGCAGTCTACTAATTCTAGAAACCACATACTTCTTGGATTTTCTTTTTTCAATCACTACTCTTAATTCTAAAAATTCCTGTGAGAGGGTGATTTAATCCTCTTTATGAAAAAACAAGGATCCAAATAAGCTGTGACCAAAACCCAACAATCTTCAGCGAAGACAGAGATTAAAATACCGCTCTGCCAAATTAATGCAACTGGAGTTTAGCGAGTGAATTAGAAGTGAATAAAATAAAAATCCTTCATAGTGCCCTACGCAAGTCCCTCCAAAGCCTCCCAACTCTCTAAATGGAAATAAAATTGTCCAAGGTCAACTCCAGGGTGAGGCATTTCCCCCTCTAGCAATGACTGTCTAGATGAAGATGTCTAAGTTCACTGGGAAATCAACTGTTCCCATACTAAACTTATCACCCAGGGGCTCCAGGCATGGTCCCTGCCCTCCCTGCCACTCCTCCACTAGTAAAAGCGGGGACCCTGTTTCTCATTCCTGAGACCGCAGGCCCCCTAGTTATAGAACAGGTGCTCAGTGAATACCTGACTTTGCCATTTCAAGCCACCGCAGAACTAGAAACAGCAAACAAAACTTTGGAATTCATCTAAAAGCAACACATGTCTTCACTTCGGCGAATGAATTCTACAGACGATTATTTTTCTTAATGAGCATGTTTTCCATCTGAATGAATCCCTACCGAACTTGGAAACCAACAGCATCAGCCCGCCGCAAAAGCCACTTGTCTGGACGGAGCGGGCAGCTGAGCCAGAACCAGTGCAGCCCATCCCGGGCTCCAGGGGGCGGGCGGCGGGGAGAACCGCAAGCGCCGCGTCCGAGGACTCGACTCCCGGCGCTGCAGCCCGGAGGCCGGGAGCGGGGCTGGGAGGGGGAAGGGACCAAACCGGGGCGCCCCGGGAGCCCGCCGCCGCCGCCGCCGCGCCAGGGAGGGGGCGCCCGTTTCCTAGACAACCGCGCCCGGGCGCAGCCGTCCCAATGGGCCGGGGGAGGGGAGGAGAGAGGAGGGCGAGGAGCGAAGGAATCCCCCCGGCCACACACACACACAACCCCGCGCAGGGGCGGCGGCGGCCGGGGGCACCTCCCGGGCTCGGCCGCCGCAGGTCCGGCTCGCGGGCCCTGTGCGGACCTACCGTGTACCCCCGCTCCAGGTCACTCTCCTCGTAGCGAAAGGACGGGATGTAGACCTCCATGGTCGCGCCGGCCGGCCGGCGGAGGGCGAGGAGGGGCGGGCTCACGGCCGCGGCCGCCGCCCCGCCCCCGGCCCGGCCGCCCCGCCCCCCTTCCCCGAGGCGGCGGGATCGGGAGACCGCGCGGCTCCGGCCCGGCTCCGCCGCCGCCGCCGCTCCCAGGGCGGCCTGGGGTTCTCTCCCGGCGCCTGGGTTCCAAGCCCGAAGCGCCGCGGAGATCAGCTGGGCCCGGAGGAGGCGGGGCCTGGAAACCTGTGAGTCTGCAGAAAAGGGGTGTGCGCGCCACCGCGCCGGGGACAGGGCCGCACCCAGGCGCTCCCTGCCCTGGAGGCTCGAGCAGGCACTGGATTTGCAGTTTGCAAAACGCCACCCGTAACAGATCGCAAGACAAGGAACAGAAAAGCATGGAGCTTCTGGATTTTGTTTTGGTTGGTTGAGTTTTCGCTTTAACTCTCGGTTGTCACGAACAGCAGCGAAGCCTGCACTACTTTTACCAAGACTTTACTGTTCCCCTTCGATGCCAGGGTCAGCGTCTAGTTCTGAGTTAGCCGTCGAACCACAGAATACAGAGGCCGAAAATCGGCTGCTCACGGAGACAAACATTCCGACTTCTTGCTCCAGTTCTAAAATGCTGTCGGTATAGAATTTCTTAACTATCAGAGAAAACAGAAGAAAAAGAAAAAAAGAAAGGCAAGGGCTGGAATGTGCCCCTCGGGCCAGAAGCTAATTACCTGAAAGTACCTGAAAGATAAAAGTGCTCCAGCTGAGCAATGTGGTTATCAGGATACCTTTGCAAACCACGAGTTTCTTTCTTAGGTTAGAGCAGGGAGCAGGATAGAAACTTGAATGTGAGTTGTCCAAAGAGCTTCTTGGGCTGCAGGTAAATGGCTGCAACCTAGTTTGTTCTTGAGGCCAGGGGGGCCTTTCAGCTTGAAACTCCTCTTAAGTTTGTGATGAGACCTTAGTCATGGAAAAGAGGACTAATCAGGCCTTTTGCTTTAAGAACTTGTCTGATGTGGACCGTAACCTCAGGTGAAGCCCTCACCCACACACTTGCAGCTCCAGGTTGTGTCTGCCCCTCAGAATCCCATAGGCTGGGCCCTGTGAAGACTAGCCCTCCTCTTTTCTTCCACTGGCCAGCACCTCCAGATGTGACCAAATAGCTCTGTGAGCTCCATGCTGCCCAGGTTCAGAGCCCAGCTTGAAGGCTCCCCTTAGCCTCTGTGACTATATCACACTATATTGTGCCATGTACTTACCTGCCTCACCTCCTAGATTCTAGAGAAAATATTTAAAAAAAATTTTTTTTAGTCCCCTTCTTGGTATATTGATAGACACATTTTTCTTCAAAGTTTTATATAAGCATTTAAATGCTCATCTTTACAAAACCAATGGGATACAGCAGTTACCACGTGGGATGTTATTACATCCCATGTCTCATTTAAGCTTCGTGTGAGGAAGTGTTATGTACAGTAGGACTTTAAAGGACTAAGAAGTAGTATTCCTGTTTTTATTTTAAAATAATGGCTACTGATGACAGCAGGCTCCACCCCCAGAAACAATTTCAAGATTGGTTGAAACAGGTTATTATGGTCTCAAGAGTATAATGTATAATGTAAATGAGGATTGTGTAATCATATAATCCTTGTGCTATAGATTGCTGATGAAACTTTTAATATGATTTTTATATGATCCTTTCACAACAGCCTGCTAGTAGCCTGGCATATGTATTTTTGTCTGGTGGCATAGCTCATCTATTTACCTTTGAATTTAAGAGTCAGAAAATGTATGGGTCCAAGAAGATCTGACAAGTGGTCCAAATGGATTTTTCCTTTTTCTTTTTTGCTGTATTCTACTAATAGCTGTGTATAATTTAATTTTGCCTTGCTGAAAATATATACAGGTTCTCAGGTATGTTCTTGAGGGACTAAAAGCTCAGCTGTAACTGTTATTACAATTATTTCAGATGGCATAGTTAAAGCTCAGAGAATATAAATAACTATGAAATTGAAAGTGAAAGCCGCTCAGTTATGTCCTACTCTGTGACCCCATGGACTGTAGCCCACCAGGCTCCTCTGTCCATGGCATTCTCCAGGCAAGAATACTGGAGTGGGTAGCCATTCCTTTCTCCAGGGGATCTTCCCAGCCCAGGGGTTGAACCCAGTGGATTCTTTACCATCTAAGCCACCAGGGAAGCCCAAGAATACTGGAGTGGGTAGACTATCCCTTCTCCGGAGGATCTTCCTGACCCAGGAATTGAACTGGGGTCTCCTGCATTGCAGGTGGATTCTTTACCAGCTGAGCTAATTATTATTCTAGCTAATAATTAGAAGAGGTAAATTTCTAATCAAGTTCTGTGGGTTAACCACTATAAAGGAAAGAAGAGAATAGCACTAAAGTAAGAGAACATGGCAATGTATTATCCTGATGTTCTTATATATCTTCTCTACACTCCAACAGGTCATCTAAATAGTATCTCCTCACAACATTAATAAAAATACATGGCAAATACTATATAAGAAGTTGTACACTTAGTATCTGTTAATAGAAGCAAAAACATTACATAAGAATATGGACTTCCCTGGTAGTCCAGTGGTTAGGGCTCTGCACTTCCACTGCAGGGAGGGGGGGGGGAGGAGAGGGGAAAAAGAAGAGAGAGAGAAAAATTCTGCTGGAATCAGAGTATGAAATCCATGCACTGAAAATATAACACCTAGTATTGCGTAGATAAATATTTCAGCATATTTAATGATAAACTGCTTTAAATACCAACTTATAAGTCCTGACCAATATCTATCTAGAATATATTACTTATTCAACATTCTACTCTAAGACTAGCATATCATGACCAAACAAGATTTATTCCAGAAATATAAAGACAGTTAAACATTAGAAAATCTGTTGATATCTATCTCAACATTGTCAGATTAGAAAAGAACAAAGATAAATGAGTATGCCAGTAAGTTCTGAAGCAACATTAATAAATCAGTACACCTCTTCCTAATAATTCTTAACAGCCTAGAAACAGCAAAAAAGAAAAAACCAAAACCAGCTTTAATTTGATAAAATTACCACAACCCTACAGGAAATATCCCATTAAACATCACAGGAGGAAGCATAAGAATAGTGTTAATAACTTTATCACAATTATTGTTTGACATTTTGCTGGAGGCCCCACTCAATACAATAAGAAAAGCAAAATAAACAGGTACAGACACTGGATTGGAATATATAAAACTAAGGTTATTTGTAGATGAAACTATCTACAGACATAAAACAGAATCAACTAAAAATTTGTTAGAATTAAAGTTTCATAAGGTGCCAGAGAGTAAATCATCACATAGGAATCAGTAGATTTCATAGACAATAACTTGCTTACACATACCAACATTAACCGATTCAAAAATAACAGGGAAAAACCAAACAATTTCATGAATAACAATATTAAAAACTTAACAAATTTCTAAAGATAAATTTAAGAAACATGCAAGATTTATATGAAGAAAACTAAAAAGCTATGCAAGGACACAAAAGCAAGTTCGAAAATAGTTGCATCACATTTCTGAATGAGAAGAATCAATAGTTTGTTGCTTTATTTGGGTAAGTTTTCACCAAAACAATTTACAGAGCTAATACAATCAAATAACCAACATGCTAAGAAAAGGGACAAGCTTGTTTGAAAAATGAATAGTCAGGGCAGGTTTGAACAAAAAAAGGAAAGAATGAGAGGATAAGTTAATTTGTAGGACATCAAAACATACTATAAAGTCATGGTATTTAAACCAGTATGATCCCAGAGCAAAATTAGACAAACCACGAAGGGGAGCTAAAATTAGACACATGCAAAGGGAACCAAATAGCTCAGAAATAGATTCCTTAATATATAGGAACATAATACGAAACAACAATGGTATTTCAAAGCTATGAGGGTAAAAGAAAAAAAAAAAAGCTATTAAATAAATAGCTGAGTACTTATATAGTTTTAATAAATATTTAAATACTAAAGTTTTAGTAAATGTTAAAAATAGTATAAATAAATGGTGTAATGAAAGTTTATGAATAACTGGCTCTCCACCTGAAAGAAAAGTAAAATTTATTTTTAAAATGAATTCCACGTGTAGTAAAAAAGCTCTGTGGAAAAACAGAACTGTAAAACACCTCAAGGTAGACAAAACCTTATTACAAAAACCAAAACAAAGACTTTGGGGGAAAGATTATACTATATAAGGCTAAATAAGGATTTTAAATTAATGTAAAACAAAGACCATTAAGTTAAAAAATGTTCAATAAACTGAAAAGATAGTTGCAACATGTATAACAAAGGATTAGTGTACATTTTATGTGTAAAGAATATATAATTTTTCTTAATAGCACTATAAAAAATGAACACAGTATGAACAGGGAATTTCCAGAAGAATGCAAGCATACAAAAAAAAAAAACAAAAAAAAAACTGTATAAATTATCTATTATCGAGTAACAAGTTATCCCCAAATTTTAGCTTCTTAAAGCAAGAAGTACTTATACAGTTCCTGTTGGTCCAGGAATCTGGGAGCAGTTTAAGAGGTAGACAAGACATATACCCAGGCTACAGTCATCTCAAGAGTCTCCCAGGCTGCAGGAGCTATTGACAAAGTGGTTCACTCACAGGCCTTGAAAGTTAATGTTAATTGTTGGCAGGAGGACTCAGCTCCTGGCCACTCAGACCTCTCCCTAGAGACAGAGGCTTCCTCCAAAGCAAAAAATCTGAAAGAGCTCAGAGTGAAGACTACGTCTACACTAAGAATTTACACTCCATCATTTCTGCAATATCCTGCTGCTTACAAAGGTTAGCCTATTCAGTGTAGGAGGGACTATACAGTGGCTTGAGTCTCAGGTGGCAAGAATTAATTGGGGCTCTCGTGGAGGTTAGCTGCTATGTAACTGTGAGCAGAGAAAAGAATTCTATCATGTTATGGATAAAAATATTTTGGTGTGCTTACACTATGAATATTATGTTGCACTTAAAAAAAAAAAAACAGGATTTCTGGGTTAAGATAATGAATTGAACATACATAATTAACTTTACTGCTTCTTCTAGCCTCAGTAAAATGAAAAGGAATTTCTCCTTACAAACAATAAATAAAGAAAGATAGGAAAAGCAGAAGAGAGAACAACAAAAAGATTTTTATAAGCTAGAAAGCAGATGAATGAGAAGCAATCATTCTGGTAAACAAGAAAAAGCCAAATTTAAGCCAGCAGTGAGAAAGCGGAAAATCAACCTGATTTACACAGGACAATACCCAAAAGGCTCAGTGAGAGGGGACAGAGAAGATACATCTCATCTAGAATGGGAGATAGGCTGGCTAGAAGGAAGACTGAGTGAAAGTTGAGTGGGAAAATCCTTCAATCCCCTCTTCCACATTGGCATAATTTTTGAGGATATTTCCTGGAGAGAGAGAGAGAGAGTAAAAAAGAGAGTCTTTACCTTGGAAAATGACTTGCCCACCTGAGGGCATGGGAACTTTCATCAAAAAATAGTTGAGGCCTAGGGGCACGTGATCATACACATGTTGAATGATGAGTATTAAAACCTCATAGAGGCTGACAGCTATACCTTTACCTTCCAGGCAGGAAAGTGGAAGATTTTCTCTGGGAGATCTGATGAGCCCAAGAGAAGGAAACTCACCAACATTGGAAATTCCCTACAAACAGCCCAATGAGGTCACTCTTCAGTGATTTTCAGATTTGATAGGTGTGGCCAACATGGCAGAGTAGGAAGAACTTGAGCTCAGCTCCTCCCACAGGCACACAAAAAACTAAGACTATTTACAAGCAACTATAGATGCGACTATGGCACCCCACTCCAGTACTTTTGCCCGGAATATCCCATGGACACAGGAGCCTGGAGGGCTGTAGTCCATGGGGTTGCTAAGAGTCGCACACGACTGAGCGACTTCACTTTCACTTTTCACTTTCATGCATTGGAGAAGGAAATGGCAACCCATTCCAGTGTTCTTGCCTGGAGAATCCAAGGGACAGGGGAGCCTGGTGGGCTGCCGTCTATGGGGTCACACAGAGTCGGACACGACTGAAGCGACTTAGCAGCAGCAGCAGCATTGATGCGACTTCCCTGGTGGCTCAGACGGTTAAGCATCTGTCTACAATGTGGGAGACCTGAGTTTGATCCCTGGGTCAGGAAGATCCCCTGGAGAAGGAAATGGCAATCCACTCCAGTACTATTGCCTGGAAAATCCCATGGACAGAGGACCCTGGTAGGCTACAGCCCATGGGGTTGTAAAGAGTCGGACACGACTGAACGACTTCACTTTCACTTTCAATTAATGAGACTGATCTGAAGACTAGTGGAAAAGACCTTCGACCACTAAAAGTATAAAGACAGACCCACAACGAGACCTTTTAGAGGGGGCAGAGTGTTGCTTCAGTCAAGACCCACCTTCCTGGAGTAGGCAACAACACAAATGGAAGGATCATCACAACTGGAGAGGTTCCTCCCTAGGAGTGAGGGGTGCAAGCCCCACGCCGGCCTTCCCAGCCTGGAGGTCCTACAGTGGGAAGACAGGTACTCAGAACATCTGGCTACGAAGGCCAATGGGGCTTGTGTACAGGAGCCACAGGGCCGTGGGAAACACAGACCCTCCTTAAAGGTCACATTCACATTCTCAATGCTCCGAGTCCCAGCACAGAGGTAACGATCTGAAAGGAGGCTTAGGTGCTCCTCCTGATCTTGGAGCACCTGATACACAGTACCAGGTGGCAACTGGTACTCCCCCTGAGAACACAGATACTGGCAGTAGCCATTCCGGGGAGCTCGTTTCTATCATGGGAGCACTGATGCTGGCAGGCACCATTTTGGAATCCTCCCTCTAGCCTACCAACACCAGGGGCTTAACCCACCCCCCCGCCCCCCCCCGCCCCCCCGCCCCCAGGAGCAGGTCAACACCAGTCCTAAGCAGTCGGCCCCACTGGGACACAGCCCTACCCATCAACAGGCTGGCCGCCTTCATATGAGGCGGGACCTGATAGCCAGCTAGATTGGATGCTTAACATATACCCAATCTATAAAACATATGACAAAACATACAGTTTTTGTCAATTATACCCGAAGAAACCTGGAAAAATGTTTTTAAGTTTGACAGAGCTTCCATCAGCTTCAGTTCCCACTGCTAATCTTGAGAAGACATCCAAAAATTAACAAATATCTGAGGAAAGCAGCTAACATGCAAGAGAGATAAAAACAGAAAATTAATTTTGAGGAAACAGGAACAAGGAGGAAAAAAGAAACTTTAAAACTATCACTAATAAGAGAGATACAGGAAGGCATTGCATCTGTGAAACAAGCAGCAGCTACTTAAATCCAATTAGAAAATGAGGGTAAACTCAGAGAGTAGAACAAAATAACAGATGCAAAATAAGAAAATAAACATCATCAGTCGAGAACATCCAGTATCCAAATAATGAAAGAGAAGAGAGAATATAGAAGGGAGAAAATCATGAGTGAAACAACTCAAGAAAATGCCCAGAACTGAATTTCGTGTTTCCAGATTGAAAGCACTCACACAGGATGAAAACAGATGCATACTACAGCAAATCTGTATGAGATTTAGAACACTGAAGGAAAAAAATGACATCTTACATTCTGGAAAGGGGTAGGGGTGAAGGGGAAATGCATATACAAAAGATCTGAAAGCAGAATGGCTTTGGAATTCTCAATAGCAATACTGCAAGGTTAAAGAGAAGGAAGCAATGTCCAACATATGACCACTTAAGTTATCAAGGACAAAGGCAAAATAAAGTCTCAAAATAAGTTTCTATGCATCATTTTCGAGAACTGTATATCTACCCAAATGAAGGAATAAATCAAGAAAGAGGAAAATGTGGGTTATAGAGAATAAGAAGCCAGGGGGAGAAGCAAAAGGAATCTTTAGGATCCTCTGTACAACAGGCAAAGAGAGACAACCAGTCCAGACCAGAGCAGTCTGACTCAAGAGGAGGACACTGTGAGAGCTGCTTTCCTAATACTTTCTGCCGTATCTTCTTTTTAACTGAGGAAACCACTGGAGAACATACTATTCCAACACAAGGGAATAAATCAAGAAGGAAGAAAGCATGAAGCCCAGGATATAGGGAATGGATCCCAAGAGAAAGGTACAGGCAATTCCAAAGTTCAGGGCAAATCCAGAGGTACAACATGCTCGGAGAGCATCAGTTCAGAGAAAACCAAAATCCTCAGGAGAGCAAGCCCTAGGGAAGGCAGTTGGAATGGTTGAATTACTTGATCCGAGTGGTCCTGTGGGAAATATACTGTAGGAAGACATGGAAAAAACTGGCAATAGATTTAAAAAAAAAAAAAAAAAAAAAGCACCAGCCAAATGAAAAAAAAAAAAAAAAAATCAAGGTATGTTCTACCTCAAGAAAAACAAAAATCCCAGTAAAGTCATTGAAGGAAAGAAAGTCTAAGAAACCATTACAACCAAGAGTAACAGAAGGAGACATGACAACTAAATGTAATGTGGTATCTTGCATGAATCTCAGAAAAAGGACATTAGGCAAAAACAAAGGCAATCTGAATAAACTATGGTCTCCAATTAATAATGGGCCTCTCGGGTGGCTCAGGGGTAAAGAATCTGCCTGCCAATGCAAGAGATGGGTTCTTATCCCCAGGTTGGGAAGATTCCCCGGAGGAAATGTAACCCACTCCAGTATTCTTGCCTGGAAAATCCAATGGACTGAGGAGACAGGCGGGATACAGGCCATGGGGTCTCAGAGTTGGCAGCATGCAGACGCTGGTTCATAGTAATATAACCATATTGGTTCATTAATTGTAACAAATGGACTACACTAACATGTTAATAAGAGAAGCAAGGTATACAGGATATAACTCTATGTGTACTGCCTAAAGTTTTTTATATAATTCTAGTATTGTTCTAAAAAGTTTTTTTTTTTAAAGGAAGACAATCACAATTAAATATACTAAAACTTTCAGCAGTGAACAATATTTGTAAGGTGTTAAAAATGAAAATACTGAATACTGATTTAACCAAAAACTTTAACTACACTGGAAGTGGGAGATGAGTGTATGAAGCAGATAGATGGTAGCGTAAAACTCTCATTTGCCATAAAAAAGATGTGGCTGATGTCTAAAATTGATGATTCAAATGACAGCAGGATGTGCATTCTACTTAGAAATGTGAAGGCATTTGAATGGCAGAAGAAACAGCGTAGAAAGAGGTTATCGTTGAGGAAAAGCACCAGGGAAATCGTGGTTTGTGGGGCAGGGAACCACTGTTTTACTAGTGTTTCTGATGCTAGTTTCTGACGCTAGTTTTCAGACTATGTACATAGACTGATTTGATGAGATAGACATTAACTTAAAAATCATAAGACTAAAGTCAGTTTTTATCTGCTGACATGCAAAAAAAAAAAAAAAAAAAGCTTTCAATACTCTAGCAAACCAAAAAGTAAATTTGAAGAACCCACAGAAATAACCTTTGCCGCACTATGAGCTCTATGCATTGCAGTAAGAGCTCTGTGCAGCTGTCATATTGAAGTTATTCTTTTAAAAGGGTGGTAATACATTAATATTTCATAAACGCAGGTTTCCTTTGACTGCTTTCTTGACTCCTGTTTCCTCTTACAAGAAAAATTATTCTTTCACCTTATCATAGCTACATTCCCCAATCTGTGCCTGTCACCTCATTTACCTTCATCTTTCTGGTCTTTTAAATCATTCAAAATCCCTCCTCCCTTGGCTTTCTTACATACACCAACAATCCCTAATCTTGAATAAATCAAACTTTGTCTTGCTTTCTCATGCCTGAAAAAAATGGATACTTTGGTTGACTCTAAAATTAAACTCATGATTTCCAAACTTATTTGAAAGTGGGTACTCATCCATAGCTCTACCTCTTCTCGATTTCTGTTTTCTAGACATCTACCACTTTCCTGTGGCTCCCCATTTTCTTTGGCTTTTCTGCTGCTATTCCCTGATGGTTTTTCTACTTCACTGAGAAAATAAAAGCATTCAGGCATTATTTCCAAATAATGGAAATGCCTTTTCCTTTCCTTTTTGTTCAGAGGAAGAAACTCTTTTTTTTCCCCCCTGAGGCTCTTTGCACTTACCTGACTTATTCACCTCCATTCTTCCCTTAGATGTTACTTGTATGTGATATTTTGTCCTCAGCAGGCTGAGTCACATTTGTTCTCTGAGAAGGCACTCATTAATAATCATGGTTTTAAGGAACAGAGCATGTTCACATTCTAACTTGATGACAGATCTAGTCCTGACTTATGTTTTCATGTACTTTCATCTTGGATGCCCAAAGGTACCTCAAAAACGTGGTGGGTGGGGTGGTGGGTGGGAGAGGGATGAATTGGGAGCTTGAGGTTAGCAGATGCGAACTATTACATGCAGAATGGATAAACACAGTCCTACTGCACGTACAGCACAGTGAACTCTATCACTATACTGTGATAAACTACGATGGAAACAATATAACACGCCCAGAACTCTCTCATACTATCTGTTATTCAAAGCAGCCCAGAACTCTCTCATACTATCTGTTATTCAAGGCAGAAGTATCCTAAGTCATCAAAGCCAGAAATCAGGGGATCCTTCTAGACAAGCTTCTTGTTCTTCCCAGATTTCCGTGCCTGACACAGCAGAGACTGAACAAACACTACATGAGTGAATGAGTGACGCTGGCCTCTTCTTGCCATCCCATCTCCCTTTCGGCTATCACTGCAGTGTCATGCCCTCACCACCAGTTGTCTGTATGATTACTGTTCCAACAATTGTTGTCAAGATCTTTTTATTCTCCCCTTTTTTCTCCATTGATTACTACTTCCCTTAATCTACAACATATTCAAGGTTCTTCTATGTGTTTCTGTGTGGAAACAAACTTTCCCTAAGCAACCGCCCCATTTCTCTCTCACCCTTCATTTGTCCCCAAGCTTCTTTAAAAGTCTCTAGTTTCCTGACAAGATTAACTACAGCATCTTTGTAGTGGGGGTAGATCTAAGCTTTTGCTGGCTGGAAAAAAAAAAAAACGGAGTTTGTCTGCAAGCCTTATTCCCCTCCATCCCTGATCCCCAGCCTCAGGGCTCTTAAGAGCAGATCTTAGGGACAGATTGTTCTGAGAAGGACCCCGTGGGTAAGCCCATTTAGATCCTAGTTAAGCTACACCATTGTTTTAAAGAAGCAGTAAAGACTGGTAAAATAATCAAAATGCAGGTCATTTTGTTCAGACGGAGATTAAATATTCATTAAACATTTATTGGATGCCTAACAGCTAATACTTATTAAGTACATGCTATTGCTGAGAAAGTCACATCAATTATGTTAATCCCCTGAAGGAGCACCTGAACAGGTACTATTATTACTTTCCACTTTACAAATAAGGAAACTTTTAAGTTTTAGAGAAAAATAACTTCCTCTAAGTCAATGATGTAGATTCTTGAGCCAGGGTTCAAACAGGCAGACTGGATGCATTATTGTATTTTTCATCACCCCAGTGCACTCCCTTGATTGAACCATACTAGGTTCTAGAAGAAATAACAAGAATACAGTCGTTCATCAAGAAGCACACAGACTACTCAAAGTAGAAAGACTGCTATAATGCAAGGTAAACATCAGTAAACACAATCTGAAAGGTGCAAAATGTTACCGGAGTCCTGCTAAGAGATCCAGAAGTTCTTTGCTTCCGTCTAGTTAGAAAACTAAAAAGGATATATGGAGGATGTGGACTTCATAAAAGACTGAATAGGATTTAATGACTTGCTGGTAAAGGGGAAAAAGTTAACTTAAACAAGGCAACATCAACAGCATTGACCCATAAAAGGATAGTGCATTCTCACAAGACAGGGGCATCATTTGATTCAAGCAAAAGGTGGGTGAAAGCACGGAGTAAGATCAAGACAGGAAAAGTGGTTTGAAACCAGGTTCTGGATAATTTGGACTTTATCAAGGTCACAAGACCTTGTGAGGAGAAAGAGAAGAAATGCAAAGGGAACAGATTTTAGAACTAGAATCAATTCAAATTGGTCTTGGCAAAAAAAATCTCAGCTATGTAAATAAAAACATAAGCATTTTGTGTCTCAGTTGCAAGAAGATAAGAAGCACTTTAAACTGAAATTTAGCAGCAAAGGTCAGTTAAAAAGCCTCCTCTCATGCATGCACATGCACACTCACGTACACACACAAGTCCACACACACTTATACACACATGTACGGAGAACCACCTGAAATAAAGATCTAGGAAATAAATATAGGTTAAAATCAAGATAACTCAAGACTTGATCATGGAAGCAACAAGAAGGCAATTTATTGTTCAGTTTCGTTAGATTCTGTCTGACTTTAGTTTTATTAAACAGTTACATATATAAATTTAAAATAGAATTTTTTTCCTCAAAGCAGTCCCTTAAATCAGTTTAATCCCATTAACTGATGTTAATAAAAAATTTTTTTTTCTGTGTATTAACAAGCGGGTAGCTTCACCTTAATTGTCTTTAATTACAAAGTTTCCATCTGACTCAGTTTATTAAGAAAAATACTTAAAATTATTCAGTTTCTTGAGAATTAAAATATGTGACGAGGAAGGAAGATGAGGATTTGTAATTTCTTCATGTGCATTAAAAGATCAGATAGCAAGCCACAATTTTCCTGTTTTGTACCATCTTCTATTCTTAGCCACTTCTAAAGTAACAGTTTGAAGAAATAAATTCTCTGTATACCAAAGGACTATCTAGAATTCTATTTTATGATTAGAAGAAGAATCGCTAATGTATCTCTTTCCATACATTTTCAAGGAAGAATGTTTATCTTCAACAGATTTAAGAAAAATCAGTTCAGCATAATAATTTAGATTCTGGGTTTGCTTATCTGTAAAATAAGGAAGTTGTACTAGAGTCTCTAATTTTCCATCAGGAAATAAAGTGCTACCACTTGTTGAATGGTACGAATGCTCACTACTTGCAAAGCACTGTGCCACAAAGTCTTATACCTGAATTGTATTTGCTTTTGAGAACACCACCAACAAGTCCCTTTTACTTAGCTTTTAACACGTCACTGGATTTGGAGTGGTAAACAAACAAAAAAAAATCGCTGTTGGACTTAACTCTCCTTTTCCAGTTCTACGCAATTATCTAAATCTGAACTGTCCAGAGTCACAGCCACTAGCCACATGTGACAAGCGATCACTTAACATGTGGCTAGTCTGAATGCATATACAATCAAAGTGTGAAATACACAGGGGATACTGAATACTTAGTACAAAAAACAGAATGTAAAACATCACAGTAATTTTTAATATCCTGGATTGCATGCTGAAATATTTCAGAGCTACTCAGTTAAAAATTAACTTTACCTGTTTAATTTACTCTTTAAAATATGGGTATAGAAAACTGAAAATTATGTATGTGGCTCACATTGTATTTCTATTGGTCTGTAACACCAAGGACCTCATCCACAGATCACCGTGACCTCTTCTCATGGCCTTGATTACAAAGATGGAGTAATCAACAATTTTGATACCACTCCTGTTGTAATCTCCCTCTTCTTGCTATTTCTGTGTCTGGCCAATCGTTTATCTTCATTATTACTTGAAACCATATCCTTCACTGTGAGGATTAGAAATGAAACCTGTTTGATTCTGGATTTTACTTTTTTCAATACTTTGAAACAGATTATATCACAGATATGATAACATATACATTTCCTGCTAGTGGATATGGAAATGTGTCCAACTATCTCAAATCAGTGACTGCACTTCCTTTTCACAGCTGTTGTCATTCCCTCCTACCAGTGACCTACCTTCCTTCCTCTAAAACAGGATGACGGTTGCTCCTTCTATCTATAGTCCAGAGTCTTGTTAGTCACATGACTGCCCATGCAGGGAGCCAAAACAAGAAAGTGAAGTAGACATTTAGCTTTGTAACTAGTCACATGCTATAGGACAGAAAAACGAAAATCTCTGTAACTTCCTTACACATCAAGAAGTATGTTTAAAGGATTATAATCTTCCGTTTCTATTCATCTGATTTCCCTCCTTTAAAGAAACCTGATTTGTTGAGACTTATTTTATATTTAAAAGCCACTTATGAAACAATCTACACAAGAAATTGGTAAAACTTTGCTATATCTGAATAATAAAAAGGTTAAAGAGTAGCCAACAATGAAACAAGGGTATGAGATTAATATAAATATATATATATGTATAAAAAAGAAGATGGATAGCTCAAATTACTCATCAAAAATACAATAAAAAACTCATGTTTTAGAAATTATATTTTTATACACATTTATTTTGCTTTAGCCTTGCTTTTACGTTATTGATAGGTGATTTTGATTAGAATTTGACTCTCTAATAGAATAATATTTATGCTAAAGCTTGGTAAACAACATATTTTAAAGTAGAAAGGCACTTTAGGAATCAGTTTTATACTCTTGTTTTATAGATGGGTCACACAGCTACCGAGTGATTAAAGACTGAACAGTATGTATGTTGACTCCAAGTTCAGTTTGTTCTGCTGTATTATACTGCTTTAGTCCTTCTTTATCTTTTATCTGGTTAAAGAAAAAAAAAATTAAACTCGTATGTTTATAACTAAAAAATTATATTAATGCTCTTGCTGTTCTATTTACTTGGAATCAAAGTATTTTAGTAAGAGGAATAAGAGATGTGAAGACTGATGGCTAAAGATGAATGTAGTGCTGAAGAAATTAAATCCTGTATCAGAGGCTCACATAATTTATTTGAAATTTCCAATACTCTATCTTTTAATAAAAAGATTGTTAAGGGGAATAAGATCTGGAATGGACTCAGGTCTGTTACTCTCTTCAGCTTAAGTCTGAAAATATTTATTATTTTATTTGGTGGTCCTGAAGGTTGTTATAAATGTATCACAGCAGAATTGAAGATTTCTGCTTGAATAACTAAGTTACTATCCTATGTGTAAACTAAGTCTTTGGAAATAACAAAACTATACAGCTAATACTAAAACATCATTATAGTGAAACTGTTCCCAGTAAGCCTATATTTTACTCAATATTAACGAGACAACAAGATAGGATCTGATATATATTAATATGAATTACTCATTTCTTAAAAGTATCTAAGTCACCTCCAAGAAAAGCAACAACAGAAGACTGTACTATTTCGGATTCAGTTTCTCCTTGTTCTTAAGATGGCAAACATTATTTTGCATCGACCAGGATTTTTTTTTCTGTTCAATTCATCAAGTCTTTATTATAAACCTGTAAGTGTCGGGTATTCTTCTAGGTTCTAGGATTATAAATATGAACAATACCTACAAGAGGCTAAAAATTTCAACTAAAATAAGTGGAAGCAAACATCGCCTGAGGATACTCTGCTATGTTAACTGTGTTCAGTAAGCTGTTAGAATAGACTCAGTTACACATACATCTTACTCTTCCAGAAGGGAGATACAATTGTTAAGCCTGAGAAGAGGAGCATCTTTAAGAAAAGTCTGATGCTAGTCACAACTTAACTTTTCATCAACATTAAGGATTATATAACTGCCATGTAAACATGATACAGAAGTAGGTGAGATGGCTGCCAAAGACAAATTTCACTTTACTTCAAATTTTCTTTGTACTAACATTGGCTATTCATCAAATCACTGGGTATTTTAGCACAACACTTTTCTCTGTCAATGATGACCACAGATGATCTTTTAGCTTAAAACAAAAAACAAAGGCAAGGTAAGGAATAAATTAAATATATGCAAAGTCTTAGACTTTGAAGGTAATAGAAGATGAGCAAAATCCATAGGACCTGTAACAGAAACAGATAAATATTTTTTTAATTGTTAAGTTGGGCACTTATAATAGGAAAGGATAAAAAACAAGCAAAGACAACTATTTACTCCTTTACTCAAGATAAAAGCATTCCCCAAAAGTGAACCAAGAGATAAATGTTCTTTGGTTTATGATGATTTTGCAAAAAACAAAACTTAATTAACCTTCATTTAGTGACTTAATAATGAAAGAGTTCAGCTTTTTTGGTCAATTAAAAAATTAATGATCATAGCATCACCTAAATACATCTAAAAGAAAGTTTCTTTGTATTAAAATGCTTTCAAAAGATCTCTAATATGTTTATATACCCAAATAATTTGTTACTAATACTTCACAAGGAATATCATTTTATTACTGTAATCACAAAATCATAATTTCTGTACAGGAATGTATAAGTGAACATTAATCAATGCATTGATAATTCACTTCATTAAGAGGGTGAACAGACTACAGAACATACTGTAAAGAAAAAATATTGTAAAATTTTCTGACCTCGCAGTGCACTTTTTAGTGCAAGTATTTAAGACACAATAGTGTTCAATTCAGCAAAGTATTGCAGAATGTCATGCCACAGTCCACTTAATTCAAAGAGGGTCAGGACATGCAGCTTGTAATAAAATGTCAGAATATATATTTATAAAAAACCACATGTAATTCATAAAATATATAGTGGTTTATTTAGATGGTTTTTAATGATTTCACTATGGAATTCTGCATAACTGGAACAAGCATCCAAGATCTTCTTAACAGGAATAATCTTCTTGCTAGGCAATGGCTTTGGCCTCAGGTAGGAATGCCTCCCAGTATTTTATCAGCTGTGGATGATAATAAAAGATATTCTTAGAACCTGTCATATATATTTCATGAAGCATTAAAAAAATCTAGCTAATAATAAATAACATTTACTCAAGTCTGATTCTTAAAGGGACCATCTAAATTCCCTTATACAGCTTGTCAATATAATTAGCTTATAAATTATTTAAAAATATTAACTATTCATGGCTAATTTCAATTTTTGTAATAAACACAATTTAAAAAATACCTGAAAATTTAAGATTAATTTATGCAAAATTGTATATATAAAAAGCTTTGCTAGTGTAAACTATATAAGACTACCTTAAATAATAAAACTGCAATGAGCTTTTCCAGTATAAAGTGATAACATTTCCTAATTCAGAGAATATTCACATTTTATGTTATTGCCAGCCAAAAAGAGTGATAAAGAAGGAAGAAAAGAAAACATCCAAGCAAGATGGGAAAAAGAGACTGGAAAGAATTAGCTGTTGGTCTTTCCTGGATAGTCCAGAAAATAGCACAGATTGACATAAAAAGTAACATTAAGTTTAAAACAATTCTTTTAAAGATAAGCTTATATAACCTAATTTTTCCATTTCAAAAATTTCATTTTATGAACTAAGTACTTAAAATATTTTTAAAAAATCGAGGATACAATTTATCACCTAATTTAAAAATTAAATCTATTATATAGTTTTAAAAGAACTGGGGGAAGAAATCCTTCTCTTCAAGATATTAAATAATTTGATATATTACTCAAAGTTACATTAAAATACACATGGAAAAAAAATCTCTATTATCTTGTTACAGACTTTTCTTTACTATAACAAAAACCCATGGTTTTCTCTATTTAAGGAGACAAATGCCACTTGTGGTATACAATCAACATGAAACCCACACAAACTAAAGAAAAAATCAAAACAATATTCTTTAAAAAACCTTCAAAACTTAGTTTTTCATGTAAGTTCTAGCTGGTATGAAAGAGAACTTACTACAGGAATGTATTTAAACATCTGTAATCAATAGAGAAATAAAACTGGGAAGACAGAGAAAAAAGGAAAAATAGTACAGCATGTTTCTCAAAAGTCTAAAATTGAGAAACCTGTCTCTCTCCTAGGAGTTAGGAGTAGAGGCAAAAAGAACTTCAAAGTGAAAGTGTTAAGCTGCTCAGTCATGTCCCACTCTCTGTGACCCCATGGTCTGTCCATGGAATTCTCCAGGCAACAATACTGGAGTGGACTGCCATTTCCTTCTCCAGGGGATCTTCCCAACTCAGGAATTGAACCTGGATCTTCTGCATTGCAGACTGTTTACCACCTGAGCTACCAAGGAAGCCCCACAAAGGACTTGAGGATTTACACTTACTTTTACTATACCATTTTATTTTCCCTTTGCTAGCTTTGTTTTTTTCTACTCCATTTATTGCTTCTCAAGTTTAAAAGCTCATTTCATTGGTTATCATCTTTAAAATAAACAAGTATATCAAAAACAAGTTCTGGAAGTCTTTAAATTATATAAAAAAAATTTACCTTACCTGTTGTTGTGTTTGTACTAATGATTCTAAGTACTTGATAATAACAGTTTTAAAATCTTTCACCCGTTCTTTCTGTTGAAATATAATAAATGGGGAAAAAAGCTCCATTAGTACAAAACTAAATTTGATTTCACCACAGTATCACAGCAAAATGTGACCACATTGTTGAGAAAAGTGTACAATTATTATACTTGCCTCAAATCTTCCTACTTCTTTTCGAATTGTTTTAGAGATCTGTTCAAAATCTCTTTCTCCTTGTTGTACTTTTGCCTCCCACTGACAAAAACAAAAGGTAAAAAATTTTAAATCTTGCCTGGGAAGAATCATTAGAACTAGCTGTCATGACCACTCATTTAATTTATAACACAATGCCTAAAAATCGTGAAAGCTCACCAATGGCAAGACCCAGTTTGGCATCACTCAAACTTGTATCTAACTTTCCAGTGGAAGTGCATTATCAGCTTAATTTTCATTAATATTTTACTGTCAGATATACTCAAGATCAGGATATTATAGTGCTTAATGAATTATAAGCTCCACATCTTAATTTAGATAAAAAGATTTTGAACATAAAGTTCACCATCAAATAATTCAGCAGTGCTAAGAGTATAATCTTCTCATTTCTTTATACAACTTCAGATTATTTCAAAATATATCAATAATATTTGCCTAATTTCAAGAATACATGTTCTTCACAGTTTATATGCCCATGGAAATAATTAGAAAAATTATATGACATACATTTAGAAAACATTTTTGTAATGGTGTAATGTCCAGATTAAAAAAAAATTATGCAATTGTGGTCTACTGAAGAGCTATTAGTAAACATTAAACTCACTACAGAAACAATGAACGTTGTGATTAGTGACCAATGGAACAGCTAAAAATAAAATAAATAAATATTTAAGCAATGGAATGATATTTTCCCACTATGTAACTGAAACATTGGTACATACTCTTCAAAGAGCAGGTACATTTACTTTAAGTAATATAAAGGTTGTCCTACCTCTTCAATTTCCTTATTGAAGCATGGCAAAAGAAGTGTATAAATTATAATAAACTTATATAAATTTACTAAAATACCATATATAATACATATATATGGGGGATAATATATAAGTAATTATCTGAAATCAAATTATCTCAAAAGTAAGGTTAATTTAAATGTTTTCCTTGTATGCTTCTTTATCCATTCCATAATTATGTGAAAGTAACAAAGGCTGCTGGAGATTTTTACGATGATCAAAATGTTAAAGTAATTCTAAAACAGTTTACAAATTATGAAAAAAATTGCTAAGTGTTGAATGGTTCAGAAAAAAATTCATGAAAAATTATGCATATATGAATGATTTATGGAAAACTTGGGTAAAAGAGATAAATAAAAGTATTTTGTATTAATCACCTCTCTTATTTCATTTTTAGCTTGCTGTATTTTATCTGGTTTGTTAGCAACCATCATTTTTGCTTCAGTTTCACGTTTTTTGAGCAAAGTAATTTGGGCATCTTCCCATTTCTGCCAGCATTTCACTCGATGGTCAAATACACCCTATAAGTGAATGACATAATTATTATTAACTGGGAGCTAACACTGAAATTCTTTCAAAATACCAGAAGTTCTCCAAACTGAAAACAATAAAACCAAGTATTTATGTTATTCTTTATACTAAGATACTGAAAATAAACATGCTAATATCAAAGGAAGTAGATTTCCATACTCATTTACATAAAAATAAAAACCCACCCATAACTGGATGAAATATACAAAATCCATTTCACTAGCCTTTAGGGTTTAAAATGTGGCCTATAACAAGGTTTCTAACAGAGTTTTATGCTTTGAAGAAAGACTTTTTAATAGGAAAATGCTGGTATCATATCTACAATTCAAAGTTTTCCTACTAAAATATCAAAAGCAGATTTAAGTTTTGGAAATATGTCAGAAAATTGAAAATAGGAAAAGCTGTAAGATAACAAAGTAAAGTAAAAATGTGGTGGAAGAGATTATCAATAGCAAATAAAAGAAAAGCCAAACAATTTAAAGGTATAACAAAATGGGGGATGGGGGAAAGAGAGAGAATCTTACACAAGATGAAAAGGGCAAATGGATGTACTTATCTAGTATGCAGAACCTAATGAAGAAATAGACATACATACAAAAAAAAGAATAGAAAAATCCAACCAACTCCATGACTTCTTTCAAGGGGTTTGGCAGAGCAAGAACAAGTTAATAGAAATAAGACAGTAATTAGAAATTTCTTTAAAAAAAAAAACAAAAAACTGATGGACAGGATGGAATACAACAGCAATCCCTTTCCTAACCTGATGTTGAGGATACACTGATTTTTTTTTTAGTATTTATTAACTGAATAAATGAATCAAGCATTAACAGGTGAAACAGTTATTTTCATTTGTTCCAAGTAAAGTGTTCTGGATCAAGAAACAGTAAATTAATAAATGTTCTTATAAGAACTTGATGAAAAAGAAAGCACCTAGATTGCGTATTTTCAAAATGTAGGCTTCGGAAAAAATCAAATTTGGATTCAAATACTAGTTTTGTCACTTAAAACTTTGGGTAAATTCCAAAAATACCCCCAAAATTGGGTAAATTACCCAAAGTCACTTGACTTTGGGTTCAGTTCAGTTCAGTCGCACAGTTGTGTCCGACTCTTTGCGACCCCATGAATCGCAGCACGTCAGGCATCCCTGTCCATTGGGTAAATTCATTTAATTTCTATAATCCCCACAATTCTCTCAAATATAAGAGGAAAAGGAGATCTAGATTTATGCACTGGAAATAAAATGAAAAAAGTATACAGCGTGCACAGTGACTTAACCTACCAGATGTTTAATAATTAGAAGATACTATTACGGCTTACATATAAGTAACATACACACATAAATGCAGTTGGTTAGATTTCTACTAGAAGTGCACATAATAATAACTTAGTAGGAAAAAAATAATCGGACCGTACTCAGAAAAATACATGTTCTGTATTTGTATATTATGAAAATGTGGGAAATAATACTAAAAATTCCAAGTCAACAGAAAGTTCTTAAAGACCATACACATTTTAATTAATCAGGACAAGAGACATCCTAGACAAACTGGTAAGTTAAAAACACTCTATCTATAGGCATTGAAATCCATTTTATGAGATTTGTCATCTCATATCATTTCTCTTCTCTCAGTAGTGAGTCTTAGTGTCTTCTTTGCTTTTCTTGTTTAAAAGACCACATTCGCCTTAAAACATTTCTCATTATGAATTAATTTTCCTTCAGACAAATTAAAGTGGGCCAAAATCACAAAAGTAACAAATCTAACACAAATACATTCCAAAAGTCACTATCATTTAAAAGAAACAATCCCTGTGCCTTACCATATACACAAACTTTAAAAGTAATTTAAGATTTTTAGGCCTAGTTTTCCTTTAATTGGACAGAGCCATATCAGCTCTTTATTTATAAATTCCTCTGTTCAATAACTAAATTTATTATTTAAAATATTTCCTAACACAGGGCAGAAGCGAACTAAAATGCCCTTTAATTTTAATACGTGCTAAAGTTCTTAACTTTTTGAAAAGGCAAAATGATAGGATACTGAAAGAGGAACTCCCCAGGTTGGTAGGTGCCCAATATGCTACAGTGGAGAAATAACTCCAGAAAGAATGAAGGGATGGAGCCAAAGCAAAAACAATACCCAGTTGTGGATGTGACTGGTGATAGAAGCAAGGTCTGATGCTGTAAAGAGCAATATTGTATAAGAACCTGGAATGTCAGGTCCATGAATCAAGGCAAATTGGAAGTGTTCAAACAAGAGATGGCAAGAGTGAATGTCAACATTCTAGGAATCAGCGAACTAAAATGGACTGGAATGGGTGAACTTAACTCAGATGACCATTATATCTACTACTGCGGGCAAAAATCCCTCAGAAGAAATGGAGTAGCCACCATGGTGAACAGAAGAGTCCGAAATGCAGTACTTGGATGCAATCTCAAAAACGACAGAATGATCTCTGTTCGTTTCCAAGGCAAACCATTCAATATCACAGTAATCCAAGCCTATGCCCCAACCAGTAAAGCTGAAGAAGCTGACGTTGAACGGTTCTATGAAGACCTACAAGACCTTTTAGAACGAATACCCCAAAAAGATGTCCTTTTCATCATTCACAGGGGACTGGAATGCAAAACTAGGAAGTCAAGAAACACCTGGAGTAACAGGCAATGGAATATGGCCTTGCAATATGGAATGAAGCAGGACAAAGGCTAATAGAGTTTTGCCAAGAGAACGTACTGGTCATAGCAAACACCCTCTTCCAACAACACAAGAGAAGACTCTACACATGGACACCACTAGATGGTCAACACCAAAATCAGATTGATTATATTCTTTGTAGCCAAAGATGGAGAAGCTCTATACAGTCAGCAAAAACAAGACCGGGAGCTGACTGTAGCTCAGATCATGAACTCCTTATTACCAAATTCAGACTTAAATTGAAGAAAGTAGGGAAAACCACTAGACCATTCAGGTATGACCTAAATCAATCCCTTATGATTATACAGTGGAAGTGAGAAATAGATTTAAGGGACTAGATCTGATAGATAGAGTGCCTGATGAACTATGGGATGAGGTTTGTGACATTGTACAGGAGACAGGGATCAAGACCATCCCCATGGAAAAGAAATGCAAAAAAGCAAAATGGCTGTCTGGGGAGGCCTTACAAATAGCTGTGAAAAGAAGAGAAGTAAAAAGCAAAGGAGAAAAGGAAAGATATAAGCATCTGAATGCAGAGTTCCAAAGAACAGCAAGAAGAGATAAGAAAGCCTTCAGCGATCAATGCAAAGAAATAGAGGAAAACAACAGAATGGGAAAGACTAGAGATCTCTTCAAGAAAATTAGAGATACCAAGGGAACATTTCATGCAAAGATGGGCTCAATAAAGGAAAGAAATGGTATGGACCTAACAGAAGCAGAAGATATTAAGAAGAGGTGGCAAGAATACACAGAAGAACCATACAAAAATCTTCACGACCAAGATAATCACAATGGTATGACATCCTGGAATGTGAAGTCAAGGGGGCCTTAGAAAGCATCACAATGTACAAACTAGTGGAGGTGATGGAATCCCAGCTGAGCTATTTCTAATCCTGAAAGATGATGCTGTGAAAGTGCTGCACTCAATATGCCAGCTATTTTGGAAAACTCAGCGGTGGCCACAGGACTGGAAAAGGTCAGTTTTCATTCCAATCCCAAAGAAAGGCAATGCCAAAGAATGCTCAAACTACCACAGAACTGCACTCATCTCACACGCTAGTAAAGTAATGCTCAAAATTCTCCAAGCCAGGCTTCAGCAATACGTGAACCATGAATTTCCAGATGTCAAGCTGGATTTAGAAAAGGCAGAGGAACCAGAGATCAAATCGCCAACATCCGCTGTATCATGGAGAAAGCAAGAGAGTTCCAGAAAAACATCTATTTCTGCTTTATTGACTATGCTAAAGCCTTTGACTGTGTGGATCACAATAAACTGTGGAAAATTCTGAGAGAGATGGGAATACCAGACCACCTGACGTGCCTCATAAGATCTGTATGCAGGTCAGGAAGCAACAGTTAGAACTGGACATGGAACAACAGACTGGTTCCAAATAGGAAAAGGAGTACATCAAGGCTGTATATTGTCACCCTGCTTATTTAACTTCTATGCAGAGTACATCATGAGAAACGCTGGGCTGGAAGAAACACAAGCTGGAATCAAGATTGCCGGGAGAAATATCAATAACCTCAGATATGCAGATGATACCACCCTTACGGCAGAAAGTGAAGAGGAACTAAAAAGCCTCTTGATGAAAGTGAAAGAGAGGAGTGAAAAAGTTGGCTTAAAGCTCAACATTCAGAAAATGAAGATCATGGCATCTGGTCCCATCACTTCATGGCAAATAGATGGGGAAACAGTGGCAGACTTTAATTTTTTGGGGCTCCAAAATCACTGCAGATGGTGACTGCAGCCATGAAATTAAAAGACGCTTACTCCTTGGAAGGAAAGTTATGACCAACCTAGATAGCATATTCAAAAGCAGAGATACTACTTTGCCAACAAAGGTCCATTTAGTCAAGGCTATGGTTTTTCCTGTGGTCATGTATGGATGTGAGAGTTGACTGTGAAGAAAGCTGAGCGCCAAAGAACTGATGCTTTTGAAGTGTGGTGTTGGAGAAGACTCTTGAGAGTCCCTTGGACTGCAAGGAGATCCAACCAGTCCATTCTGAAGGAGATCAGCCCTGGGTGTTCTTTAGAAGGAATGATGCTAAAGCTGAAACTCCAGTACTTTGGCCACCTCATGTGAAGAGTTGACTCATTGGAAAAGACTCTGATGCTGGGAGGGATTGGGGGCGGGAGGAGAAGGGGGCGGGAGGAGATGAGATGGCTGGATGGCATCACCGACTTGATGGACCTGAGTTTGAGTGAACTCCGGGAGATGGTGATGAACAGGGAGGCCTGGCATGCTGCGATTCATGGGGTCGCAAAGAGTCAGACACGACTGAGGGACTGAACTGAACTGAAGGTTCTTAATGTATATCAACGGGCCTTTTCAGTAACATACTAACTAATTTGGTCTCTGCCCAGTTTATTTCATAACATTCCAGAACCATCACATGTTTACTGTGGTACAGATACAGGAACCATGATAAAGGCAAAATGATTAAAGTCTCGTTATATTAGGGAAAAAAATTAATCTTAACTTCATAAAAATTAACTTTTTCTTCATTTGTCTTTCTACCCTTGTAACACTAGAATATAAAGAGAAAATCAGAACAACACTTAATCTTCTAAAAATGTGATCTTAAAAATCTTTACAGTTGAGGTTTGACAGAAACCAACGAAATTCTGTAAAGCAATTATTCTTCAGTAAAAAAAATTAAAAAAAAAATCAAATTATAACTTAATGTATGCGTCTGCATGGCAAGATACTAATCCACTCAGGTATAACCAGTTTCATCTGTAAGACGGAAACATTTGATTGGTGATTTACTTTAGACTCCACACCCCTGGCGATTTTGTGGTACCTATCTGTATGCAAGCTAGTCTAAGTTAGATAAGGTTGCAGTTGTGGAGCACTTTTCCTAGCCAACCAGGAAATTTGAGGCTGTAATTTTAATTTTTTCCCACTGTAATTTAACTAATACCATATTCTAATTCAGTGGATCTGAAAGTATATGGCCCAGATTCCTGCAGTCCTGAAAGAATGCTGATTATACAGACAAACAATGAAGATGCTAAACTCCTTGGGGAATCCATCTACTGCTTTTTAAAAAATTACATTTTATATATTTTATACATTTACTTTCAGAGTAAGAATTCCTTATAAAGAATTCCAGTGCTGAAAACACTGAAAACTATGACCTCAGTTTCTGACCCTACTCTATAGAGGTTCACAAGAGGCCAACACATGAGAATGTATGTAACGAGTTTACCATGTAATACATGTCAGTTAACAGTACTACCCAAAATGTGGAATCCCAGATGTCAGAGGCTATACAAAAGAGGAAAACAGGAATTTTCTGGCTTCAAGGCCAGAACTGGGGAGTATTTTGAGCCGGTGAACTTTTATCCTTTCCTTTAAGACCCCAATTTCTCCTGTTCTCAGCACCCTCACTTTAAGGTAGTTCTCAAAGTACTTTAGCTTCAAAATTACCATCATTTTGAGAAATACTCTCCATATGGATAGAACAAAGGGCTAATCAGTATTAAACAGCTATTATAAATCAGTAAGAAAAAAAAAGAAAAGAAAACTGGGAAAAGGACATAAACAGTTCATAGAAAAAAGAAATCCAAAAGGCTTACCGTTTGTAAAAATGCTTACATTCACAATAACTAAAGAAATTAAGACTTATACCTCTTCAGAGAGTAACATGGCAGTGTTCATGGATATTTAAAATTCATATATCCACTGGTCAAGTAATTCTACTTATAGGGATTTTATGCCCAAAGAGTTACTATCAAAATACTCAATATTTAATTTTAGACTGATCAAATAATTCAAGGTCTATCTATATGCTAAATGATAGACTATGATTAACCTTTAAAAGATTACAACATGTATTTACATAAACTGATAAACAGATCTCTTAGAAATGGAGTGGGTAAAAAAAACAGGCAAAGAACTGTGCATATAGTATGCTCCTTTTTGAAGAAGGAGATGAATGGAGAGAAAAAGGTGGTTGAGAAAGAGAGATAGAAAGGAAAAAAAAGAAAATTAGTTTCATACACATGCATGGCTAATTCTGTAAAGACACTTCACAGTATCTGACTGAGGGAAGAGAGATTAGAGGTCTTAGGTAGAAAAGAAATTTACCCTTTAGGACTGCTAGAATTATTCTATGCATGTATTACTTAATCAAATACAAACAAATTAGTTTAAATTTAAAAACAAACAAAAAATAAAGAGCAAAAAAATTATGTCATTCATAATTTCTCAACTCCTTTATGAAATCGAGTTGGGCTAGGTTTCAGTAGAAAATCAATCTGAAACAGCTTTATGCATCTTAACGTATAACTTGACCACAGACCATACTAATTTAGTATTCCCCAAAGGGTGTTCCATATATGTGCAAGGACATTAAGTGGAAAAGAATTCCTGTTCATATGAATTCAGAAGCCTCCGGATTAAACTAAGTTAAATGTCTATTTCATTTTTTTACTACTGGACAGTCCTGAGCTTTTAAAATGCACACTGAATCCACAAGACAGGGATATCACAAACATTCTCTCAAAGACTTGGTTGACTGTGGTACATTTTTCAGTGTCAGTGTGCTGTAGGAAACATTCTGGGATGTGACTGTAACTGTAACTTCATGAGATGCAAAAATCCAGTAAGAAGGTAGAGACAGTATGAGAAAAGCTGTTTTTGAAGGATGAGCATCCATCACACAGGAAGACTAACACTGAGAGGGAGTCTTCTCCCAGGTTAGCTCTTCTCAGTATGTACTACCTCTCAGACAGTGCCAAGTGTCCCTTTTTGAACCCACAGGTTTTTTTATGGAGATATTATTCTTTTTAACAATAGCTCTCATGCTAGTGGGAGTTCTGAAACGAGGTGAGAGCAGGTGGCAGAGAAACAGGAACCATTATCTATAAACTGGACTTCTGTGTATCACAAGCTGCCTATTTAAAATGAAGCATACTCTAGTAACGATCTATATTAACATCTTTAAATAACTGAAAAGAAAAATTAACCACCAGGAACATGAAGAGTGACATCTAAGAGTAAATACAAACAAAATTGGTAATTTAGCGAAACCTATACCTAAGAAGGAGCCTCTATGAAGTGCTAAGAACCCTCTAGCAATAACCGTCATTAGCCTGAGAACAGAATCACCTAGAAGGTGCAATGCGTCAATGCTCTGATTATAGATGACTATCAATCTGATCAGACTTAAGCTGAAAGGCTTTTGTGTAAGAAAGCAAGGAACAAGGCTGCATTAACTTTCTAGATGTCTGAATTCAAAGTAAAACTTCCAGTTCCCCTTATTCCATAACTAATGTTCATAACAATACTTCAAAGACACTATAAGATCTTAAAAAGTATATTCCAAAACATGTAACAGACAAAATAACAGTTCAATTATCTGAATATTGGAGATATCTGTAAAAGACTAATTTTTATTAGTTAACAGGATTACTTTCTCAATTATTCAGAAACTTAAGACTGCTCATCCTCAAACATTACAACTTGAAAACACAGTTCTTTATCTAATCTAGCCCCATGTCATCTATAAATACATGATGACCACACAAAATGTTTTCTTAGAGTCTAAATTCACGCTAAAGTCGCTATTAAATATATTCATGCAACAGTCAGTCCTGGTTTTGTCTGATTTAGTTGCAAATTTCTATATGTAAATATGTAAGTAAGTATGTATTGATTTTACTGTATTTGGCATCCTTGGATCCCTTAAAAAACATCAATTCTGTCTATGGTATTAAGTCATGGGGAAGAGAATATTAAGTTGTGGATAATCATCTTGAAATTATTTTATACATACTAGTATAGTCATGTAATTTACATACTTAAATGCATGCCTAATAGGAAATCATATTCTTCTTATAAGCAAAACAGTGAAGTATGAAAAATTCAAGGAAGATTACAAAATAAAGCTTACTTTCACTGCAGCAATAAGACGAATGTAGTCACTAAGTAGTTCTGAAAACATATAAAAGTCAGCAAAAGCTTGTTCTTGATGTAACTGATCTATCTTCTCCTCAACCTCTGCAAGCTGAGACAAAGCTCTAGATAGAGCAGTATGATCTTCAGAATTACCTAACATGGCAGCACTTTTAGCAAAGGCAGCTGTGTTGGCTGAAAGTTCTGAAATAGAAAAGCATTCATTTTTAGTGTTCACTAGTGAAGTTCTTAAATATTGCACTGATATTTTACATTCTCTTTAAATTTTATCTATTTACAAGCTGCTCAAATATTTTAAAATAACACTGTAAAGCAATATGCTCCAATTAAAAAATTTAAAAAAATATTTAAAAATAATAACATGAAAAAAACAGTCATTAAAATGCCTTGGACATATAAATGTCAACTGTTCAGAGCTCTACTGAAAATTCAGAAGTACACTGCCTATACTCCTAGGGTATAAACTATGTGTAAAAATGTAATATAATAATCTCCCTTCCCATTCTCCTCTTAAGTGCTTCTCTGTCTAGTCCTAAAAAAGACAAAAAATAAGTATTTTTATATGGAAAGCACTGGGAACACTCACAATTGATTTGTATTACAGTATCTGGCCTTTAAACATGTATTTATCATTGAAAATAGCAATTTTTATGAGATTATTATTTAGGACACAGGAAGAAAACAAGGCAAAACTGTATATATAATTCACATAAATCTTATTCTTTTTTTGTGTGCAACACCAATGCTTAGTGAAATATTAAGAATTTTTGAATGTGATCATTTTAAACACATCAAACAGAAAAACAGATGTCAAGAACTAACGATTACTTTGCCTGGATTTGCTCTGTTGCTCTGCATTTCATAAAGTTCTCTTAAAGAACCATAAAATGTTCCCTAAGAGAATATAAATAGCAAAAACTGTTATAAACCACTTTCAATAAGTAATATATTAGTAGATTTTTGTAATTAGTTTTTTTTGCAATGTATTACTGATAATGGCACTTCCAAGTAATAAATTATTTACTAAGTGGTTTAGAAAGTATTCTAGAAAGATAATTACTTACTAAGTGTTTCAGAAAGGTAGTTCTAGAAGTCATGTATTCTTTAAAAATAAAACCAAAAACACCTCACAATGGAATAAGAAATTAGAACTCAATTTTAAAATGAATTTTAAACACTCCCCTTTCTGGGTTTTTAAATATTGTGGCTGCAAAATGAAGCAAATGCTTCACAGTTCTTTAGGAAATATAGGCACAAAACTACATTTTAAAGACAAATTTCAAATATCAATTTTTGAATTTCATTCTTTAATTATTGAGTTACCAATAAGACATCTTCATTCATTCAGTATATGCTTAACAAAGAGTTAATTATCAAGCAGTTTTAATCTAAAATTCAAAATATACTTTTACAAACCTAAGATTTTTCTCCTTCTAAACTAGAAGATTAAAATACAACAAAAAATATTAAGTAACAAAGTTGAAACAGAAAACATCCTCTTAAAACTTTAAAATGATCACATTCATTTCACAACTTTAAAATAATCATTTTTAATAAAATTTAATAAAATATCTGAATTAACTTACAGTGTTAAACATATAAATAACAAGACAAACAAACCTTTTCTATGACAGACCAAGGCTTCAACACTGGCATGAAGTTTCCTAAGTTGCTGATCCAGATTTTCAAACTGCTGCTGCTTTTCTTCAAACCACTAAGAGAAAAATGAAAAATGGAGCTAATTTAGCCAGAACAAACCAGTGTAAATTAGGTTACCAATAGCAAGCTACATTCCTTGTTTTAAAGCAACGAATTAACCATGTATAACCATGGTGGTCAACTGATGTGCTGAGAACTACACTCAATAAGCAAATTAATATCCTATTTTCTACTTGCACAGCTTTAAAATGCAATTGTTGGGCTCATTAATTCATCTCATTATTCAAGTCGAAAAATCAGCTCTTACTGCATCCGATTCATTCATCTTGATTGTCATTTTGTTGACAGCGTCGGCAGCCTTGTTCACCATCCTCAATATTCCTGCTCCACTCAGAGCCTGTGTATTAACTGCTCTAGGCAGCTGGAATTGAATGACAAATAAGGGCAAACAAACCGGTTAAAAGCCTAGAGGTTTAACTGGCCACAAAAGGGACTGCCCCCACGTAACACCCCCGAAAAAAAAAAAAGAAAAAAAGGAGGTTGTATTTTCTTCACTCTCATACATTTCAATAGTGAGATCTAATTTCTCAAATACACTACTTGTACATTCTCAAAGGAAAACTTAAAAAATAGACTTTCCATTTGTTTTTCTTCTGCACGTTTACATTTAGATGGAACAACACTCTGTTTGTCAAAATATATTAAGAAATTGCCAAGCACCTTAACACTGGCCACCTGTTTGCTAGCAGATATAAACTGTTTAAAAGGAAAAAAGGAGAAAGTCTTGAGAAAAATCTCTTTATGCTTAGTCAGGGCTGTGCAATTTGGATTTTTTTTTTTTTTTTGAACAATTCTGGAGTTCAAGTAGATTAAAAATATATCATATAGTAACAATTAGAGGATAAAATGTGCCAAATATAAAGATGAGCATAGTTATAATTAAAGAACTTTCAAATTACACATTTCCATTTCAAAACCTTAATAAGACTATTAGAATGTAGACATACAAACCCACATTCAACTATCTCTAAAATGAGATCTGAATAAACTTATTTCAACACAATGTCTAAGCAATGACTTAGGGTATTCAGAATTAGACTATTTGTAAGCTATTCTTTTAAATCTGGTTTTAATATTTTCAAGAAAGGGAATAATCATCCTACAATTATTGATATGAAGAAGATATTTTGCTACGAATTTAGTTAAGTAATTAAAGCACTAAGCAAAAAAAGAAACCACAACACATTGTTTTATTCCATTTATTAATGCAGCTGTTTACTGAACACTTATACTTATATATAATTACAACTGATAATCATAAATGAGAACATTTACATATAAAAATTTAAAGTAGAAATAGTACCTCCGAACTTTCTAAGAACTGCCTTAAATCAGGATCCTGTAGTAAAGTTGGATGCTTTACTGTTCTTTGAAGATACCTAGATTTAAGAATAAAATGCTCCTTTATTTATCAGTAGCATCTTATTCTAAAACTTATTTCAAAAAAAGAATATTTAAAAATTTAAAAAAGATGCCTTCTGTTTGCTTCCTATCAGTTTGCCTTCATTCTAATTATGTAGAATTTTACAGTAATGTAATAATTAAAAAGCTTTGCATTCATTTTTTGAAAATTTATAATTATGTAGAAAGAGGCACAGTAGTGGGGTAGGGGTAGGAATGGCGAGAGGTTAAATTACTTACCAAACTTCTCATTGCAAAATATTAGAGTTAGGGTACATATGTAAGTTTGTCAAACAACTCTATGTTTTGGCAGGTCAGTATGTCCCTAGTCATTATTATATATTTTCTAGTAATATATATATTACTAATTAGTCCAAACTTTTTTTTTAATTGCCATCATTACCAAAATGGAGAACAGCCTACCAATTTCCCCCACCTTGGCAGTAGATTTAAATTATCAAATCAGTTTTGATCCTCATTTGACAAGGACTAAATTTTTTTCAACATTTCTATTTCTAGGGTTTTGCTATTTTTGATGTTCTCCTTATACGACATCACATAAAATAAAAAGTAAAGAGAAACATCATTATTAAATCATTATCAGCTTACTTTAGTAATTTTCCTTTAAGAGAAAAGCTCAAACCCTGACAGTCACAATAAATTACCAATCCTTCTTTCATAAGAGAAAAAATTCCACTATTTGAATCACTGCTACTTATCTAATCCCATTTTAAAAAAATTGCTCTTTCCTCAGATTAATAATTATATGCGTTAATGTTTCAATTATAATAATTTGCCTAACAGTTAATATGCCTTTGTTATATTTATATAGAACAGATTATAGAATATGCCTAAGAGTTTCGGGGGGGGGGCTCAAACGTTAACTTCTGTTTTTATATATTTAAATAAAATACCATATTAAACTTCATTTTAAGTCAACAGCTCACGTAAGAGGTCATTATAATAGAAGTGGTATTTAATAGATATGTACAATACAATCTACACTGTGGTTTTAAAAAATATTTATTTGCTGCTTAGTTTATGAAACTAAAAAATAGTACAGTAGGAACACTAATCCTGTAAGTTTGAGAAATGTTGATACTTTTCCATTGGGATTTTACTTAAACAATTTTAACACCGAAGTTCTCCAGTACTACTCTAGCTGAGTTATTAAGTTGTTTAGGACTGTGTACTGTTTAAAAGCAGTTTGCATAAGTTGTTCATCTGAGTGCACACAACAGCTGGTAAATAGCAAGCACTTAAGACATTCATAAAATGAACAACCAAGGAAGACAAAACATCTAGTACACAGCCTTTAAGAACAACTGCAGTATTTCAAACGTAAATGGAAATATATTACTTATAAAATAACTTTTTAAAGTGAGTTCTAGTGAGAATTTTTGAGTTCTATTAAGTGAGAATACTAGTCTCATGCAATATTCCAAGAAAAAGAGTGTTTCTGTAACCAAGAAAGTTTGAGATATATTACATACATATTCCTTTAAGATTCATAGTGAATAGCAGCATATTAAATGCTGTGAGAAGTACTGCAGGAAAAAGATCTGGTTTAACTTTATTAAAGCCTATATTAATAAACCTCAACTGACGGTAGATTTCTGTTTTTCACCTTGAAACATACTAGCATTTTGAGGAATCAAGGTTGAAAAATTATCTTCTAGAAAGACAATAAAACTTTCTTAAGAGTTACATGAAAATAAAGAGTAATTAACCACTTTAAAAAGGTATTAAACTTACATAATGTTAAAATTAAGAAAAGAAACATTAAACAGATTTTTACTTGATTAACCATTTGTAACTATACACCAATTCAGAATTAAGGTCAGAGAAGGTTATAGATACATAGAAGAAAGATAAAGAACAAAAACGAATGTAGGAAGAATACACTGAAAATACAATGAAAAGAGGCATTGGGGGCCGAACAAACACTGAAGGGAGACATAAATGAAAGATGCTTGGAACTGATGAAAAGTAAGTGTCAGACTCTGCAAGAAGTGGTCAGCAGTTAGTTCTTAAGATTCGTGCTAAGGAAAGGTTATCAGTATATTTACAATCATTGAGGGCTTTCAACTGCTTCCCTGGTGGCTGAGATGGTAAAGAATCTGCCTGCAATGCAGGAGACCTGGGTTTGATGCCTGGGTCTAGAAGATCCCCTGGCAACCCACTCCAGCATTCTTGCCTGGAGAATTCCAAGGACAGAGAAGCCTAGAGGGCTATAGTCTATGGGGTCGCTTTCAAGTTTCTACTTACTTACCAAAACAAAATAAAGCAGGTTATACAAAACGCTTGAGAGAAACAGAGTTAAAGATATTTCTCTACTCAAAGATATGTGCTAACAAGAGAGTCCAAGAAGGCAAAAAGAAGCTGGGTCTCTGATGACATTAATTTGTTCATTCAACAAACATATCTTGAGCATTTACTACACATCAGTTACTGTTCTGAGTACTCAAAATATATCAATGAATAAAAGAGAACAAGATTCCTTTCCTATTGAAGCTTATATTAGAAAAAGAAGACAGACAACAAATCATAAAAATTATGTAGTATAAGATAAGATGGCAAATGCTGTGGAGAAATGAAAGGACAAGTAGAGAAAGGACAAGTAAATGGGATCAGTGAAAGTTGCTCAGTAGTGTCCGACTCTTTGCAACCCCATAGACTATATAGTCCGTGGAATTCTCCAGGCCAGAATACTGGAGTTGGGCAGCCTATCCCTTCTCCAGGGGATTCTTTACCAACTGAGCTACTAGGGAAACCCAATGGGATCAGTGGTTGATGGCAATTTAAATAGAATAGGTCAGAAAAGGTGATACCTGAATGCCTGAATTTTAAACAGGTAACAGAATTAGCCATGCGGATACCCCAGGAGCAAAAGCTTTATAGGATGTGCCACAGAGGGTAGGGGAGTGAAAACCCAGGTGAGAAAATGCCTGGGATCTTTGAGGAGCAGCAAAAAGGTGAGTGTGGCCTAGAGCAAAGTGATCAAGGAAGATATGAGATCAAGTACGTAACAGAGTGAGCAGTGCATGTCATGGAAGATTTTATAGGTCATTATAAGGATTATGGCTTTTATTGAGTGAAATTAGATGCGTGTATGAGTGGGGATGATTCATGTTTTAAACAGATGACACTGGTGGTTATATTAAAAAAAGATTAGAGGTACAAGGATGGAAACAGGGAGATCAACGTGGAGTCTACTGAAGTTAATTCAGACGTTTCAACTAGTAGTGAACAGATGAAAAAACTGCTGTCCAGATATCAAAAGGAAACAACAGGATTTCCTGATGAATTTGATAACATTAAACATCTGCCTACCTCCAAACCTCCTGATATGAGTGGGTTATTCAATCTATACTAACTGTTGAGGCTTTTCCAGCTGGGTTTGCAGGTACTTATTATGATACACTTACATTTTTAGAGAAAAGGAACAATGAATTTAGGTTAAATAACTGGTCCAAGACCTCACAGATAGTGTGCAGTGCATAATGGAGTGCCAGTTTCAACACAGAAAGGATTCTAAAACCCTACACACTACTTCATGCTACTTTACATTTCTCAGTTTGTATTTACAGAAGTGTATCCTTACTATAAAACAAACTCAATATGCTCATAAGGTAACACACGAAGCACTCATAAGAAAATCAAGTGAGCTATCTTTAGGATACTTAGAAGATGTAGTTTCTGCTTACTGAGTGTGGCACAGGAGGAATGTTTGGGTTCTTAACCACTCCCTTTCTCTTCTCATATTTTAACACCAGATATTAATCCTTTTGCTCAAGACAGTCATCTGGATTCTCAAAGTTCAACAAATGAATAACTATGTAAATGACTACGAGAGCATATACGAAGAAATACATCCTTGACCTGCCAGATCCAACTAGGTCGGGTATCCCACAGCAATGCCTAAATGTTTAAATTTTAAGAAATGCCACAGAAAACTCACAATAAAAATCATTCCAGTTCCTCTGCTTCTGTACCTTTACACCTGTATTTTCTTTAGTTATCTTTTCTAATGTACAATGAACTCATAATATGCTTTATCACTACTGCAAATTCTACTAAGGTACTGATAGTATTTAACAAGCAATATTTACTAGTCAAAAAACTACCTTCACAAATATACTAGGTCAAGCTTCAATACTTCCCTAAAACTCTCCTCAGTGTTACATAGTGAATGAAGGTACAGTTTAAGTACTATGCAATGCATTCAAGTTAAAAGAAAAGGTGAGTGGAGAATCAAATATGTCCTTGGTACAATAAATCTTCATTAAGTTTCTTATCAAGGATGTCATCCAAAATATTTCAAATTTACTCACAGAAAAACAGGACTGGAAAGGCTTCTCAAAAGGTCATGGTTATACTCTTAGGAAGAACTAAGTGAAATCAAGGCAGTACATTATCTTTATTCTTAAACATACTTAATCTACAATTTCTTTCACAATAGAATCAATTCTAATGCCTAAACTTCTATTATCTTTTTCCAGAGTGACTGCTAGTCTTACAGACATAACCTCATCTTTTAAGTCTTCTCTAACATAAGATTTTAAGTTGCACACTAGCTTTTCTTATTATGAATTGTTCAAACCTGACTTTACTGTGGCATTTTTTTTAAACTGAAATAATTTATTACTAAAACCCAGAAATATGTTGTCTCAAAAAGAGTTTTAAAAACTAATTTATACCCAGTAGATATATATGCTATTTCCTAAAAACTGTCCTTATCTACTCTAACCACTAATTTTAAGCCAAGAGAGAAAATAAAACAAATAAGCAAATGTGATTAAAATTAAAAACAACAAAAAAACTATGAAAGTAGCAAGTATTTTAAATCTAGGTAATTACCACCTATAAGGTGAACTTTAAGATAGTTTTTTTCTCACATTTTCAGCATAAAAAGGAAGAAATGTTAAGATTCTGGGAGTAGATTCCTCCCATCCATTTCTCTTTGAGTTGGCCACAATGAACACAAGTCTTCAAAGCTATAGGAAATGTGTCAGGTCAAGAAGTATAAAAGAAGGTACAGCACATGTATCTATCAGCCTTTAACTGTACACTCAGTTCAAGCACTGACTAACACTTTTATACTCTCAAGTCACAATCAACTATAAAGAATTGAAGCAGAGAGCACAAACCTAATTTTTCACTGCATTTAATACTATTTCAATATCACTAACTATTCAAAAGAAAAATTAATGTAGATGAAGACAAGTATCACTTTGTTATGAGAATTTATAGAAACGGAACAAGATGACAGTACCATATTTTTTAATGGACCAATTTTCTTTAAAAAAGCTTATAGCATTCTTAAGGGTAATAGAGTGGTACTTCAGAATTTCCGTACTTAATAATATACTTGTGCCACTTAGTGGAATCAGACTTATATTACTGAAGTAAAAACATAAGAGTCATAAACACAGCTGATTAGAATTACCTTTCAAGAGCTGCTCTCCGTTTTTCTACAAATTCTGTGGATGATGAATCTTCTTTACCCACCTTGACCTTGGTCATGCCTTTGAAAAAATTGAATGAGATTCATGATTTTCTACTACTGAGAAACATTCTTTTAAAATAATTTCTGCATAATTTAGCTTCCCTGGTGGCTCAGAGATGGTAAAGAATCTACCTGCAATGCAGGAGACCCAGGTTCAATCCCTAAGTTGGGAAGGTCCCCTGGAGAAGGGAATGGCTACTCATGCCAGTATTCTTGTCTGGAGAATTCCAAGGAAAGAGGAGTCTGGCAGGCTACACAGCTCATGGGGTCACAGAGTCAAATGCAACTGAGTAATTAACACTTTCACTTTCTGAATAATTTAAAATATATTTGAACTTGACAAAAAGTGTCAAAAATAATAACTAGTATCATATGTTTGACAGATTAATATATATACTTGGCAAGTACTTTTAATGTAAACTATAAAAGAGTACAGCTAAAGCAGAGGTTGAGCTATGTCTGTAGTTTTCCAGTTTGGAATCCTTATTTTACTTGATATATATTATACTCCTGGTAAATTAAAATGTGTTTGCAATGTGCATAATGGAGTTCAAATTCATGAGTTTAAGCTCACTTGATATTTTTATCTCTTATGAGCAATAATTAAATCTTTACTTTTGGTACTAGAAAAATAAGTATAATCTGTGAATATGCCAAGTATTTCCTCTGCCACAGATTTTAAGAACATGTTCTTGTTTATTTATTGTATCTGGCTTTATAACAGCTGAAATAATGAGCTCTTTCACAGAACCTCTTTGAATTTAAAAAATAAAGTAATGTGCAAATTTTTTCTTAGTTAATGTATTCATTTTTAAAAACTGATGGACAACATGAAATTTTAAAAATGACTACTTCTCTACTTGATTTTCTGCCAAGAACTTCACAGAACAATTTATTATCTACCTTTAATAATAGCTCAGACTTTATGCATACATTTAGAGGAAACTAACTTGACTTTATTTTTTATTTAACTACATTTATTTTTCCTGCTAATCTCTTTACTTATATCTTTTTTTAAACTGCATTTTATATGGTTGCCTCAAATTCTTCCAATCTTTTCAAGCTAATAATTGGTGGATGGTTGAAGATTATTAGAGGAAAATATTAGTTTGAAACACAATAAACTTGGCATGAAAATTGAGTTTAAAAAAATTTTTTCCCCTGGCTCAATGTTTAAAGACTAGTGTATGTAGCCACCAAACTGAGAAAAATTATTTTGTTTTTCCTCTTCTGATATATTAAAAACAGTTGTACAACTTAAAGCTAAAGAAAAAAGGATATTAATAATAATTTATGATAAATGAAACAAGTTCACTACACAGATAATGGGAGGCCAAAGGATACCACTGCAACAGTTTAGAGAAATAAAATTATTAACTAGACTAGCAGTTCACACGGAGAAGGCAATGGCACCCCACTCCAGTACTCTTGCCTGGAAAATCCCATGGGCGGAGGACCCTGGTAGGCTGTAGTCCATGGGGTCACTAAGAGTTGGACACGACTGAGCGACTTCACTTTTACTTTTTTTTACTTTCATGCATTGGAGAAGGAAATGGCAACCCACTCCAGTGTTCTTGCCTGGAGAATCCCAGGGACAGGGCAGCCTGGTGGGCTGCTGTCTCTGGGGTCGCACAGAGTCAGACACGACTGAAGCGACTTAGCAGCAGCAGCAATTCACAAAGCATGGTTAGAATATCTGGAAGCATTCTGAGACCTTTTTGAGGAGTGGCATGGGATGTGTACAAAAATCTATCTTCATAATACACCATGCTGTTATTTTTGTATTTTTTACTCTCATTCTTTCATGAGAACTCAGTGGAGCTTTCCTAAAGTTATATGATGTGCTGTATTACAAAAGATAAGCGTGCAGAAGCAGATGTGAAAATAAAGCTATTTTCTATGAAGTCAGAACTTAAAAGATTTTGCAAAACTGTAAAAAACAAAAAAAGGCAAGCCATTCTTATCATTATTTTTTTGCCTTACAAAAATAATTTTTCACAAAAACCTTATTTGTTAATAACAGGTTATCAGTTTATCATTTTTAAGTCAATTAATAAACACAATTTAAAAATTCTCACGTGTAAGTATCAAGAGATATAGCTCCAAAAGCAAAAGCTCTTTAAGGCCCTTCAAAAAATCTGAATACACAAGGTGTCTTGAGACAGAAAAGCTGAAGAACTATACTAGATCTTTGAGTTTTAAAAGTGAAGAATATAAAAATGCTTTTGAATATATCAAAGTTTCAAAATCATAAAAGATACAGATAAAACTGCTTTTCAAATCAAATGTTTAAAGAGGTAAAAATACTAACTTAGAATAAAGTTTATTTCAAATTTATTTCAGAATAAATATATATATATAAATATATATATATAAAATTGATTTGTATAAAAACCTATGACTGGGAAATTGGTTCAAGATGATGGAGAAGGAGGATGTGCACTCAACTTCTCCTGAGAGAGCACCAAAAATCTATCACTGAAAAGAAAGAGTGGAAAAAATACTACAAAATTTTAATGGTGGGACAATAGAGGTTTTCCTCTTTTGTAATATTCTGCATATTCTTAACTAAGTAAGGCTTTATTACCTGTAAAAGTGAAATGTTTTTAAATGTTAAATTGAGGTATGTAATAAAATGAGATGAGTTTAAATAGCTCCTGTGTGAGCAAGGCTAGATCAAATCTTTTTGTACAATGTATAGCTGAGCATGGAACATCTCGAAGTCCTCAGAAAAATGTTAATATGCTAATAATATTAAATATTCTCTAAATGTTACTCAGTAATAAGGTACTCTATCTAATAACCCTAAAAGTTTTAAATTGCTTTCATCTTGCTAAATTCCAACTTAATATTTAACATCATCACATTGTATAAATCAAAATCCTTAGGTATTAGAAAATAAAATTTTTAGCTATACACTCTTTAGTTGATAAATGACTATCACAAATAGAATATTTAAATTCAGTATCTCTTAAGACATTGATATGTCATGATGGTGTATGATCATGGAATACACAAATCCATACAATTAACAGTACTAGTAACAAAAATCAATTTTTAAAGATGCATACTTACCTACTATACTCTTTTCTGGAGCTGGTGGCACAATATAACCAACATGTAAATACTTGCTTGCTAATTTGCTATGCAAACCGAGAAAGTCACTAAATCTTCTTTTAACTGAAAATTCACTTTTGCTGAACATGGAAAGAGAAGTCTACAAGTGAAGAAGAGGTATTTCAAATTTTGAATACTGAAAAATTATTTAAAAATTAATGTAATACATAATTGTGAATATGCATACACACACACACAGGTCTACATTGCAAAAAAATGTAGAGTAGCTAACTAATGTGAAACAAAGATTTCTAACAACTGAAAAAACCCCAAATCACAGTTGTTGCTGTTTTTTTTTTTTTTTTACACAAAACACCTGCTTTATTCTACACTTAACTCATCTCACCAACTCTATCTGTATTTACGCTAATGATTCTTAACCTCTGATCTTTACCTCTAGCCTAGATCCCCACTGGGCTTCAGTCTGATACACAGTCCAAGGAAAAACCTCCATTTAAATTGCACTGCCATCTCAATTTCACCATATTTTCCCCTGCTGGAAAAGTGAAGGGAACTTCTCTGTATTGTTTACTATTATATTCTAGCTTTTGGAAGACAGCTTGACTCCAAGGTATATAAATAAGTACCTGTTTAATGAATTAACAGATTTCACTCCATACTGTGTTCCTCTCTTTGTATTGCCTTTTCTCCAGGATCATTCCAATAAGCACAGAGTTCCTCTAGACAAAGACTCAGGTTTCCCTCCTTCCTCCCTTCTTACATCCAAGCTTTACTGATCATCATACCTCCTATATAACTCAAGAAACCATTTTCTTTACTCATCCCCAGAACCAATTCCTAAGTATCACTTCTCACAGTAGGACTGCTACAGAACCTCTGTCTTTAAGATCTGAAGGTGTACAATCCCTTTAAGAATTGCAACTGCCTCAACTAGAGACCCTGACCTTTCTTTTTATTTTGGCCACACTGTGCAGTACGTGGAATCTTAGTTCCCTGACCAGGGATTGAACTCACACACTCCCCAGCAGTGGAAACACAGAATCTTAACCAGTGGACCACGAGGGAAGTTCCCTGACACTTTTATCCTCCCAATCCAAACTGAGTCAGAGAGAGCTTTCTAGAACAAAAATCTCAATGTGCCACACTCTTGTTTGAACTTCAGTGGTTCTCCATCATACAATTCCTAATGTGGCTGTTCATAATAAAGGCAGGCTTACTGCCAAACAATTTAATCTGGCACCACTTCCTGCAGGTCCTAGAAAGCACAGTGTTTTCTTACTTCTGGCTTTTACACAAGCAAATCCCTTTGCCCCCTCTCCCACCCGCAATACTTCTACTTTGCCTAGATTAGATCCCTTCCTGCATAGCCTCCCAGAACACTCTCTCTACCAAACCACTCACAACTCACTGTGACTATTTATATGCAACTTTTACTGGATGATAACCCTGTAAAGACAGTGATCACGTACACTTTAATCACTGTGGTATCCTCATGCTACACAGAGAAGCCTCAGTATTTTTTTAGAGGAGCAAAAGGCTTACCTTTGTCGTTACTCTATAAGCCATGTAAGCATTCATGCCATCACCTACAAGAAAAGCGAAGCTATTAAAAATCATAAGCTTAACACACAAGGTAACTATGTGAGGTAATATATTAACTTGATTGTGGTAATCATTTCATAAAATACTAAGCTATCACATTATGATAATTGTGATGTGTGTACATCCTAAATATACACAATTTTTATTTGTCAATTATTTCTCAATAAAGCTGGGGGAAAAAACAAACCACAAAGCTGCCACAAGTTTAAAAATTAGAAGCACCAATTCTAATATTGTAACAATGCATGTAGTTAAGAAAAATAGCACATTAACAACCAAGTTAATTATTAAAAAGAAGCAAGTACAAAATACAATAAATGTTGACTCACCAACTTTCTCTGGATCTGACACACCAATTTCTATATCAAAAACATCTCCATTTGCTTCTTCTTCAATCTAGGAAAATTTTTTTTGGTATTAAAGATTCTAATTTGTATTATCATCGTAATAGTAATAAGTATAATTTTTACCATCTATCTTTTATTAGGATCACTGCCACATGAAACAATTTCAGAGTCACTCAGCACTCTATTTCTGAAAATCAATGAAAGCTTTTACATTTCCTGTCTATGTGAAAAATATACACACACACAAAGACAACAGGAAAAGGATAATCAGGAGAAGTAACAGAAAATTTTGTGTTCCTCCAACTCCTCAGATGTAAAGAAAACTTCTGGAGGAATACTGTGGAATATTTTTGTTCAATCTTCAGATGCAGATTATGAAGATAATTCCTTATTTTTAATATTACTATTTTTCAAAGCTGTATCTCTCCTCTTTAAAAACCAGGAAGTAGCCGTTACTTGTGCCAGTAGAATCCTACATACTTGCAGAAATTATTATAAGCAACTTGAGCATCATGATTTCTCTTTACCTAGTAAACACATGTTCTTCTTGAAGCCGATAAAAGCACTACAAAGCTCACTGAGAAAAGAAGAAAAATGATAAATCTATGAGACTACAGAGAAGCACTTTTTATGCCATTGTAAGTAAGCAATCCCTGTTAACAGTAGTTCTGAGGGAAAGGTTTGTTATTTTCAAGAAGAAAACACAGGAACTGTTCAATCTTTCAAAATTTAAAAACAACATTAATATTCCAAGACTTCAGAAAAGTATGTTTTTCTAATGATAATTTTTTTCAAAGTTGCCCTACTGCACAGATTTTTGAAAAGTAAGCCTTATCTGAACTGTAATATATGTAAAGCATATAAATCCTAGGTATACAGCTCAATAACTTTTACAAAGTAAACACATCTCTGTAACCAGAACCGAGATCAAGAAACAACACCATCAATAAGGCCCTCACGCTTCCTCTCTACTCACTACACAGCCCCTGCTCTGCGAACAGTGTCAGTCGCTCAGTCCTGTCCGACTCTGCGACCACATGAACTGTAGCCGGCCAGGTGCCTAAGTCCATGGGACTATTACAGTAAGATCACAAATGACAAACTGCCTGACTTGAGAAGGAAAATGATGTATTCAAGTTATCGGATTAAAAAGTGTGGGGATAAATTTAGAAACCAAATCATCCAACCTCTTTAGTGTTCTTTTTGGAAATGTCTAAAAGGCTTTGATTACAAATGACGGACAGCAGAGAAATGCTGGGTGGGGAACAAAAAAATAAATATATTATTTACATATTAATTTAGAATATAAACATTTTTCCATACCTCGTCCCTGGATCTATCAAAGATCACAGGAGCAGACATACTCTTTGATTCAATTCTGGGAGCAATGAGTGTTGTGGGGGTCACAGGTGTGACTGCAGGAGAAGGTTCTGAGGAGAGTATAGGTTCCCTTTCTGGACTGTCCAGAGAAACTTCCTCTGTAGCTTCTAGATACAAATTAAACAAGTTAGTTGAGGATACAGGTAACAAGCCGAGCAGGCAACAAATTATGAAATATTTTTATATGACCCATAGTATCAAAATATTAAAATAATTGTTATAAATAATTTATGAATTCTTCCTTAGTGGTTTATTTAAAACTTTAAAACCAACAGTGACTTTGTTGATTTTAGGAAGAATTCCAGTAAGTCAGCATAGTTATCTATACTAGTGGTAGGGATAAAGCTAGTAGGAAAGCAATGATGTGAATAATTCCACATTCATTTGTGTTTGGATCTATAATATATCTAATACTTGTGGTAACTTACCTTCCAAAATCTTGTATTCAGGCTAACATTATGATTCTTTTATACACACAAACACAAACTTTATAGCAGAAAGCTGCTCAGAACTATCCCAATTGGGATTAAAAATTTGTTATGCAAAGTCCACAAAGTAATCTAAAGCAATTAAATGCTAAAGATTACTGGATATTAGCTGAATACACAAATATACACTAAGCAATAGGTGTTTAGGTTTTCATTTAAAGTGCTTGTTCACTTGAAAAATCTAAAACTAAATATATTTATAAACAAAACAAATCAATAAACTGAGTGTCTAAAAGCTATGTAACATTGTGCTAAAGGCAATGAAGAAACACAAAAATGTAAAGTATCATACCTGCCCTCAGGGAGTTTATAATCTAGTTGGGAAAACAAGATATAAACATGTGGAATGTTAAACAACAAAAGACAAGTAACAGCCAAGAAAACGATATAAAGAGCATAACAAAACGTTTAACTGCTATACGAACTATAGTAACAAACTATAATTTGAGTGGAGATGGGAGAGAATAATCTAGGCTGGGGAAAAGAGGGAATATTTTATGAAACTGAACTGAAAAGATCTGAATGGATTTAAAAAATGAGGGAAGCATTCCACAAAAATGAAACACAGTTGACCCTTGAACAACATGGGGGTTAGGGCCACCAACTCTCTACACAGTCAGAACTCTGAGTGTAACTTATATTTGGGCCTTCCATATACACAGCTCCTTTGTTTTAGAGGTTCCACATTCTTGGATTCAATCAACCTCCAATCAAGTTGTACTGTAGTATTTACTAATTTTAAAAAATGTGTATTAGTGGACCTGAGCATTTCAAACCCATATTGTTCAGGAATCAATCATAACTGAGTAAGTTAAAAGCAAAGCCAGAAAAGTAAAATTTATAATCAGTGGCCAAAATAATAACCACAGTTCTGCTGGTTTATAGAACTGATACAAAGAAAAGGCAGGCAGGACTGTAAATGAAACAGGATTAGATCAGTGGTTTCTAACTTGAGGTTCTTAGATTCCTCAAAGTTTGAGAAGGTAGTAACAACAGACAGTGAGCCATTTTAATACCTCAAAAAGTATATCAGTAATAACATATATGTTATTTACTTGAAGCAGTAAGATACCTCTTGAATTTTTGAGGTATTAAAAATTTCTACTTCTTTGAATTAAGAGGTACAAACTACTACGCATAAAATAAATAATCTACAAGGATATATTGTATATCACAGGGAATACAGCCAACATTTTAAACCTATAAATGGAGTATAAACTTGAAAATCACTATATCGTACACCTGAAACTTATGATATTGTATATCAACTATACCTCAATAAAAAAATAAGTCAAAGTTTTTCTTTTTTTACAGAAAAAAGTCCCATATATACTAAGTATAAAGATTAACATTTCCTTGAAAGAGACACTTTGAAGGTAAGTGTAAACTGATTATGTCAATTTCAGCTAAGTGACATTTCACTCATACCACAGACACCAGAGAATTTTTCAAACAAAGGAATACTCCTTAAACTTTGGATTTGGTATAATCTGCTGAAAAGCTTAAGTGAAATACACTAACTACCCTGGCAGAAGCAAGTTCTAAAAGTCTAGGACAATTTCAACACTGGCAACTTGCTCACCCTCACTTATTCCTCTAGGACAGTTTCCTAAAATGTCTTCAGTGAAGCTTAGCGCAGGATGGTACTGATGGTGGAAAGGGGCTCTCTAGTTACACCCATGTTTGGTGAACATCTTATAAGTAAGCTAATAACAGTAACAAAGTCATGCTTGAACTTTTTCTGATGCCACTTCTGACATAATAATAGTATTTGAAATGCTACCAAAAGTATATTGGCATACATACCAATTACAATCTAATCTCATTATGGTTTTAAAACCAGAATGGCTAAGTCACTAGAGCAATACCTAGAGTTTCTTCTCTTATACAGGTCTTCGGAAACCTAATGATGTCATTATGAAATGTAGCTGAGTTTAAGATAAAAGATAAAGCATAAAAAGTGTCTGCAGATAACAAAAGAAACAGATGACTATTTTTATTGCTTCATCTGTTTCTCCTTAAAAACAAACAAAAACCCTGACACTGACCATGGATCAATCACTATGTTTAGTATACTCTGCACTAAGTACACTAACACAGAAAAGATTTTTCTAGTTGAGCTTCGTGGGCAAATATCACTGCACAGCGCTGACGTGGCAAACTGATCAGCAGGGCACACTGTAAACAAGAAAACCATCTCTCCTATGCATAGACCCAGAGTTCTGCTTTAGAGTTTCAGCACACTCATTAACACAGAATTCTGAGACTTAAAGACTCTTTAATAAAATGGATAATCCAAGTGTTCTATTTATGACCCTCTACTATTAGAGGAATAACCACAATTTTAGATTAGCAGCTACTTTTGTCATCTTTCAGATTAAAACATAAATGCCATGAAGAAACTTCTAAGGATCTCCTGGGAAAAAGTCAATGAAAGAAAAGAAAAAGGAGTATTACAATTTTGGTTAACTGTCATTATATGCTAAGTGTTAGGTAGCTACAGCAAAGGGTGGGAAGGTGGCTGGGTAAATGATTGTCTTCACATTTTAATTTTCTGACATGAATTCATAAAAGACATGAATTCATCTGCACTGAAAACTTCATACATTAAACAGGAAATTGTATGGACCTCTGTCATAGAGGACTGACTGTATTTTTAAATATACTTGTACTAAAAAAATACAAGATGGTTTCAATATTCAACCACTATAAAAGCTGAGGGAGGATACATTATCAAGCTTTAGCTCAAAGAAAGCCAGTTTAGGTAAATTAAGCTCGTAAACACACAAAGATTTAATATTGCAATTATTTGTGCCATTAATTCTAAGGAAGATGCTGCTTTTTAATAGCCAAACATTAATTTGTATTTAAATTTTAATCTTAAAGCAGATAATTGTTTTGAAGAGGGTCCAATTTTTTAAAGGTAGAAAGAGACTACACCAAATCCTGCCCCCATGTTAAAAAAAAATCCTGAAGCATCAATTTATTCACCTAAAACTGAATCAAAATGGAACCCATGGTAAATACTGAAACATTTTTATTAAAACAGATTTCAAATATATTTAGATTATAAATAATTCTTAAGTTCAGAGTTTAATTTTGCTTTGTGAAAAACTGTAAATAGTAAGAAAGAATATAATCATTTCTATTTCTCAAAATCTGAATGCCACAACCATTAGTTTGTGTCCAAGTACTGCTTGAAATAATCAAATTATTAGTGTGACTTACTTCCAAACGCTTAAAACCAGAAAGGATCATATTCGTGCTTTTCGCAACAGTCTTTATTTTCCACAAAGCAAAGTAACTAAAATTTCCTGTCCTCCTAAGTCGTTAACAAGAAAAACCATCAATAGTACTTCACAGAAAATGTTAGTTTTGTTTTAAGAGAATATTTTCTGACAGGATATATGCTACAAATGACAATTCCTTTAAAAAAACAATAAAGGTTATTTACAATTACCTGCAAAAAGATCTTCTCTGTCATCATCTAGCACAACTTCTGCAGGTTTTGGACCATTGGAGTTTGTACTAATATCTTCTGCAAGAAAGCTAGCTGGATCCGGAGATGACGGACTTGACTGTTAAAAAAAAATAATTGATAATGGATTGCCATGTTTGTCTGTTATAATTATGTCTCCAGATACTATAGAAATAGAACATTCTCCTGATAAGCAGAGAAGAAAGAATAAGAACAGCTATTTACAGTTCCTCCTCTGAGGGTAAGAAATAACCAAAAACACACTTTCACTCACCTTCTTTCTTAACAAGAAATCACTTAAGATTTAAAACCAAAAATCTTTTCCAGTCACCCAGTTAGATATACTAATCTGTCAAGTTTAGTTATAATTAACAAAAACAAATTTTAATGTTTTATATAGTATAATATCATATAATAGTAAAATCAGACCTTGCAAATATGTTGCATGAATGAGAAGTTCAAATTAATACTTTAAGAAAAAGGTTTAGCAGTAGTTGATTTAAGATTACAATTATTCTAAAATTTCTGTATTTTCAAACTAAAAAATTCCCAGTAATTTACATTTCAACTAAGCTAAAGGAATATTTTTGTATTTCTGAAAGTACAAAAATCAGCAAAATGGAATCAACACTGTAAAGCTTTTAGATTTATCACAGTTTTCTTATAAGTTAAAACCAGTACTTAAAAAAAAATACATAACACAAAAAGGAAGTTGTATATATCAAAAGTGCACAGCTATATATTTTCAAAACCCAACACACCTGTGTCACCAGCACCCAGATCAAGAAAGAGCACATTATCAAATCGAAAAGCTCCACTCATGCTCCCTCCTATGCTTTACCCTCTCCCAACCTAGGCTGCCACCAACCAGGATTTGTTTTTCCTGTTTTTGCTCTTCACACAACTAGAATCATCCAAAACACATTTTTTTTTTCTGTTTGTTCTTTGACCTTAATGCTATGTATACAAGACTCTTATATTGTTGCATGTAATAACAGAACACGCATCTTTGTTGATGTAAATATTCCACTGTGTAAATACACAACTGATCCATTCTGCTGTTGATGAGCATCTAGGTTTTCAAATTTCACTACCAGTTTTTTATACCAACAGTGCTGTACGAACTGTCCAGCACATATATCTTTTAGCAAACAGTGAACAAATTTCTGTTTGCTATGTACCTCGGAGTGGAATACCTGAATCACAGGATAGGTAAATGTTCTGCTTTAGAAGATATCACTAAAAATCTTCTAAAGCAGTTATATAATTTACACTCACTGCAGTAATATAGGACTTTTCTGTAGCTCAGCAGTAAAGGATCTGCCTGCAATGCAGGAGACCAGGGTTCAATCCCTGGGTCAGAAGATCCTCTGGAGAAGGGAATGGCAATGCACTCCAGTATTCCTGCCTGTAGAATCCAATGGACAGAGAAAGCCAGCAGGCTACAGTCCGTGGGGTTAGAGTTGGACACGACCACACGACTAACATACACACACCAGTAATACACAGAGCTTCCAGCTGCTTCAGATCCTTGTCAACACTTAAAATATATTTCATGTTTTCACTTAAGCTATTATGGAGAGTATAGAGTGCACGTTACTGTGATCTGAATTGGCATTTTCCTGATGAGTAATGATGGTGAGCAGTTTTTCATATGTTTAACAGACATTTGGATATCTTCTTTTGTGAAGGGTCTCTTCAAGTATTTTCCCTATTTTTCTATTGTTCTTATTGAATTGTAGGAGTTCTTTACATAGTCTAGATACAAGTTCTAGATATGTATCACATATGGATGGAGAAAAAAATTTTCTCCCAGTTTGTACTGTTACCTTTCCACTTACTTAATGGTACATATTAATGAATAAAGTTATTAATTCAGTTCAATCGCTCAGTCATGTCCGACTCTTTGTGACTCCATGAACCGCAGCACGCGAGGCCTCCCTGTCCATCCCAACTCCCAGAGTCCACCCAAACCCATGTCCATTGAGTTGGTGGTGCCATCCAGCCATCTCATCCTCTGTTGTCCCCTTCTCCTCCCACCCTCAATCTTTCCCAGCATCAGAGTCTTTTCAAATCAGTCAGCTCTTCGCATCAGGTGGCCAAAGTATTGGAGTTTCAGCTTCAGCATCAGTCCTTCCAATGAACACCCAGGACCGATCTCCTTTAGGATGGACTGGTTGGATCTCCTTGCAGTCCAAGGGACTCTCAAGAGTCCTCTCTAAACACCACAGTTCAAAAGCATCAATTATTCAGTGCTCAGGTTTCTTTATAGTCCAACTTTCACATCCATACATGACCACTGGAAAAACCATAGCCTTGACTAGATGGACCTTTGTTGACAAAGTAATGTCTCTGCTTTTTAATATGCTGTTTAGGTTGGTCATAACTTTCCTTCCAAGGAGTAAGCATCTTTTAAGTTCATGGCTGCAGTCACCATCTGCAGTGATTTTTGAGCCCAGAAAAATAAAGTCACCCACTGTTTCCACTGTTTCCCCATCTATTTGTCATGAAGTGATGGGACCGGATGCCATGATCTTAGTTTTCTGAATGTTGAGCTTTAAGCCAACTTTTTCACTCTCCTCTTTCATTTTCATGAAGAGGCTTTTTAGTTCTTTTTCACTTTCTGCCATAAGTTATTAATTCAGTTGAGTTCAGTTCAGTCGCTCAGTCATGTCCGACTCTTTGCGACCCCATGAATCACAGCACGCCAGGCCTCCCTGTCCATCACCATCTCTCGGAGTTCACTCAGACTCACGCCCATCGAGTCAGTGATGCCATCCAGCCATCTCATCCTCAGTCGTCCCCTTCTCCTCCTGCCCCCAATCCCTCCCAGCATCAGAGTCTTTTCCAATGAGTCAACACTTCGCATGAGGTGGCCAAAGTACTGGAGTTTCAGCTTTAGCATCATTCCTTCCAAAGAAATCCCAGGGCTGATCTCCTTTAGAATCGACTGGTTGGATCTCCTTGCAGTCCAAGGGACTCTCAAGAGTCTTCTTCAACACCACAGTTTAAAAGCATCAATTCTTCGGCACTCAGCCTTCTTCACTGTCCAACTCTCACATCCATACATGACCAATGGAAAAACCATAGCCCTGACTAGACGGAACTTAGTCGGCAAAGTAATGTCTCTGCTTTTGAATATGCTGTCTAGGTTAGTCATAACTTTTCTTCCAAGGAGTAAACGTCTTTTAATTTCATGGCTGCAGTCACCATCTGCAGTGATTTTGGAGCCCCCAAAATAAAGTCTGACACTGTTTCCCCTGTTTCCGTGTCTAATTCCCATAAAGTGATGGGACTGGATGCCATGATCTTCGTTTTCTGAATGTTGAGCTTTAAGCCAACTTTTTCACTCTCCATTTTCACTTTCATCAAGAGGCTTTTTAGTTCCCCTTCACTTTCTGCCATAAGGGTGGTGTCATCTGCATATCTGAAGTTATTGATTAATTAGTAAGGGTAAATTATCAATTTTACTTTAAGGCCATTTCTAATTAGGAAGATTTGTCTTATCAGTTTTTTGAGTAAACTATCCCTTATGGCATAAGGACATTTCTTTACAGCTTTCAAAAACAGTTTAAATTCCTTATGGGAAAATTTTAAAAAGCAGTTTTCTTTTCTCTCAGGAGCTCATTATTATATCTCCAAACTCTCACAAAGGTAGGTGTCTACTCACCTTAGCATGTTTTTCTTGAAGGAACTTAAAAACAAATAAGCTTTTCCTATAAGCTTTTTCCAGAAGTTGTTCCTGACAACCTCCTCTCTAATTGAGTATGGTTAGGTGAGTGGTATATATGCTTCCAATGCATATCTGTTTCTTTTGTCATAATTCCTCTTACCACACTGTATTACCATTATTATCTACTTATAGACTACAAACTGTATGGAAAGAAGAATGTCTTATTTTATCTCTTTTTACCAGGTTCCTGGCAGCGAACACTCAATGACTATCTGTTAATGCAACTCTAAGAAATAACTATGAATATGTGTAAGAAATGGCAGTAAGTCTGTCAACCAGACTGTCTACAATAAAGTCTGAAATACCCTTTAGTACATATACAAAAAAATAGCAGAGTGGCTCCAACGGCCATTTACGGAAATACAGAGGAATTGCCGCAGTTTGAGGAATAACTAAAACCATTCTACCCCGAACATTACATTTAATGAAAAACTAAGGGCTTTCTCACTATGAGCAGGAACAAGGCAAGGACGTCTGCTGTCATTACTGCTTGTCAACATTACACTGCAAGTCCAAGCTAATGCAGTAAAGATAAAAAAGAAACAAAATCCAGAAGAACTGACAAAAAAGGCGTCCAGAACTAATAAACAATTATACCAAGGTTGCAGGATACAAGGTTAACCTACAGAAGCTAATTACTTCTATATACCATCAACAAATAGAATTTGAAATTTAAAAAGAAAAAAATACCATTTACATCAGCACCCAAAACAACTAAACACTTAGGAAGAAATCTAACAAAATATACACAAACTCCCTATGAGGAAAACTAAAAAATTCTAATGAACAAAATTAAAGAAGAGCCAAATAAATGGAGAGATATTCCATATTCATGAATAGGAAGACTCAATACTGTCAAGATGTCAGTTCTTCCTGACTTTGAACCACAGGTTCAATGCAATACCAATCAAAATTCCAGCAAGCTATTTTGTGGGTATCGATAGAATGATGATAAAGTTTACATGGAGAAGCAAAAAACCCAGAAGAGACGGTACATTACTGACCGAGAAGAACACGTGGGAGGACTGCAGCTGCCTGCCCTCAAGACTCACCATAAGGCCACAGTAACTGACACAGTATGGTACAGGTAAAAGGACGAACAGACCAGTGGGACAGAATAGAGAACCTAGAGATAGATTCACTTAATAAAAGCAAGTCCTTCGTGGATGGCAGTCTTGTGGCAAAGGGGCTTGTGTAACTCAATGAAGCCATGAGCCATGCCATGCAGGGCCACTCGAGGACAGGTCACAGTGGAGAGTTCTGACAAAATACAGTCCACTGGAGGAGCGAACGGCAAACCATCCCAACATTCCTGCCTTGAGAACTCTGAGGACATTATGAAAAGTCAAAAAGATATGACACTGGAAGATGAGCCCTTCAGGTCAGAGAGTGTCATATGCTACTGGGGAAGAGCAGAGAAATAGCTCCAAAGAGAAGGAAGAGGCTGGGCCAAAGCGGAAACAACACTTAGTTGTGGGTGTTTCCGGTGCTGAAAGGAAAATCTGATGCTGTAAAGAACAATAAAGTATAGGACCTGAATGTTAGGTACACAAATTAAGGTGAACTAGACTTCACTTTGACTTTTCACTTTCCTGTATTGGAGAAGGAAATGGCAACCCACTCCAGTGTTCTTGCCTGGAGAATCCCAGGGACGGGGGAGCCTGCCTGGTGGGCTGCCATCTATGGGGTCGCATGGAGTCAGACATGACTGAAGTGACTTAGTAATAGCAGCAGACATGGTCAAGCATGAGATGGCAAGCGTAAACACTGACAGTTTAGAAACCAGTGAACTAAAATGGATGGGAATGGGTGAATTTAATTCAGATGACCATCATGTTTACTTCGGTGGGCAAGAATTCCTTAGAAGAAATGGAGTAGCCCTCATTATCAACAAGAGTCTGAAAAGCAGGACTTGGGTACAATCTCACCAACAGAATGATCTCAGTTTGTTTCCAAGGCAAACCACTGAACATCACAGTAATTCAAGTCTATGTCCTAAGCACTAATGCTGAAGAACCTGAAGTTGAAGAGTTCTATAAAGACCTACAAGACCTTTTAGAACTAATACCAAAAAGAGATACCTTTTTCATCATAGGGGACTGGAATGCAAAAGTAGGAAGTCAAGAGATACCTGGAGTTAAAAGGCAAGTTTGGCCTTGAAAATGAATCTGGGCAAAGGCTAACAGAGTTCTGTCAAGACCGCACACCTGTCACAGCAAACACGCTCTTCCAAAACCAGAAATGACTACTCTAGACAAGGACATCACCAGAAGGTCAACACTGAAATCAGTCTGATTATATTCTTTCCAGCTGAAAATGGAAAAGCTCTCTACAGTCAGTAAAAACAAGACCTGGAGCTGGCTGTGACTCAGATCATGAGCTCCACATTGAAAAATTCAGACTTACTGAAGAAAAGTAGGGAAAACCACTACGCAGTTTAGGTATAATCTTAATTAAACCCTTTTGACTGTACATACAGTGGAGGTGACGAATAATTCAAGGGATTAGATCTGATACACAGAGTGCCTGAGAAACTATGGATGGAGGCCAGTAACTCTACATAGAAAGTGGTCACCAAAACCCAGCCTAAAGAAAAAGAAATGCAAGAAGGCAAAGTGGTTGTCTACAGAGACCTCACAAACAGCAAAGGAAAGAAGAGAAGTGAAAGGCAAGGGAGAAGGGGAAAGATATAACCAACTGAATGCAGACTTCCACAGAACAGCAAGGAGAGATAAGAAAGCCTTTTTAAGTGAACAATGCAAGTTGATAGAGGAAAACAACAGAATGGAATAGACTAGAGATTGCTTCAAGAAAATTGGAGATATCAAGGGAACATTTCATACAAGGATGGGCAGGATAAAGGACAGAAACGGTAAGGACCTAACAGAAGCAGAAGAGAGTAAGAAGACATGGCAAGAATACACAGAAGAACTATACAAAAAAAGTCTAAATGACCCAGATAAGCACAATGGTGTGGTCACTCACTGAGACCTCCTGGAGTGTGAAGTCAAGTGGGCCTTGGGAAGCATTCAGTTCAGTTCAGTTGCTTAGTTGTGTACGACTTTTTTGCATCCCCATGGATTGCAGCATGCCAGGCTTCCTTATCTATCACCAACTCCCAGAGCTTACCTAAACTCATCTCCACTGAGTTGGTGGTGCCATCCAACCATCTCATCCTCTGTCATTCCCTTCTCCTCCCACCATCACTCTTTCCCAGCATCAGGGTCTTTTCACATAAGTCAGTTCTTCACATCAGGTGGCCAAGTATTGGAGTTTCAGCTTCAGCATCAGTCCTTCCAATGAATATTCAGGAGTGATTTCCTCTAGCATGAACTGGTTGGATCTCCTTGTAGTCCAAGGAACTCTCAAGAGTCTTTTCTAACACCACAGTTCAAAAGCATCAATTCTTCGGTGCTCAGTTTTCTTAATAGTCCAACCCTGACATCCATACATGACTATTGGAAAAACCACAGCTGACTAGATGGACCTTTGTTGGCAAAGTAATGTTTCTGCTTTTTAATATGCTATCTAGGTTGGTCATAACTTTTCTTCCAAGGAGCAAGCGTCTTTAATTTCAAGGCTGCAGTCACTATTTGCAGTGATTTTGGATCCCCCCAAAATAAAGTCTGTCACTGTTTCCATTATTTTCCCATCTATTTGCCATGAAGTGATGGGACCAGAGGCCATGATCTTAGTTTTCTGAATGTTGAGTTTTTAGCCGACTTTTTCACTCTCCTCTTTCACTTTCATCAAGGGGCTCTTTAGTTCTTCGCTTTCCACCATAAGGGTGGTGCCATCTGCATATCTGAGGTTATTGATATTTCTCCCGGCAATCTTTATTTCAGCTTGTGATTCAACCACCAGCCTTTCTCATGATGTACCCTGCATATAAGTTGAATAAGCATGGTGACAATATACAGCCTTGATGTACTCCTTTCCTGATTTGGAATCAGTCTGTTATTCCATGTCCAGTTCTAACTGTTGCTCCTTGACCTGCATACAGATTTCTCAGAAGGCAGGTCAGGTGGTCTAGTATTTCCATCTCTTGAAGAATTTTCAGTTTGTTGTGATCCACACAGTCAAAGGCTTTGGCGAAGTCAATAAAGCAAAAATAGAAGTTTTTCTGGAACTCTCTTGCTTTTTTGATGATCCAGCGGATGTTGGCCATTTGATCTCTGGTTCCTCTGCTTTTTCGAAAACCAGCTTGAACATCTGGAAGTTCACGGTTCATGTACTGTTGAACCCTGGCTTGGAGAATTTTTGGCACTACTTTGTTAGCGTGAGGTGAGTGCAATTGTGCAGGTAGTATGAGCATTCTTTGGCATTGCCTTTCTTTGGGGTGGGAATGAAAACTGACCTTTTCCAGTCTTGTAGTCACTGCTGAGTTTTCCAGATTTGCAGGTATATTGAGCACAGCACTTTCATAGCATCATCTTTTAGGAGGTGAAATAGCTCAGCTGGAATTCCACCACCTCCACTAGCTTTGTTCGTAGTGATGCTTCCTAAGGCCCACTTGACTTCGCATTCCAGGATGTCTAGCTATAGGTGAGTGATCACACCACTGTGATTATCTGGGCCCTGAAGATCTTTTTTGTACAGTTTTTCTGTGTATTCTTGCCACCTCTTCTTAATATCTTCTGCTTCTGTTAGGTCCATACCATTTCTATCCTTTATCGAGCCCATCTTTGCATGAAATATTCCCTTGTATCTCTAATTTTCTTGAAGAGATCTCTAGTCTTTCCCATTCTGTTCTTTTCCTTTATTTCTTTGCACTGATCACTGAGGAAGGCTTTCTTATCTCTCCTCGATATTCTTTGCAACTCTGCATTCAAATGGGAATATCTTTCCTTTCCTCCTTTGTCTTTAGCTTGTCTTCTTTTCGCAGCTATTTGGAAGGTCTCCTCAGACAGCCATTTTGCATTTCTTTTTCTTGGGGATGATCTTGATCCCTGCCTTCTGTACAATGTCACAAACCTCTGTCCATAGTTCTTCAGGCACTCTACCTATCCAATCTAATCTTCTGAATCTATTTGTCACTTTCACTGTATAATCGTAAGGGATTTAAGTCATACCTGAATGGTCTAGTGGTTTTCCCCACTTTCTTCAATTTAAGTCTGAATTTGGCAATAAGGAGTTCATGATCTGAGACACAGTCAGCTCCCAGTCTTGTTTTTGCTGACTGTATAGAGCTTTTCCGTCTTTGGCTGCAAAGAATGTAATCAATCTGATTTCGGTACTGACCATCTGGTGATGTCCATGTGTAGAGTCTTCTCTTGTGTTGTTGGAAGAGGGTGTTTGCTATGACCAGTGCATTCTCTTGGCAAAACTCTGTTAGCCTTTGGCCTGCTTCGTTTTGTACTCAAAGGCCAAATTTGCCTGTTACTCCAGGTATCTCTTGACTTCCTACTTTTGCATTCCAGTCCCCTATAATGAAAAGGACATCTTTTTTGGGTGTTAGTTTTAGAAGGTCTTATAGGTCTTCATAGAACTGTTCAATTTTAGCTTCTTCAGCATACTGGTTGGGGCACAGATTTGGATTACTGTGATATTGAATGGAAGCATTACAATCAAAGCTAGTGGAGGTGATGGAATTCCAGCTGAGCTACTTAAAATCCTTAAGGATGATGCTGTGAAAGTGCTGCACTCCATATGCCAGTAAATTTGGAAAACAAAGTAGTGGCCACAGGACTGGAAAAAGTCAGTTTTCATTTCAATCTCAAAGAAGATCAATGCCAAAGAATGTTCAAACTATCACCCAGTTGGGCTCATTTCACATGCTAGCAAGGTAATGCTCAAAATCCTTCAAGCTAGGCTTCAGCATTATGTGAACCAAGAAATTCCAGATGTACAAGCTGGATTTAGAAAGTCAGAGGAACCAGATATGAAATTACCGACATTCGTTGCATCACAGAGAAAGCATGGGAATTCCAGAACATTTACTTCCACTTCATTGACTAGGCCAAAGCGTTTGACTGTGTGGATCAAAACAAACTGTAGAAAATTCTCAAAGACAGGAATACTAGACCACCTTAACTGTTGCCTGAGAAGCCTGTATGCAAGTCAAGAAGCAACAGTTAGAACTAGACATGGACAACAAATTAGTTCAAAATTGGAAAAGGAGTGCATCAAGGCTGTATATTGTCACCCTGCTTATTTAACTTATATGTAGAGTACATTATGTGAAATGCTGGGCTGGGTGACCCACAAGCTGGAATCAAGATTGATAGGAGAAAAATCAACAACCATCACTCTTGGCAGAGAATGAAAAGAAACTAAAGAGCCTCTGGAAGAGGGTTAAAGAGGAGAGTGAAAAGGCTGGCTTAAAACTCAACATGTGAAAAACTAAGACCATAGCGTTTGGTTCCATCACTTCATGGCAAATAGAAAGGGAAGAAGTGGGAACAGTGATAGAGTTTATTTTCTCAGGCTCCAAAATCACTGCGGAGGGTGATTGCAGCCAAGAAGTTAAAAGACGCTTGCTCCTTGGAAGGAAAGCTATGACATATATAGACAGCATATTAAAAAGCAGAGACATCACTTTGCTGACAAAGGTCCATATAGTCAATGCTACGGTTTTTCTAGTAGTCATGTACAGATGTGAGAGCTGGATGATAAATAATGCTAAGCGTCAAACGATGTTTTTGAGTTGTGATGTTGAAGAAGACTCTTGAGAGTCCTTTGGATTGCAAAGAGATCAAATCAGTCAATTCTAAAGGAAATCAAGCCTGATCATACACTGAAAGGACTAATGGTGATTCGACTCATTGGAAAAGACCCTGATGCTGGGAAAGACTGAAGGTAGGAGGAGAAGAGGGCAAGAGAGCATGAGATGGTTGGATGGCATCACCAACTCAATGGACGGGAGTTTGAACAAACTCTGGAAGATAGTGAAGAACACAGAAGCGTGGCATACTGCAGTCCATGGACTGCAAAGAGTCAGACATGACTTAGTGACTGAAGAACAACAAAACAGCCAAATGATTCTCAACAAACGAGCAAAGGCAACATAATGTGGAAAGAGCAGTCTCTTCAACAAACAGTGCCACAGCAACTGAAAATCTACATGTAAGAAAAGCATCTAGAAACAGAACTTACAGCCTTCACAAAAATCAACTCAAAATGGATCACTGCCCTAAAGATAGAGAACTAAAGTATAAAGTTTCTAGACGGTAACTCGAGAGGAAATCTAGATGACCTCATGTTTCATAGTAAGTTTTTAGATACAACAGAGGCACAATCCATGAAAAAAACATTTGATAAGACAGACTTCACCAAAATTAAAATAAAAACTACTCTGCAAAAGACAGTGTCAAGAAAATGGAAAAACAAGCTGCGGACTGGGAGAAAATATTTTCAAAAGACATAGCTGACAAAGCCTTGTTATCCAAAGTATACAAAGTATACAAAGAACTCTTAAAACTCCACAATTAGAAAATGAACAACCCAATTTAGTAACAGGCAAAAGACCTTAACAGATACTTCACCAAAGATAAACATATGGCAGATAACCATATGAAAAGATGTCCCACATCATACATTATTAGAAATGTAAACTAAAACAACAGTCAGACACACTATACCTCACAGTGGATTCACTCCAGACACCTAGTAAAGTGATCAAAATTTCGAACACTGATACCACCAAATGCTGAAGAGGATGTGAAGCCAGAGGAACTCTCATTCACTGCTGGTGGGAATGCAAAGTGGTATTATGGAAGGCCATTTTGACAGTACATTTATAAGATAAGCATACTCTTATTATGTGTTCCAGCAACTGTGATCTTTAGTAGTCATCCAGGGGAGCTGAAAACATACCCACACAAAACCCTGCACATAATGTTAACAGTAGCTTTAATTATAATTGCTAAAATTTGGAAGCAATGAAGATGCTCTTCAGTGGGTGACTGGGTAAGCAAACTACAGTACATCCAGACAATACAGTTTGCACTGTATTATTCAGACCAAAAGGAAATGAAGCATCTGACCATGAAAAGACACAGAGGAAACTTAATGGTGAAAGAAGCCAGTCTGAAAGACCCACATGTTATATATTTACAACTGTACTGCACTGTTGAAAAGGCAAAACTATGGAGATAGTAAAGATGAGTGGATTGGGGGAAGGGTGGGATGAACAAGCAGAGCAGAGAAGACTTTCAGGAAAGTGAAACTACTCTGTAATATATTATAACAGTGGACACATGTCATTAAATTTGCCCAGACACAGAGAATGTACAGTGCCAAGGGTGAACCCTAATGTAGAGTACGGATCTTGGATGATTGTGATTTGTCAGTGTACTTTTACCAGTTGTAGCAAAGGTACCACTATGGTGGAGGATATTGATAACGAAGAAAAATCATGTGTAGGCGCATTATATGGGAAATCTCTATAATTTCCCCTCAATTTTGCTATGAACTTAAAACTGCTCTAGAAGTTAAAAGTCTATTTTTCAAAAGACAAAGCAGCAGAGTGGCATTTGGTTTCATAGAAAAATGCTTCGAATATGCCACTATATAAAAGAAATAGTTACCTATGAGTACGACCCAGTTTCCTGACACTACTCATTAAAAATAAATGCTGCTGGGCTTCCCGGGGGCTCAGTGGTAAAGAATCTATCTGCCAATGCAGGAGACACGGGTTCAGTCCCTGATCCAGGAAGACCCCATATGCCGCAACCTGTACACCAAAACTATTGAGCCTGTGCTCTAGAGCCTGGGAGCCACAGTTACTGAGCCCAAGCTCCAAAACTAATGAAGCCTGTGTGCCCTAGAGCCCATGCTCCCCCGCAAGAGAGCCACCACAATGAGAAGCCTGTGTATCACAACCAAAGAGTAGTCCCTGCTTGCAACAACTAGAGAAAAGCCCTGCAGCGATGAATGCCCAGCGCAGTCATAAACAAAATTATAAAAAAAAGAATAAACACATACTCTTTAAAAACCAACCAATCAATACACAAATAAATACTGTTTTTTTGCAGCTGGTCCTCTCTTTGTGGGGGTCCCAATAGATTCAATCAACTGCAGATTGACAATATTTTTTAAAATTCCAGAAAGATTCAATAAAGTGGATTTTGCCACACATTAGCTTGGTAAAGAACCCGCCTGCAATGTGGGAGACCTGGGTTTGATCCCTGGGTTGGGAAGATCCCTGGGAGAAGAGAAAGGCTACCCACTCCAGTATTCTGGCCTGGAGAATTCCACGGACTGTATAGTCCATGGGGTCTCAAAGAGTCAGACACGACTGAGCGACCTTCAGGGCTTCCCTGATAGCTCAGTTGGTAAAGAATCTGCCTGCAATGCAGGAGACTTTGGTTTGTCTCCTGGGTCGGGAAGATCCGCTGGAGAAGGGATAGGCTACCTACTCCAGTATTCTTGGGCTTCCCTGGTGGCTCAGCTGGTAAAGAATCGGCCTGCAATGGGGAGACCTGAATTCTATCTCTGGGTTGGGAAAATCCCCTGGAGAAGGGAAGGGTTACCACCGTATTCTGGCCTGGAGAATTCCATGGACTATATAGCCAATGGGGTCACAAAACGTAGGACACTACTGAGCACTACTCTCACTTTCACTTCAGCAACCAATTGCACAGCTGCTGCCGCTAAGTCACGTCAGTTGTGTTCAACTCTGTGCGACCCCTAGACGGCCAGGCAAGAACACTGGAGTGGGTTGCCATTTCCTTCTCCAGTGCATGAAAGTGAAAAGTGAAAGGAAAGTTGCCCAGTCGTGTCCATGACTCTTCACAACCCCACGGAGTGCAGCCCACCAGGCTCCTCCGTCCATGGGATTTCCTAGGCAAGAGTACTGGAGTGGGGTGCCATCGCATTTACATAGTATTTACTATTTATAAGCATTTACAGTGACACAGGTGTTATAAGAAAATTTGAGATGATTTTAAAGTATATGGGAGGATGTGTATAGGTTATATGGAACACTATGCCATTTTAAATAAGACTTCCTAAAAGGGATTTTGGTGTCTGTAGTGTGTCCTAAAACCAATGCCGTATGGATACTGAGGGAGATTATATTTGCTTTGAGTAAGAAACAGGCATTAAGGGCCTGTATATAATAGACCTGGGCACTCAACTTGATTATTAATAGAGATTTTTATTTTTTAAATGTCAAAATTTCCTGGGGATCAGAAGTTCTGGATTTCAGTTTTGCCTGCACACTAACTCTTCCATGTTTACATAAATTTCCTTGCTGTTGTTGTTCAGTCACTAAGTCATGTCCAACTCTTTGCAACCCCACAAACTATAGCACACCAGGCTACCCTGTCTTTCACTATCTCCCCAAATTTGTTCAAACTCATCAGAATTGCTATAATGGTGCTTCCCCCAGCCCCTTTTATTTTTTGACTACCCACTTCACTATTTTACAATTTCTAAATCTAGAGTCATCTAACTTGATTTCTTTTTGCATTTCTTAACTTTGTTTGATAATAACTTTGAAAAACACCAAAACTTGTAAAAATTACATGCAATCTTAAAAATAGTCAATCTCAACTCAAGGCTATTATTTAGTGCTTGTGTAATGAACCTGTGATCAAATCTCAAGAGAAAAGACAATCAACAGATCCTAACCCCAAAACAGATATTGCAGTATTAGCCAAGAAAACTTTTACAAAGTTTTCAAGCTATGCTCTATGAGATAAAGGTAAATATATCTGAAGTGAATGGAAAAAATGAATGTTTGCAGCAAAGAAATAAAACCTACAAAAAAAAAAAAAAAAAGAGAGAGAGAGAAAAGAAAGAAAAAAGGAAAACTCCAGAACTAAAATCAAAGTATCTAAAAAAGTTCACAGACTGGGTTCAATAAAAGAATAAAGATGAAACAGAAAAGTGTCAGTGAACTTGAAAATAAATCCATATGAAGTATCCAATCTGAATAATCATGAAAAAAAAGTTGAATAAAATGAACAAGACCTCAGAGGTCTGCAGGATATTAGAAGGTCTAACATTTATGTTACTGAAGTCACTGGAGAGATGAAAAATTTCTGCAGAAATATATACAGAAAAAAACTGTTGAAAATTCTTGAAGCTGAAGGATATAAATGTACAGAAGCAAACTTCAAAGAAGATAAAACCAGAGAAAACTATGACTATAACATATTATCACATTGCTAAAAATTAAACTATTAGGGGAAAAAATGGAAGTAATAAGAGAAAAAAACCCACCATTTTCACAGGGACATATCAATTTTAATGACTGTAGATTTCTCATCAGAAATCATAAGACTAAAACAGTCTAAGAATAGTTTCTAAGTGATGGAAAAAAAACTGTCTACCCAAAAATCTATAAACAGCAAAAATATCTTTCAGGAATAAAGGTAAAATAGTTTTCAGATGAAGTACAAATAAGATAATTCATCATCAACAGACCTGGTCTAAAAAAAAAAATGCTAAAAGAAATTCTTTAAGCTTAAGAAAAATTATACAAAAGGAAACAATGAAAGAAGGAAACATAACAGGAATGCTAAATATCTGAATAACAAACTACTTTTTCCATCTTCAATTCGTTAAAAGAGATATGACAATTCAAAGTAAAAACTGTAATACAGGATACAACTGTAACACATGCAGACTATTAATAATCTATGATGTATTCTTATCATAAATAAATGTTCATACTATGCTAATATCTTGGATATTCATAGTTCTTTGACATCAAAGTCACAGAGAAAGAAAAACTAGAATGTTTATGTAACAGAACGGACTCTTTCCTACCATAGGTTAGTGCCTCTGGGAGTGGAGAACAAGATGGTAATGGTGTGGACCAGGAACAACTCCAGTAATGGCTGGGGTGGCCACAGGCGCCCCCTGTGAGGAGGCTAAGAGGAGTGTGCTTTATATCAGCTCATCCATCAGCAACACAGTGCCCTGCTGCTCTTCTCACTGAGCAGCCACTCGGTAACCGCTCTCAGGACTCACTCGCCTCTGCCTCTGCCTCTCCATGTCTCTTTCAGTTTCCAAGTGGGTGCAGGAAGAGCTGTTCTCAACTGGACAGAAAAGACTATGGAGAGAGTGGCCACTGAATGAGGAAGTGATGGTAGACAAGAGTAGTGTGACAGCTTCTGGGTGATCAGAATTATCCAAGACAGGTTATTCAACACAGGTATTGAGGAAACATATTTATCTTTCCCCCCAAAAGATTAGGTCTGTTTAATATCCAGTCTAATAAAGACTAGGCTTCCCTGGTGGCTCGATGGGAAAGAATCCATCTGCAATGCAGGAGATGCAGATTTGATCCCTAGGTTGGGAAGATGCCTTGGAGAAAGAAATGGCAACCCATTGCAGTATTCTTGCCTTGGAAACCCCATGGACAAAGGAGCCTGGCAGGCTACAGTCCGTTGGGGTCATAAAAGAGTCAGACATGGCTTGGCAACTGAACAACAACAATAAAGATACTGTATTTTCTAGAGCAAAGAATAGGCAGACATTGTCTGGTATAAATGATTTAGGTTCTGTAAACTCAAGTTTCTCAGCTATGACACAAACCAGAGGCTGGTGCAATGCTGGTCTGGGCCCCTCTGTCTCATCATGCTGGCAAGAGAGGGGCAAGGGAAAGAGGCACAAAGACTCATGCTATTTGCTATGCACTGTGTATAAAATCCTTTATTATGTCAACCTCTAGCAACCATAAAAGAAATTAGCTGTCAGCTTACCAGGGAAGTAAAATTTACCCTTTACAGTTCTTAAAAGAAAAAGTCAGTGATCATGAAGATAAGTCTTAGGAAATATTCAATCTGAGTAATAGAGAGGGAAAAAGAAATGAAGAAAATGAACAAAATGCTAAAGACCTGTGAAACAATATAAAAAAGTTCAACAATCACATTACTGAAGCCCCCAAAAAGAGCAGCACAAAAAATTTTTTCAAGAAGTTATGGCTAATTCTCCAGATCTGGTGCAAGACATTAATTTACATATCCAGCAACATGAGAACTCCAAAAAGGATTACTTCAGAGAAAACTAGATGCAGTCTCATCATTAAAAATGGCTGAAACCTAAACATTAAAAAACTAAAAACTTGAAGCAGCTAAGGAAAAACAAACAAAAATTACACTTATAGAAACAGAAGAACTGAGTATTTCTCATCAGAAATCAGAGACCAGAAACAGTAGCACAAAATCTTTAAAGTGCTGAAAGAAGTGCGAATGCAGAATTCTATATCCAGCAAAAACACCCTTCAGGAATGACAGTGCAATAAAGTTCTTCTCCGATTAAAGAAAACTATAGGAATCTGCCATCACTAGATCCACTTTTTTATTAAAAAAAAGTGCTAAATTCTTTGGCCTGAAGATACACAATACAAAAAATTTAAATACACCAGTTATAATATAGAGGTGGCCAGATTGTGTATAAAAGCAACAATTCACAACAATACCCTTGCCTACAAAGCCCTACTTTAAAGATATAAATAAGTTAAAACTGAAAGAATGGAAAAAAAACATGCTATGCTACCAAAGAAGAGCTGGAGTGTTACATCAACAGTAGATAAACTTAAGAATATCATGGGCAGTAAAGAGGGGTTTGTTGCTGTTGTTTAGTCGCTAAATTGTGTCTGGCTCTGAGACACCATGGACTATAGCCCACCAGGCTCCTCTGTCCGATATTTCCTGGAGCAAGAATACTACAGTGGGTTGCCATTTCCTTCTCCAGGGGATTTTCCCAACCCAGTGACTGAATCAGCATCTCCTGCTTAGACACTGTCTCCCTCATTACCACTGAGCCACCTGGGAAGCCCAATAAAGGAGTACTATCATAGGACAGAAGGATCAATGTGCCAAGAAGTTGCAATGATACTAAATTGCAGTGATTGATACAATACATACAGATAACAAGAGAAGGTAGAGAAGATCTGGAAAATACTATCAGTCAACTTGACTTTTAGAGAACATTTCAAAAGGAGTAGTATCATATGGTAAAAGGATCAATGTGCCAAGAAGTTGCAATGATACTAAATTGCAGTAATTGATACAATAAATACAGATAATAAGAGAAGGTAGAGAAGATCTGGAAAATACTATCAGTCAACTTGACTTTTAGAGAACATTTCAACAGTAACATCAGACTATACACGTTTTTCAAGTATACACAGACTATTCACTATAGGAGGTCACATTCTGGGCCATCAGACAAACCTTAACAAATGTAAAAGAACTGAAATCATAAAACATTCTCTGACAATCAAATAAACAGCTATTGGTAACAGAAAGCTATGCAGAAAATCCTCACATTTTGGAAATTAACACTTCTAAATAACCTGTAAGTCAAAAAGGATGTCACAAGGGAAAGTAGGAAACAGTTTTAACTGAATGAAGACAAAAACAATATTAAAGTTTGTGGGAGACAGCTAATGCAGTGCTTTAGAGAAATACATAACTAAACACCAGTACTCAAAAAAAGCCTTTTATCAATAATCAAAGCTTTTATTTGATAGAACAGAAAAGCACACCAAACAGCAAGCAGAAGAAATTAATAAAATTTAAAAGAAAACAAAAAACAGAACTCAAGAAACCAAAAACTGATTCTTTGAAAAAGAAAAAAAAAAAATCCCAATAAAATGACAAAGCTTTAGCAAGATTAAAACAAAACAATAAAAAGTAAACAAAGAGATGGCATACATTACCAATATAAGGAACAGAAAGGGAGGGGCATCACCACAGACTCCATGGATACAGTAGTCAGTATGGAGTGTTATGAAAAACTTCTGCCCATAAATTTCACAACTTACACCGAAAGGACAAATTCCTTTAAAGTCATATACCACCAAAGTTCATCAAGAAGAAATACTTTCATAACTATCAGAGACACTGAACTTGTAGTTAAAAATCTAACAAACAAAACTACATGTTCAAATGATTTCACTAGCAAGTTCTGCCAACAATTAAGGCAAACATAAGACTAATTCCACACAAACTCCTCAAGAATACAGAAGAGGAGAAAACACTCTCCAATTCATTTAATGAGGTAAGCATTTCTGATACCCCAAATCAGACATTACAAGTAAAACAAAACAGCACCCAAGTATCTGTCACAAACACGGACACAACAGCAGCAAAATACTAGCAAACTGACTGCAGCAATATATAAAGAAAAATAAACACATTATGACTGTGTGGGAATTCAAAGAATTCAAGGTTTACTCAACATGTGAATATCAATCGATACCACTTTTTCAAGAAAACTAGAGAATCACATGGATATATTACATGCAGAAAAAGAATTTGCCAAAATTAATATTCACTCATAGGTACAAAATGCAAAAAACTAGGAATAGAAGGGAAATTCTTTAACCCAATAAAAGCCATCTACCAAAACAATACTCTACAAAGAAAAAAAATGAGCATTTCCTCCTATGAGCATGAATGGGGAAGATACCCACAATCACCTCTTCTATTCAATATTACACTGGTGGATTCAGCTAGTGCATTAAGGCAAGAAAAAGACAAAGATTAGAAAGAAAGAAAACTCGTACCACAGACAACTTGACTGTCTACATAGAAAATTTCAGACTCTAAAACTCCACTAGAACTAGTGTCTAGCAACAGTTGCAGAAAACAGAGAAAATGTGCTATTAATGAGAGAATGTAAAAGATATAAAAGCACCAAAAAGCTGTAAAATAGGTTTAAACTAATAAAATGTGCACTAGATCTGTATGCTGAAAAGCAGAAACACGAATGAAAAAAAAAACAAGTGAGACCTAAAAGAACAAAAAGAGAGAGAGAGAGAAATCGTATACTTATGGTTTCAAGGCTCTCAATAGTATCAAGATGCTAATTCTCCCCCAAACTAATCAATGGTTTCAGCGTTATCTCAATTAAAACCTCAGCAGGAATTTTTGATAGAAAGCAATAGGTTCTAAAGTTATATGGGCAGGCAAAAGAACAAGAATAGTCAAAAAACAATTTTGAAAAGAACAAAGTCACCGGATTCACACTACTTGACTTCAAGACTCAGTTAATCAAGACAACATACAACCAGCAGAAACAGTCAAAAGACCAACTACACAGAATCCAGAAACAGACCCACATATAAATGTTCTACTGGTTTTCCGATAAACATTCAAAGAAAACCCAAGGAAGAATTTTTTTTTTTTAAGTTCAGCTTCTTTATCTTAATACAAATCTTAAATCTACTGATGTTGTTTCATGAAAAATACAGTCAACTAACTTAGGATTTATACAGCATTCTGCTCAATATCAAACTAAATATATTCTTTTCAAGTACACACATACTGCTTACCACAAAAGACCATATTCTGAGCCATAAAGCAAACTGTAACATGACTATCTTTCAATAACTGAAATGAGATTTTATAGGCAAAAAATGAACCTCAACCCATAAGAAAATTAACTCAAAATCAATCAAGTCTAAATATAAATAAGCTAAAACTTTAAAACTTATAGGAAAAAAAACATAGGAAAAACTTTTGTGACCTTGGGCAATGTTACCCAAGGATTTCATATGCAACATATAAGGTTGCTGCTGCTGCTAAAGTCGCTTCAGTCGTATCCGACTGTGCGACCCAACAGACGGCAGCCTACCAGGCTCCCCCGTCCCTGGGATTCTCCAGGCAAGAACACTGGAGTAGGTTGCCATTTCCTTCTCCAGTGCATGAAAGTGAAAAGTGAAAGTGAAGTCGCTCAGTCGTGTCTGACTCTTTGCAACCCCATGGACTGAAGCCTACCAGGCTCCTCCACCCATGGGATTTTCCAGGCAAGAGTACTGGAGTGGGGTGCCATTGCCTTCTCCAAACATATAAGGCATTATCAATCAAAAACGGATAAAACAAGCCAGACTGGGAAAAAAATACCTACAAAACATATATGATGAAGGATTTATATTCAGAATACATGGAAAAATTCTCAAAACTCAATATGGAAACCTAATTTAAATGGGAAAAAGATATGAAAGAACACTAAAGACAACTTTCAGATGGTGAATATGTAGGCAAAAAAGTACTCACCGTCACTAATCATTAGGGAATGTATATTAAAAAAACAATGAGATAACACTACATATTTCTTAGAATAATTAAAAAGCAGTGGTATGCTGGTATATATTTAGCAATCAGGTCTTTGGGAAAGAAGACCCTGAACTTTAGCTTTGGCTGATTCCTGTGGCATAAACAATTCCCTCTGTGGCCGATTACTCCTTACTGAAAATGGAGCTAGTAAGACACTTTATACCACACAGATACAATAGACACATTAATTCAGGCGCTCAGAAACTAGTAAAACACTGTAAAGAAATAAACAAGTGCCAGTTGTAAATATTTACTGCCTTTTAAAATATAATTTATGTTTACATAACCTTTAACAATGGCTGTTTACTAACCAGCTTACAAAATTCCTGAAAATTTAAAGATCAGTTCTTTCAAGCCAGCGTAAGTCAGATGTGTGGATCACAACAAACTGTGGAAAACTCTTAAAAATATGGGAATACCAGACCACCTGATCTGCCTCCTGAGAAATCTGTATGCAAGTCAAGAGGCAACAGTTATAACTGGACATGGAAAAACAGATTGGTCCAAATTGGGAAAGGAGTACATCAAGTCTGTATACTGCCACCCTGCTTATTTAACTTACATGCAGAGTACATCATGTGAAATGCCGGGCTGGATGACTCACAAGCTGTAATCAAGATTGCTGGGAGAAATAGCAACAATCTCAGATACGCAGATGATACCACTTTAAGAGCAGAAAGCGAAGAGAAACTAAAGAGCCTCTTGATGAAGGTGAAACAAGAGACTGAAAAAGCTGGCTTAAAACTCAACATTTAAAAAACAAAAAGAATGGGATCAGTACCATCAGTTGATGGCAAATAGATGGGGAAAAAGTGGAAAACAGTGACAGAATTTATTTTCTTGGGCTCCAAAATCACTGCAGATGGTGACTACAGCCATTAAATTAAAAGACGCCTGCATGTTCCTTGTAAGAAAAGCTATGACAAACCTAGAGAGTATATTAAAAAGCAGAGACATCACTTTGTCGACAAAGGTTCATACAAAGCTGTGGTTTTTCCAGTAGTCGTGTACAGATGTGACAGTTGGAGCATAAAGAAGTGCTGAAGAACTGATGTTTTTGAACTGTGGTACTGGAAGACTCTCAAGAATCCCTCTGACAGCAAGGAGATCAAACCAGTCAATCCTAAAAGCAATCAACCCTGAATACTCACTGGAAGGACTGATGCTGAAGCTGATGCTCCAAAACTCTGGTCACTTGGTGTGAAGAGTGGACATATTGGAAAAGATCCTGATGTTGGGAAAAATTGAGGGCAAGAGAAGGGGGGGCGAAAAAGGATGAGATGGTTGGATGGCATCAATGACTCAATGGACATGAGTTTGGGCAAACTCCGTGAGATGGTGAAGGACAGGGAAGCCTAGTGTGCTGCAGTCCACGGGGTTTTAAAGAGTTGGACAAGACTTAGCGACTGAACAACAAACAAAGCATGCCACTGCCTGAGACAGAACTGATACTAACAAACAGTGACAAGGATGTGGAGCAGCTGAATTCTCAACCATTGAAGGGACTTCCCTGGTGGACTAGTGGCTAAGATTCAAGCTGCCAATGCAGGGGACCCATGTTTGATCCCTGATCTGGGAGCTAGACACCATAAGCTGCAACTAACAGTTCCCATTTCATATTAAAGAGCCCGCATGCTACAACAAAGATCGAAGACCCTCAGGACCCCAACTGAGACCCACTGCAGGCAGATAAATAGGTCAAAATACATTTTTAAATGGCTCAAAACACCATTGAAACCTGTCTTTTTTCCTTCTTTCTCAGGATGTTTTATAATGTTATCAGATTTCAGAGATAAAATGAATGAAAACCTGACCAGATACTAAAACAGGCAAAACCAGCTGCACCTAAGGGTCCTTCAGGTGATCCCTCAGGATTCAAACACTCAATAAATACATACAAAGCTCTCTAAGTAGGAAAAAGCTTTCAATATTAAGGCAACTTTTGTAACGGGCGGAACATACCATAACATGCTTTTGTCCTGAAGAATCATGCTTTTGTTTACCAATTTTTTAAAGAATAATTTTATCTGTTTCTTTCTGGCTGTGCTGAGTCCTCCCCGCCGTGCAGACTCTTCTCCCGTTGCTTGCCGGTGCTTCTCACTGCGGTGGCTTCCCTCATTGCAGAGCGCAGGTTCTAGAGCACCTGTGCCTCAGCAGCTGTGGCATACGGGCTCCAGAGTTGTGGCACACGGGATTCGGTGCTCCAGAGCATATCATGATTTTGTTTTAGTGAAACCATATATTATTAGTTCTCAGACTTGGAGAACTCTGTCTTAATGGACATGGTCTTGAGTTATATTGAGCTGGCCAAAAAGTTCACTCACTTTTTTCAAACGAACTTTTTGGCCAACCCAATATTATTACTACAGATACCTATTATAATTTGAGTTATATTATTAAAGAGCCATCAACCTGTAAGACTGAAAGTAAATAACTTCATCTCCCTTTGCCTTATCCCCCCACCCCAAACCTTTCTAGCAGAAAGTTTGGCAGTTTCTTAGAAAGTTAAACATGTATTTACCACAAAACCAGCCATCCTACTTCTAAGTTTTTTCCCAAAGGAGATGAAAAAAATGTTCATACAAAAATCTGTACATATATGTCTATGTCATCTCTTCATTAATGTCCCCAAACTGTAAACAACAGAAATGTTCTTCAACAACAAAAAACTGTGATGCATAATACAATGCAATACTAAATTCAGCAATAAAAATGAATGACTCTTGATACATGCAACATCCATAAATATCAGATACTTTAGGTTAAGTTAAAGAAGCCTCATTCAGAAAGTTTCACACAGTTTTGTTTGTACAAAATATAATTCCATTTATATGATTCCATTTATATGAAATTCTGGAAAAGACAAAACTACAGGCAAATACAGATCAGTGGGTGCCAGAGGCTGGGAGTGGGTGGAATTAACTACATGAGAGAATTTTTAGAAGGTGATAGAAATGTCATGCATCTTCAATGAGGTGGTAGTGAACTTTACTGAAGTAAATTTTATCACAACTAAAAACTATCATCACAGGGAAAAAACATAAGAGTTCAATTTTATAAGAAAGTGGGCATTCGAAAATTAACATTAAAGACAAATTTTAGGAGTTTCCTGGTCGTCCAGTAGTTAGGACTCCATGTTTTCACTGCCAAGGGCCTGGGTTCAATCCCTGGTAGGGGAACTAAGATCCTACAAGCTGTGTAGCATGGCAAAGGAAAAAAAAAGAAAACAAATTATTCTATTTCAGGAAAAAAAAAAAATGAAAAAAATTGAGCACCTCTGCCTCAAGCAACTAAAGAGTAACTTTTTTTTTTTTTTATAGGCACTAAAAGTAGTTCAGTCCTTATATTTAATAGTTTCCAGGGCAAGTGATCATAAATCTCTTTCTACTGTTTCCCATGCAGTTGTCTTTAAATACCTGGTCAGAAAATGTCTTTTCTCTAAAACAGGTAATTCATAATGAAATTGAAAAAAAAAATTTTTTAAGATGGATGCCAACCTAAAGATTTGAAAACAGAATTAGGAAAACAAGATACATGCTTTTACTACCTGCTGTGTTGAAACAATAGATACTAAACTTCAGTTCTTTATCAAAAGACTCCTTAAGTCTTTCTCTACTTGCTATCTGTTGATGTCATCTACTTTTCAAGGTTTCAAAGATCACTTCTACACAATTAAGTCACTCCAGGTTTCTACACTATTTCTGCTGCTGTTGTTTGCTACACCATGTCTTACTCTTTGTGATCCCATGGACTGAAGGACGCCAGTGATAGTCCTTCACTGTCTTCTGGAGTTTGCTCAAATTCATGTGCACAGAGTCAGTACTGCTATCCAATCATCTCATCCTCACAGTACATGGTACTGGTTCTGTACCATGTACATATTTCAGTTATACACATTATCACCTGGTATTGCAGGTGTTTTTTCCACAAAGCTGTGTTTATTATGCTGACTCCTGTTCATTCATATACTCCATGAGGCCAAGGACTAGATTTCCACAGTTCAATTTAGTGTCACCATTCACTAAATTGTACTGAATCTGTATCTCTACTCCATCTGGGATCTCTAGCTGTCTGATAGTCTCTTCATTGATGTAACTTATTCCCAAATGAAATAAATTTATAACTCCTTCCCCGAGACATTCAAAGCTTAAGATGGCCATCTTTTAGTGTTGTTATTGTATCAACCTCCTTCTCTCCTTTATTAATTGCACTATTCCTCTTGAGGTCTTTAACCTCAGACTTAAAATAACCTCCAGCTCATCAACCTACCAATGATACCGCCTACAAATTTATCCCCCAGACTGCCAGAACATTAAGCTTCCAAGGCAATCATATTACTGCCCTGAAAATCCCGTAGGGCTCTCATGTACCTATGTAACAAATTTTAAAGCTCTGCACAGTCTTAACCATGTAAACCTGTAACATCCTATATAGAGCCACTCAAAATTATTTATGGTTCCTTACAATACAGACTGAACCGTAAGTGACATCTGCTATTTTCCCACATTGAAAATTTCATTCCACCCTTTAAAGTCTCTCTTAAATATTATCATTTCAGTGGCTGTTCCTAGCCAGTAGAAACATTTATGTCCATCTACCATGTGTCAGGAATGCTGGTAAGAGTTAACAATCTCCCCCAGTTCACTGGTACTTTCAGTGAAAATTGGTGTTTTCAGAACATAGTCACAATCTCTTTGGATCTGAGTTTTCTATACTTCTCTTTCTTCTTCACCAGAGATTTTCTTTCCTCAAAGATCTGCTGATATCTAGTTGATCTTTGTACTCCCACTATCATCTAAAAAGTACAGCAGAGAGTAAATAGTCAAGTATTTACTGAAACCATCCAAGTACAGCATCTTCTGAGCAGGCATGGGGTTACATGGTGGGGAAGGAATTCTAAGACCTGTGAACCTCCAATCTGGAAATTTCATTTGAAATATTCGATAAACTCTATCATGCAACAGTGTTAGGGAAACTGTGGTACTCAGCTTAACTTCAGTTGACCTTAAGATGAGAGGCTAGTACAAGAACCAAGTGTAAACATCTACAGTCAACCAATTTTCAGAAAGAGTGTCAAGACCATTCAATGGACAGTCTTTTCAACAAATGGTGCTGTGACAACTGGACAGCCACAAGCAAAAAAAAAAAAAAAGTTTATCTCATACCATATACAAATGTTAACTCAAAACAAATCAAAGCCGAAACTATAAAACTCTTAGGAGGAAACCTTCATGATCTTGGATTTGGCAGGGGATTCTTATATATGATGCTGAAAGTATGAGCAACAAAATAAAAAGCAGATGAACTGAATTTCATCAATTTTTTAAAAACTTTGTGCTTCAGAGGACACCATTAAGAAATGAAAAGACAATTCATGGAATGGGAGAACATTTGCAAATCATGTATCTGAAAAAGAACTTATATCTAGAATACACAAAAAAAATTTTATAAATAAAAAGACAACCCAACTAAAAAATGAGCAAAGGCTCTGAATAGACATTTCTTCATAATGTACAAATGGCCAACAAGAACATGAAAAGAAAATATAATCTTTAAGAAAGACTTAATTTAGTCTCTAAGAAAATATAATCAATCTTACTGTTGATATATGTATGTTCTGGTATACAGATGTGATTTTTGTTGTCACAGCACTATAGTGAAATACCCAAATAAAAACTTAAATTCATAAAAAAAGAAAATATAATCAAAACCACACTAAGATACCATTTCTCAAGCATTATGATGGATAGAATAAAAAAGTCAAATAACAACAAGTATTGGTGAGGATGTGGAAAAATGGGTTCCCTCATACATGGCTGGTGGGAATGTAAAATGGTGTGGCCATTTTGAGAAACTCCTCCAGCAATTCCTCAACTGATTAAAAGGAGAGTCATCATATGATCTAGCAATAATAATATGCAAAATGTGGAAACAATGCAAATGTCCAACAAATGACAAAATGGATAAACAACATATGGTATAGCCACACAATGGAATGTTATTCAGGCATAAAAAGAAGGACATACATAGACTCTGAAAACATCAGGTTAAGTGAAAAAAGTCAGTCACAAAAGACCACATATTACATGATTTCACTCATATGAGGTCCAGAATAGGGAACATATAGATAGAAAGTGAATTAGTAGTTGCCTAGGGTTTATGGATTGAGGATGGGGTGATAGTTAAAGGGTACAGGGTTTCTTTCTGAGGTGATAAAAATGTTGCAGTATCTGTGAATATACAAAAACCCATAAAACTGTACATATTACATGGGTGAACTGTATGGTCTATGAACTAAAAAATGAACAACACTGCAAATCAACTATTAATTTACTCCAACAAAAATTGAAAAAAAAAAAAAAAAAAAAGGAACAGGGCTTCCCTGGTGGCTCAATGGATCTCCTGCCAATGCAGGAGACATGGGTTCAATCCCTAATCCAGGAAGATTCCACATGATGCGGAGCAACTAAGCCTGTGTGCCACAACCACTAGACCTGTGCTCTAGAGCCTGGGAGCGGCAACTACTGAAGCCCGCGCATCTAGAGATTACTAACTGGAGAGGAGCCCCCGCTCCTCACAACTAGAGCACACCCTCGCATGGCAACAGAGACCCAGGGCAACCAAAAATAAAGAAAAGAACAGGCAAGTAATACATAAATTTCCTGACTTTTTAAAGGTATAGTCTTACTACTTCATGCTACTTTAGGGCAAGCACCTCTTAACCTTAGGACTATATCATTTTTTTAAGGCAGCATTGCAAAACCATCTAAAGCCTCTCAAGTACCAAAAAAAGAACAAGCTTTTGACAGATTTTTTTCCCTTCTCACTTCTTTCCCTGTCCCCTATGCCTGCCCTTCACCACCATGTTTCATAGTCACAACAGAAACATACAACTAGATGTTTCAAATATGCTTTAACTCCTGACCAGGGCTTTATGTGACTGTTCTTCATTTTGAAAAGAAATGATTTTAATACTGGGATTAAGATATACTCACAGCATACATATATACTACGTTGTACAGTCATTACAAGGTTAACAATTATGATATTGAAGCTGTGTATAATTTAATTTTTACTTATATGGATTTCAATTGATTTTTTTTACTCCCAATGCCCTCAAAGGAGAAAGTTTCTACATGAACATTTTTAAAACTCTTTTTTTAAAATAGAAAGATGTTAATTTTTATGTCTATTATACTTTACAGCTTAGGTAATAACTATTCAAAGCAGATGACCTGCATCAGACTCACCTGGAGCTTTGCAACTCATCCTTGTCTATGGACTAGAAGCAATTTCAGTAAGAGTTTGTTAAAAATGCAGACTGGTTTATCCCAGCCCTACAGAATCAAAATTTGCACTTTAACAAGATCTCCAGGTAACTGACATGAAGTTTGAAAAGCAATGGTACAGAACACTCAGAAAACATGCAGATTCTAGTGAGACAAAGGTATCTGCATGTTAAACAAGAATCCTGTAGTTTCTCCTCCACACTGAAGTTTGAGGAGCACTATTCTATTCAAAAGAAAAGTGACATGCTGAAAAAAATATTCCTTTAGAGCAGCTTTGGTATACTAATAAGTACTGCTATGTTCCCTTCCCAAAATAGCTTGAAAAGCAAAAAATAATTCCGAATTTATAAGCCTCACAGTTATACTACTTTAAAATATCCTGAGTCTCATGAAATAAAGGGTTTAGATGAATAATCACATCCAACTTTTTAGAAAGCTTTCATAATGCACTAACCACAATACATTCATACTCAGAACTCTATAGACTTTAACTGGGGAGGACGGTGGGGAACACACAGCCTTATTAAACAGTCCCATCCAAATGGGAAATAGAAACTGTAGTTCCTTTTACTCAACTTTAAAAAGCCTTCAATTAAACAGAATGCTTAGTGATCACAGTATTCTAGTTTACACTAATGTTAAGTTTATTCTGATTCTTGTTGGTGGAAAATCTGTGTAGCCCCACAGGGAATACAGGTCTTACAATCCTGCATAGACATTACCTTTCAAAACATGTTAAGTAGCTGTAAAGTATAAAGGACTACAAGGATCCTACCCCCAAAAGGTAATTTGTTGTGCAAGATAATTTTTATTAAATCTTAGGAGATGCTGGTTTTGACAATTCATTCAACAAGTATTTGTAAAATGCAAATATTCGAGATTTTGTGAGGAACACAAAGATGATCCAGGTACTATCCCTGGCTCCAAGAAACCTAAAATCTTGAGGAGAGGTGAGGTTTGGCCAGGAAGACGCATATACAATTAGCAGAATACGGTCAGTACTGAAAACGGTCAGGGAAGTTACCAGTTCCACGTAACTGAAAGCTAAATAAAGGATATTCTACCATAATTTTCAATTAATTTGGTGCAGAGTGGTTCAAGCTAGGGAAGCTTATTAAAAAAGCACTTTATAAGGAAGTACAGTCTAAGGTCAGACGGTTAAGCGTCTGTCTACAATGTGGGAAACCCGGGTTCGATCCCTGGGTCGGGAAGATCCCCTGGAGAAGGAAACAGCAATCCACTCCAGTACTATTGCCTGGAAAATCCCATGGACAGAGGAGCCTGGTAGGCTCCAGTCCATGAGGTCGCAAAGAGTCGGATACGACTGAGCGACTTCACTTTCACAGTCTAAGGTAAACAATTCTTTGGGAAATTTGCTTATATTTTAATACACATACACACACTTAAAGTTCGGCTATCAGGTGTGTGTGCTCTCATCAAAGGCAAAGCAATTGAAACATGAACTAGGTTCAGGAGGCCCAATACAGTTAAGTTCATAGAGGGCGTTTCCTTTGACAAAAACAGGAACATGTAGCTTCAGAGATCGCTGATCATGCGAGAAAAGAGGAAAAAGGAGTGAGGATCTGTTATTTCTCCCCTGGTAACGTAAAAAAAAAAAAAAAAAAAAAAAACTTCCCCCACTGCCTAGCAGTTTCCCGGACTACTCCCTGCTTTCAACTTTGTATTTTATCAATATGAACCTTAAAAGGCTTAGAAACTAAACATAAGCAAAACCGGCCAAATTCATTTACCTATTTAACAGCCTAAAACAGAGGTACCTCCCTCAAGGGGAACGAGCAGTCCTTGATGGTCCAGGACCGGGAAAAAAGTGCATCCGCACGGTCCTTCCAGCGCCTCTGCTACTCAGCGCGCTCTCTTCACTGCTCTCCCTTTTCAGAGGCACACCCTCCCTTGGGAAGGGAAGAGCAAGAACCTCTTGAAAGAGGCTGCGGGGGTTGCCCGGCAGCGCCAGGAGGTGTGCTGAGACCCTTGGCAAGACCTTCAGAGCTCTGGAAGGAGAGGCGCAAGTGACACCGCGGAGGGCCAGCTGAGCGGCGAAAGGACACTCGATGCTCTGTCCGGTCCCGGCCCTCAGGGGATCAGGTCGGCCCCCGGCCCCGCAGTTTGCTCTCCTAAGCAGGCCTGGGCGCCTAGGCCAACTCCGGCCCAATGACAGGTACGCGAGGTGGGGCCCGCGTCACAGGTGTCGCCCCAACCAGGTCCTTGCAAACCTGAGGGTTGGGGTGGGGGGGGACGCGCAGGGTCAAGTCGAGGCAAGGCAAGCACCAAAAGGTGAGACGCGCGGCAGCAACGGAGCGCAGCACCCACGGCGACGCGGTCTCACCTCTAGGGTGGAGACAGTGCTGGTGAACAGGTCCTCTCCGTCCTCCAGCTCTTCAAAGTCGGTGGGTTTCCCGTCCCCTAGCGGAGGAGGCTCCCTTTCGGCCGCCATCTTCGCTCGCCCAGACGACTGCGCGAGCGGGACCTCGCGGACCTGTCACGTGAGCACGCACGGCTAGGCTAGCGCGCCGGCCGCCGGGCTCCCCCTCCTCCCTGGCCCGCCGCGCGCGGCCCCGCCCAGCGGCGCGCGGCCCCGCCCCCGGCCTCGTGCAGGCGTCAGTCCGAGCGCTCGGCGCTCCTTCCCGCCCCTGTGCCTCTCCTTCCACCCCCACGTCTGGTCCCGGCTACTTTTTTACCGCCCACTTGCTCTACTGACTGTTGTGGAAGAATCTTGGCGTTCTATTACCGTGTCCCCTTCTTAGCGGGACTAGGCCAAACGACTTTTGTTGTCGTTACCAGTTTTAAATCTTCTTTAGGAAGTGGAAGAGCTTGGGGACCAATCTTTGGGTTTGGGTATGCACAGACTGAGGGCAAGATTGAGGATTGGCAGGGGAGAGAGACATCTCTCTTAGATCTCTGGGCTGTCCTGTAGAACTTTGAGACATGATGGAAATGTTCTCAGTACTGTCCACCAAGGCTTCCCTCGTGGCTCAGCGGTTAAAGAATCCGCTTGCAATGCAGGTGTACGGTCCATCCCTGGGTTGAGAAGATTCTCTGAGAAGGAACTGGCAATCCATTCCAATATTCTTGCCTGGGAAATCCCATGGACAAAGGAGCCTGGCGGGCTACAGTCCATGTGGTTGCAAGAGTTGGACACAACGACTAAACCACCACCACCACTGTCCATTAGAGTAACCAATGGGCATTGCAGATAGCAACCTGAGGTTAGTATTTTGCTGGGGAAGAAACCTTCACAGGGATTCCTTACAAATTAAGTATATAGAAGCCTTCAGCCTTCAATGGCCGGGGAGTTAGAAGTCCTGGGTTTTACTGGCTATGTACAAGACTTACTGAGCATCACTGTAATTATTATTGTCTTTTGAAGTGCATTGAGCAGACGGTTTTCCTAGTCGGTAGGATTTCTTCCACCCCTATTTCTTAATTTTTATGATCATTGTCAAGAAGCATCAACCCAAACCACAACTAATTTAAATAAGTATATCAAGGTCCAAATGTTGCTTGGGTGAGCTGGATGCATGGGCCAGTCGTCACTGTCATGCCACATCACCATCACCACTGCCGCCGGCCTGTCTGCAATAACCAGCTGTTGAGGCACATTCCCCCGCCTGCATTCCACCACCTAGAGACAGTCTGTGGTCTGTCACTGATCAGAAACTTTAATCTCTTTTGAAAGTTCACAGTCTGGCTTGAAGTGATTTTTCTCTGTATCCTGTTTATCGGTGCCTCTGTTTATTGCTTACTACTTTCTGTCTTATGCTATGGTCATTTATATTCCCAGCATATCTTTTTTTACTGGACATCTGAATTAGCTGAAAGGTAGGTCCAGTCACTTGTAACAGAGAACTACATTAAAAGAGGCTTTTTAAAAACTGTAATTATTCCTCATGTAGGATGACAAAGGATCCATGACATTATCCAGGGATTACAGACTCCTGTTGTTCTACCCTCTCTAGGAAAAGAATGTCTTCCTTATGGTTCAAGTTGGCTCACCACCACAACCATATTTGAGCAGACAGAAAAGGAATAAATTGGAAATGGAATGACATCCCATTTCCTTTAAGAACATGGTCCAGAAAGGGCACACACACCACTTCTGTCCATATCCCTTTGATCAGCTTATTAGTTGCATGGCCGTTCCTAGCTGCAGGAGACTAGTAAATACTATCATTATGTGCTTCCCCCACCCCTAAAAAGGTTCTCTTACTCTGGAAGAAATGAACACCACTGTAGGAAACCAGCAGTCTCTGCTATAAAGCATCCATTCACTCTTCTCATGGTAGCAAACCTGAATTTCCTTCTGCATAATCATTCTTTCCCACTCTCAGCTAGAAGTCTCCTCCAACTCAGGACTGGAGTATATGACCTAGGTTTAAGTCAAACCTGGCATTGACTCCCTTGACCCTAGAGATTGGTAGGAGGTCAGATTTGGTGACATTTCCCCAAACTCTTAGCAGGTTTGATTGTCTTACTTTCTCTATCCTACCTAAACTCCACTGGGACTATAAAAATTGTCTTGCTCTTTTTCTTCCTCATCCTTTGCTTTTCTGTTTTATCTTCTCTGAGATCCCAAATCCAACCATCAACTTCTATAATCTTATATCCATATTGCCAAGAACATTTTGAAAAAAAGTAAACCCCAGTCTCAACTGGTGATTCTGCAAGTCCATGATTCTTAACCAAACTCCTCACTGCCTAGATAGCATCACTGGCTTCTTTTCTAAATCTTTCATCCATTCTTTCCAGTAGAGGTTCTAAAAATTCATTTTCTCATCAGGTATCTCATCGCCATTTCTCCTCATTTTGATCAAATGACTTAGCCTGCTCATTCAATGACAAAAACAAAATCTGCCAGTTAAAACCTTCAATCTTCAAGTACGATGGAAATTCTCTTCTCTCTGTGCTCCCATCACTCACTGTGCAGGTTTCTATAACACCTATTATACTGTAGTGTGATCATGGCCACTTTTCTATCACTCTTGGTAGTCTGCATGATTGTTGCATGTCAGGGCTCTTTCTTATTTGACTTTGAATCCTGGGTAGTCAGTCACTCAGTCGTGTCTGACTCTGGAACCCCACGGACTGTAGCACATGAGGCTTCCCTGTCCTTCACCATCTCCTGGAGTTTGCTCAAACTCATGTCCATTGAGTCAGTGATACCATCTGGTCATCTCATCCTCTGTTGTCTCCTTCTGCTCCTGCCTTCAGTCTTTCCCAACATCAGGGTCTTTTCTAATAAGTCGGCTCTTCATGTCATGTAGCCAAAGTATTAGAGCTTCAGCTTCAGTCCTTCCAATGAATATTCCTTTCCTTAGGGTTGATTTCCTTTAGGATTGACTGATTTGATCTCCCTGGTGTCCAAGAGATTCTCAAGAGTCTTCTCCAGCACCAAAGTTCAAAAGCATCAGTTTTTTGGCATTCAGCCTTCTTTATTGTCCAACTCTCACATCCATACCTGCCTACTGAAAAAACCATAGCTTTGACTAGACAGACTTTTGTTGGCAAAGTATGTCTCTGCTTTTTAATATACTGTCTAGGTCTGTCATTACTTTTCTTCCAGGGAGTAAGTGTCTTAGTTTCATGGGGGCAGTTACCATCCACAGTGATTTGGAGCCCAATAGCCCAAGTTTCCAATGTTTCCCCATCTATTTGCCATGAAGTAATGACTGGATGGAGATCAGTCCTGGGATTTCTTTGGAAGGACTGATGCTAAAGCTGAAACTCCAGTACTTTGGCCACCTCATGCGAAAAGTTGACTCATTGGAAAAGACCCTGATGCTGGGAGGGATTGAGGGCAGGAGGAGAAGGGGACAACAGAGGATGAGATGGCTGGATGGCATCACTGACTCGATGGACGTGAATCTGAATGAACTTCAGGAGTTGGTGATGGACAGGGAGGCCTGGCGTGCTGCGATTCATGGGGTCGCAAAGAGTCGGACTGAATGACAACTGAACTGAATGACTGGATGCCATGATCTTCATTTTTTGAATGTTGAGCTTTAAGTCAGCTTTTTCACTCTCCTCTTTCATCTTCATCAAGAGGCGCTTTAGTACCTCTTTGCTTTCCGCCATTAGGTTGGTGTCATCTGCATATCTGAGGTTATTGATATTTGTCCCAGCAATCTTGATTCCAGCTTTTGCTTCCTCTAGCCTGGCATTTCTTGTGATGTACTCTGCATATAAGTAAAATAAGCTGGGTGACAATATACAGGGTAGTCCTCTACTAGTCATCAATCACTGTAAACCAAATTATACCAACCTTAGCAGCCTAAAATCACAAATATTTATTTTCTCATAATTTCTGTGGGTCAAAAATCCAGGTGCAACTTAGCTGAGTGCCTCTGACTCAAGGTGTCTTACAGGACTGCAGTAAAGGTTTCTAGCAGAGTGGCAACCAATTCAAGCAAGACTCAATTGGGAGAGGACCTGCTTCCACGCTCACTCATGTGACTGGTGGCAGGTCTCAGGTCCTTGATGGCTGTTGTCTGGAGACTGAGTTCCTTTGCATACAAGCCTCTACATAAAGCTTTTGTTTTGTTTTTATTTTTAATTGGAGGATAATTGTTTTAACAATATTGTGTTGGTTTCTGCCATACATCAACATGAATCAGCCATAGGTATACATACGTCCCCTCCCTCTTGAACCTCCCTCTCACTTTCTACCCCATCCCACCCCTCTGGGTTGTCACAGAGCACCATATTTGAGCTCCCTGCCTCATACAACAAATTCCCACTGACTATTTAAACCATAAGGTTTTTCAAACAGCATGTCAGCTTGCTTCCCCTACATGAGGACTCCAAGAAAGATAGAGTGAGCCAGGAAAGGACAGGAGCGGGTGAACAAGACAGAAGCCAGAGTCTTTTTGTAACCTAATCTCAGAAGTGGCATCTCATCACTTTTGCTGTGTTCTGTTCTTTAGAAGCTCACGTTACAGGGAAGGGATTAAATGGGGATATGAGTAACAGGAGGCAGGGGTCTTGGGGGTCATTTCAGAGGTTTCCACACACCCCAATTGTGGTTAGTACTCAGTAAAATGTATAGTATGCTGTTAATACCTTCAGTGAATAAATGAATGAATATATGAAACTCAGAAGAGAGGGCTAAATTGAAGATATAAATTTGGTAGTTAATACCATGACCCAGGTAGTCTGGGAAGCACAATCCTCAGGATCATTAAAGAAGCAGGTAAAGGAAGAGGTGGCATAAAGAAAACTAAAAAGCAGCAAATAGATAGGAAGCAAGGTAGGAAGGAGGCAAAAGGAAGTAAAGGAACAAAAGAAAAGAGTGTTTGGCAGTACCCATTGCCTCGGTATATTAATAAGGTGGTAACTGAAAAGGTGAATGATTAATGAGTACAAAAAATGAAGACAGCAAGTTGTGATGGCTAATTTTATGTGTTCCTTTGGCTGGACCACAGTGCCCAGATATTTGGTGAAGTATTACACAGATGTTTCTGTGAAAGTGTTTTTGGGATGAAATGAACCTGTAAATCAGTGGCCTTTTAGTAACAGATTACTCACTGTTATGTGGGCGGGCCTCATCCAATCAGGTAAAGGCCTTAATCGACCAGAGACTGACCTCCCCCAAGCAAGAAGCAATTTTGCCAATAGACCTCTGCCTTTGGGGTTGAACTGCAACTCTTCGCTGAGTCTCCAGCCCACTGACCTACCTTATCAGATTTTGGACTCACTAAAGGCTGCCCTTAGTGATGAGATAGCTAGAGGACATCACTGATGCAATGAACATGAACTTGGGCAAACTCCAGGAGATGGTGAGGGACAGGAAGGCCTGGCGTGCTGCAGTCCATGGGGTCACAAAGAGTTCGCATGATTGGGCAACTGAACAACAACAACAAAGGGCTTCCCAGGTGGCGCTAGTAGTAAAGAACCCACCTGCCAATGCAGGAGACATAAGATACCTGGGTTCCATCCTCGTGTTGGAAAGATTCCCTGGAGGAGGGCATGGGAACCCACTCTAGTTTTCTTGCCTGGAGAATCCCAAGGACAGGAGCCTGGCAGGCTACAGTTCATGGCTTGCAAAGAGTCAGACATGACTGAAGCAACTTAGCATGCATGTATGCCAGCCTCTACAATTGCATATATGCCAGCCTCTACAATTGCATAAGTCAGTTCCTTAAAATAAATCTCTCTCTATATGTAACACATCCGTTGGTTCTGTTTCTATGGCAAATCCAGACAAATACACACGTATAGACTATTCTTTTAAAATATATAAATGGAAGCAATAATAGGTCAGTAACTTGCTAAAGACACAGGCTTACTTTTGTGTGTGTATGTTTTATTTTAATTAGATTTAAACATGTTTATATATTATGGAAAGAGGTGAAAAGATGACAATAAGATGAGAATATAATAATAGAGAAATAATCGGAATGGTTGAGATCTGAAAGCATACAGGCAGGAATAGGATAAAAGCAAGTAGAAGAATGTGCCTTAAGAAAGAGAAGTTTTACTTCATCCTTTTGTATGGAGAAAGAGACATTTAGAGCCTGTATTAGCGTTTGTGCATAACAAATCATTCTAAATCTTAGTCACTGAAAACAACAACCATTTCTTATTTCTCATGAGTCTGCAGGTCTACAACTTAGTTCTGCTGGACCAGTTGTGGCAAATTTTATCATAAGGATTGTTCATTTATCCATGGTCAGCTGAAGGATAAGTCTAGGGGCTGGCTGACAAGGATGCTTTGGGATAGGACAGTTTAGCTCTGCTCCATGTACTCTCATACTCTTAGACTGGGCTTCTTTTCTCTTTTATTTCTCTCTCTCTCTTTTTTTTTTTTTTTTTTTGTATTTTTAGTCTGGGCTTCTTTGCAAGGCTATGATAGGATTTCAAAAAAGAAGGTAGAGACATACAGGTACTTTATGACGGTAATCCTTCACAATAGAGAGTCACATAGCCAAGCCTAGGATCAGAATGAGAAGTGACTACAAAATTATAGGGCAAAGCGTGTGGAAAAAGGAAGTCACTAATTTGGTTCATTAATGCAATCAGTTTACCACAGGGTGGATGCAGTTACAGACTTGTTAATAAATAGAGGGGCAGGAAATGAAAAAGTCCACACCCAACTTTATTTATAAGACTAGAGATCTCTTCCGGAGAAGGCAATGGCACCCCACTCCAGTACTCTTGCCTGGAAAATCCCATGGACGGAGGAGCCTGATGGGCTGCCGTCCATGGGGTCTCGAAGAGTTGGACACAACTGAGTGACTTCACTTTCATGTTTCACTTTCATGCGTTGGAGAAGGAAATGGCAACCTACTCCAGTGTTCTTGCCTGGAGAATCCCAGGGGCGGCGGAGCCTGGTAGGTGGCTGCCGTCTATGGGGTCGCACAGAGTCGGACATGTCTGAAGCGACTTAGCAGCAGCAGCAGCAGCAGCAGAGATCTCTTCAAGAAAATTAGAGATACCAAGGGAACATTTCATGCAAAGATGGGCACAATAAAGGACAGAAAGGGTATGGATCTAACAGAGGCAGAAGATATTAAGAAGAGGTGGCAAAAATACACAGAAGAACTATACAGAAAAGATCTTCATGACCCAGATAAGCATGATGGTGTGATCACTCACCTAGAGCCAGACTCCTGGAATGTGAAGTCAAGTGGGCCTTAGGAAGCATCACTATGAACAAAGCTAGTGGAGTTGGTGGAATTCCAGTTGAGCTATTTCAAATTCTAAAAGATGATTCTGTGAAAGTGCTGCATTCAGTATGCCAGCAAATTTGGAAAACTCAGCAGTGGCCACAGGACTGGAAAAGGTCAGTTTTCATTCCAATCCCAAAGAAAGGCAATGCTAAAGAATGTTCAAACTATTGCAGTTACACTCATCTCACATGCTAGCAAAGTAATGGTCAAAATTCTCCAAGCTAGGCTTCAACAGTATGTGAACTGTGAACTTCCAGATGTTTAAATTGGATTTAGAAAAGGCAGAGGAACCAGAGATCAAATTGCCAACATCTGCTGGATCATGGAAAAAGCAAGAGAGTTCCAGAAAAACATCTACTTCTGCTTCATTGACTATACCAAAGTCTTTGACTGTGTGGATCATAACAAACTGTGGAAAATTCTTCAAGAGATGGGAATACCAGACCACCTGACCTGCTTCCTGAGAAATCGGTATGCAGGTCAAGAAGCAACAGTTAGAACTGGACATGGAACACAGACTGGTTCCAAATTGGACAGGAGTCCATCAAGGCTGTATATTGTCACCCTGCTTATTTAACTTACACACAGAGTACATCATGAAAAATGTGGGGCTGGATGAAGCACAAGCTAGAATCAAGATTGCTGGGAGAAATATCAATAACCTCAGATATGCAGATGAGACCACCCTTATGGCAGAAAGTGAAGAACTAAAGAGCCTCTTGATGAAAGTGAAAGAGGAGAGTGAAAAAGTTGGCTTAAAGCTCAACATTCAGAAAATGAAGATCATGGCATCTGGTCCCATCACTTCATGGCAAATAGATGGGGAAACAGTGGAAATAGTGACTGACTTTCTTTTGGGGGGGTCCAAAATCACTGGAGTTGGTGACTGCAACCATGAAATTAAAAGACGCTTGCTCCTTGAAAGAAAAGTTATGACCAACCTAGACAGCATATTAAAAAGCAAAGATATTACTTTGGTAATGAAGGACAAAGGTCTGTCTAGTCAAAGCTGTGGTTTTTCGAATAGTCATGTATGGATGTGAGAGTTGGACTATAAACAAAATGGAGTGCTGAAGAATTGATCCTTGGAATTGTGGTGTTGGAGAAGGCTCTTGAGAGTCCCTTGGACAGCAAGGAGATTCAACCAGTCCATCCTAAAGGAAATCAGTCCTGAATATTCATTGGAAGGACTCATGCTGAAGCTGAAACCCCAATACTTTGGCCACCTGATGTGAAGAACTGGCTCATTTGAAAAGACCCTGATGCTGGGAAAGATTGAAGGTGGGAGGAGAAGGGGATGACAGGATGAGATGGTTGGATGGCATCATCAACTCGATGAACATGAGTTTGAGTAAGCTCTGGGAGTTGGTGATGGACAGGGAGGCCTGGTATACTGCAGTCCATGGGGTCACAAAGAGTTGGATACAACTGAGTGACTTAACTGAACTGATGAAAATGAAAGTTGCTCAATCGCATCTTACTCTTTGAGACCCCATGGACTGTATAGTTCTCCAGACCAGAATAGTGGAGTGGGTAACCTTTCCCTTCTCTAGGGTATCTTTCCAAACCAGGGATTGAACCCAGGTCTCCTGCATTGCAGGCAGATTCTTTACCAGCTGAGCCACAAGGGAAGCCCAAGAATACTGGAGTGGGTAGTTTATCCCTTCTCCAGCAATTCTTCCCGGCCCAGGAATTGAACTGAGATCTCCTGCATTGCAGGTGGATTCTTTACCAACTGAGCTATGAGGGAAGCCCACGTATATAAATATATTTATTTATTGGGATAGGAAAGGTTACTGTATAAGCAAAAAGAAGTCAGTACCAGCATAGATGGCAATTCCAAATATTTTCAGTAGATCTTGTAAGGATTTGATGAGAACATTCACCAGGGACATATGGGGAAGTGGCAAATACTACTGGAAGCCTATTGAGGTGGAGGCTGTATGTTTCTGGCAGCAATAATCCCAACACTTATGTGATTTTCTCCTATAGTCTGGCCCTGGAGGTGAAGGAGTGAGGTGGATGATAGGGCTGATTCAAGGCTAAATATTTTGGGGATGAGCTTGGTGGGGAGAAAAGGCAGCTAAGGATTTTGAGGTTCCCTCAACAGGGAGGAGTGACCAGAATCAGATGGTTTCCAATGACAAGGAGGGATAGCAAGTTGCATGAATCTCCAAGAAGAGACTTTTTCCAGAGGGGATTAAAAATCGATAGTATTAAAGTTATATTTAGGTCTTCCCTGCTGGTTCAGCAGTAAAGAATCTGCCTGCAATGCAGGAGCCACAGGAGACCCGGGTTCAGTCCTTGCAATGGGAAGATCCCCTGCAGGAGGGCATGGCAACCCACCCCAGTTTTCCTGCCTGGAGAATCCCATGGACAGAGGAGCCTAGTAGGCTACAGTCTTTAGGGTCGCAAAGAGTTGGACACGACACGACTGAAGTGACTTAGCACATACATAAAGTGATATTTCGGAGAAGGCAATGGCACCTCACTCCAGTACTCTTGCCTGGAAAATCCCATGGATGGAGGAGCCTGCTAGGCTGCAGTTCATGGGGTCGCTAAGAGTCACGACTGAGCGACTTCACTTTCACTTTTCACTTACATGCATTGGAGAAGGAAATGGCAACCCACTCCAGTGTTCTTGCCTGAAGAATCCCAGGGATGGAGCCTGGTGGGCTGCTGTCTATGGGGCTGCACAGAATGGGACATGACTGAAGCGACTTAGCAGTAGCAGTTAAGTGATATTTAGAACTTATATGAACTATATTTTTGGTGAAAAGTGACATGTTACTCCAGGAAAGGAGGCTGAAGGAACTTTTTGGGCAGAGATTGATGATGTAAGAGCATTTGGAAGGGAATTGGGGGTCTAGGAGGCATAGAGTGAAGACAGTAGGCAGCCACAGATAGACAAGTGTGTAGGAGGTAATGGGGAACAAGTTGAGAAGACCTAAACAGACCTTGTCCTTGAACATAGCTTCTGGTGAGTGAAGTGGCATGCAGGGTAACAGTTAGGAAGAAACAAGACTCATTATGATCTTCTTTGCAATTGTACTGGAAAAGTAATCAGTTGGTTGCTTAACTTTAACGATAATTAAGTGAAAATATTTAAGCGTCTTACTGGAAGATAATGAAGACTTCACATTTGTTGAAGGAAGGAAGTCAGTGAAGCATCGTGTTTTCTTTATCACAGGTCATCAATGCCAACAAACTGCCATGACTCTGAAAATTTCAGCAATCCCCTAAATAGTGAGATTGCTACTAACTCTGAAATGATATATAGTTATGACCCCCATGTCTCTCACTCCCTGAATGGCACAGACTCCTACAGAATAAAACAACCTTTCAAAATAACTGTTTCTTCATTTGTACTTCTTCTTTTTAAAAATAATTAATTTAAAATTTTAATTCAAGTATAGTTGATTTATAATGTTTTAGGCATGCAGCAAAGTTACGCATATATACATGTATATGTATTTTTTTCAGATTCTTTCCCATTATAGGCTATTATATTAAATGTATTTCCCGGTGCTATATCAGTTCAGTTCAGTTCAGTCGCTCAGTTGTGTCTGACTCTTTGCGACCCCATGAATCGCAGCACACCAGGCCTCCCTGTCCATCACCAACTCCCGGAGTTCACTCAGACTCACGTCCATCGAGTCCCTGATGCCATCCAGCCATCTCATCCTCTGTTGTCCCCTTCTCCTTCTGCCCCCAATCCCTCCCAGCATCAGAGTCTTTTCCAATGAGTCAACTCTTCGCCTGAGGTGGCCAAAATACTGCAGTTTCAGCTTTAGCATCATTCCTTCCAAAGAAATCCCAGGACTGATTTCCTTCAGAATGGACTGGTTGGATCTCCTTGCAGTCCAAGGGACTCTCAAGAGTCTTCTCCAACACCACAGTTCAAAAGCATCAATTCTTCAGCACTCAGCTTTCTTCACAGTCCAACTCTCACATCCATATGTGACCACTGGAAAAACCATAGCCTTGACTAAACGGACCTTTGTTGGCAAAGTAATGTCTCTGCTTTTGAATATGCTATCTAGGTTGGTCATAACTTTCCTTCCAAGGAGTAAGCGTCTTTTAATTTCATGGCTGCAGTCACCATCTGCAGTGATTTTGGAGCCCCCAAAAATAAAGTCAGCCACTGTTTCCACTGTTTCCCCATCTATTTCCCATGAAGTGATGGGACCAGATGCCATGATCTTCATTTTCTGAATGCTGAGCTTTAAGCCAACTTTTTCACACTCTTCCTCTTTTACTTTCATCAAGAGGCTTTTTAGTTCCTCTTCACTTTCTGGTATAGTAGGCTCTTATTATTTATGTTTTATGTACAGTACATGTACATACATGTCAACATAGATAGCATATTAAAAAAGCAGAGACATTACTTTGCCAACAAAGGTCCATCTAGTCAAAGCTATAGTTTTTCCAGTAGTCATGAGAGTTGGACTGTAAAGCTGAGCACCAAAGAATTGATGCCTTTGAACTGTGGTTTTCGAGGAGACTCCTGAGAGTCCCTTGGACTGCAAGGAGATCCAACCAGTCAATCCTAAAGGAAATCAGTCCTGAATATTTATTGGAAGGACTCATGCTGAAGCTGAAACTCCAATACTTTGGCCACCTGATGCAAAGAACTGACTCACTGGAAAAGACCCTGATGCTGGGAAGGATTGAAGGCTTGAGGAGAAGGGGACAAGAGAGAATGAGATAGTTGGATGGCATCACCGACTCAATGGACATGAGTTTGAGTAAACTCCAGGAGTTGGTGATAGACAGGGAGGCCTGGCATGCTGCAGTCCATGGGGTCGCAAAGAGTTGGACACGACTGCGTGACTGAATTGAACTGAACTGAACTGATGTACATGTCAATCCCAAATTCCAGATTTATCCCTCCCCTTCTTTCTGCTTTGGTGACCATAAATTTTTCTGTCTGTGAATCTATTTCTGTTCTGTAAATAGGTTCATTTGTATCATTATTTTCAATTTCACATGTAAGTGATACAATATGATATTTGTCTTTCTCTGTCACACTTAGGTTCACTTAGTATGATTATCTCTAGATCGATCCTCTTCACTTCTACTTTCTTTTTCCTTCTTTTTTCAGTTCTATTTCTTGAACACCCTAAAGGGAGACGAAGGGAGACATGAAGATTGTAACACTCCAAACAGGAAGTCTTTAACCTTTCCATTCCCTCCTTTTGCTCATACTATAAACGACCTCTGTACTTCTCTCACCCCAAAATGCCCCTGAAAAAAAAAATACCTCATCCCATGTCTCTGGGCCATGTTTTCCTGCTACCAGCCTTCCAGCAACTTTTCTGGCTCCAAGTGTCCACAGGTCTACAACCACAGTCATGGCCAACTTTATCACCCTGAGAGCTACGTAGCCAACGTAGCACCCTGCACTCAGAAGCACCTCATGCTTAGTTTAATGCTTTGCTGTTAATGTCTTGAAATTCTTTACAAGTCTAAACTCTGGGCCCTGCAAATTATATAGCAGGTCCTGACTCCAGTCTGCCAGTTATGGCAGCACCAGAGGACAGTGGGAGGATTGGGCCTCCTGGGTCTTCCAGGGCAGGGGAAGTTGCTCAAGTCAAGAGAACTGCCTGAGTGGTACTGGTGGCTTTAGCCATGTCTCTCGCCTACTGGGAGGAGCAGTAGCAAATGTTGTAGACACTTACATATTAATCATATTAATAAGTTTTGTCCTACCACACATTCTTCTGAGGATAAAAAGTCAAGTTCAGATATAAACTATATCATACAGGTGTATATAGTTAAACTTACAAGGATGAGAGCATGTAAAGAAAGGCTTAAAGCAATTTTTCAGTAGAAGAGAAACACTGGCAACAAAATAAGGAAGAGAATATTTGATATTTCTAAGAGATGCATTTATAAATACATACTTTGAGGAATGGAATTATTTGCTTGGTTGAACTGAAGTGGGAATGGAAACTATTAAAACTGGGGAAAAGATCAAAGGAAATAAGATATGGTGTTGGGGGTCAGGTAAAGAAACTGGGCCAAAACCAAAAGGAAATAAAACTAAAAATGAGTTACTGCAACCTCTTTTTAAAAAAATTCTAGTCATGAACCCTGTCTCCTACATCAGAGACTGCCTTGTTCCAATGAAAGATTACATCTTTTTGTCTTTCATTGCCCTTAACATGGTACCATACACATTGAACTCCTCAGTCAATATGTTGTTTAATTGAAAATAAAGCTAAAAAAGAAACAAAACCAGTTCTTTTAGATCAAAGGAAGCAAACTGTCAGTCTGAGGCCTTGGCACAGATGGGTTTTATTTGGCCCACACCATTTAAAAACATTTTTTTTAATCAACTGGTAATTAAAAATCAAGAAATTTCACATAAAAATCTAGTGTCCTGGCTTCTCTTTAAAAAATTAAAAGATCTGGCTACATTCGGCCCAGACCTTTATGGATGTATGCTATCGTTTTCTTCATAGTCCTGAGTTCACCTTGCTGTCCTCTCAGCATGGATGAACCACCCCCGACCCCCGGACCCTCTCTGGGCAGAGACTGTGTGCTGATCCCCTAAATCCAAATCTAATCATACTCTATTCTTCCTTCATAATAAGCATCAGGCTTCAGCAAGCATCATGGTAATTCAGAATACAGAGAACTTTTCCTCCTCCCTAATAGCCAAGGGTGGCCATGTAACTAACTTCTGACCATCCTATATAATGTAAGATTTCCCTCGTAGCTCAGATGGTAAAGTGTTCTGCCTACAATGCAGGAGACCCATATAATTTAAACAGTTTTATATGTACAACTTCTTTATTTAAAAAAAAAAATGGAGATATGCCCTTCCCCCACCTACTATTTCTGCAGGCTATAGAAGTAGTATGTAATCAAATATAATCACTGCACTCCAACAGCCATTTGGGACCAGAAAGTAAACTTGGGACTGGTAGAGCAATCAAGTAGAGGGGGCCTGAGTCCCTGATTCAGGATCTGCTGTATCAGCTCCAGGCTTTTACATCAGACAGACACGAACTCCTGTTTTGTTTAAGCCATCATTGCTTGGAAATTTTTGTCACACACAGCCAAACCTAATCCTAAATAATACAACTACAAAATCATCTCAGATAGCAGGATTTTTCTTCTTTATCATGACTACTATTACTGTAAGGCAAATATGATGAAAAATCATAGTCTTTGGGAAGAAGGATCTATGCAGTAGATTCCATAATTGGGGAGCGATACTTGTACATTTCATGAATACGAACTGGTTGAGGCTCCTCTGTCTCCACTAATATTGTGTGGTAGTGAAGCTTTGGAGTTTCTGAGTAAAAATAGGAACTTCCTTAATGGCTTTTTACAAAGATCAGATGAGATAAAGCACTTGGTGTGTGTTAGTCACTCAGTTGTGTCCGACTCTTTGTGACCCCATGGACTGTAGCCCACCAGGTTCCTCTGGCCACGGAATTTGCCCGGCAAGAATACTAGAGTGGGTAGCTATTCCCTTCTGAAGGGGATCTTCCCAACCCAGGGATTGAACTTGTGTCTCCAGCATTACAGGCAGATTCTTTACCAGCTTAGCCATTACTTAATGACTTTTTGGAAAGGTTAGATGAGATAAAGCACAGAATCAAATGGAAAAGTCTCATTCCTTAAATTCTAGGCAGATGAGAAAGAATGATGGCCTGGGGGTGGCAGGGCATATGGCGCTAAAGAGAGGCACATTTCACTTCCTGTTCACTCTACTCTTCTGACATTCAGTTTAGTTCAGTTCAGTCGCTCAGTCGTGTCTGACTCTTTGTGACCCCATGAATCGCAGCACGCCAGGCCTCCCTGTCCATCACCAACTCCCGGAGTTCACTCAGACCCACGTCCATCGAGTCAGTGATGCCATCCAGCCATCTCATCCTCTGTCGACCCTTCTCCTCCTGCCCCCAATCCCTCCCAGCATCAGAGCCTTTTCCAATGAGTCAACTCTTCGCATGAGGTGCCGAAAGTACTGGAGTTTCAGCTTCAGCATCATTCCTTCCAAAGAAATCCCAGGGCTGATCTCCTTCAGAATGGACTGGTTAGAACTCCTTGCCATCCAAGGGACTCTCAAGAGTCTTCTGCAACACCACAGTTCAAGAGCATCAATTCTTCGGTGCTCAGTTTTCTTTACAGTCTAACTCTCACATTCATACATGACCAAAGGAAAAACCATAGCCTTGACTTGACGGACCTTTGTTGGCAAAGTAATGACATTAAGAAGTATTAAAGATGGTGGGATCTTGGGACTGATAGTGAAAAGTTTTCATCTGACCATGAAAGAGCTCAGTGTATTGTTATTTCAAGGCAGCATATATATGATCTATTTAAAGTTAAGACTAATGAGGAAATCTCAGATACTAATGTTATTATATCACACTTAAATCATCCCTAACAGTGGGGAATCTGATGATATTTGAGTGGGAATTATATTTTCTTAATCAAAGCACCATTATTAGACAAGTATTAATAAACTCTTAAAAGAGTCTTGAGTTTACCAAGAAACTTAATTCCTGCTGGTGGAGTGAGCTGCTGGTCAGAATACTTCTCATGAACTCAGAACAATGTACATACAGAACACACAGACAACTCTCCTTCTCTCAACAGAGCTATTTCTATATATTTGCATAATATCTATGTATTTTTGGAAACCAAACCAATAAACTAGAATCAGAAGAAATTCCGTCCATTTGGGAGTTTTTATTAAATTAAATTTTTTCTTATTTCAATATCTAACTCTCTTCTTAAACAATATCCAGTGAAGGCTGAGACTTCAAAAATATCTTTAGTTAAAAGTAAACATACAGCTTAGAAGAAATAAAGAAGGTAGTGCCATTTTAAGGAAGTAATTTAAAAGTGGTTTTATCTTGGCACATAGAGTATAAATGGAAAATATTTGCATAGATAGAAAAAGAATACTATTCATAGAGTCATATGTTATTTACGTAGAGTTGGACTGTGATATTTTTGTTCATTACTCATAAAAGTGTCCACAGTGAAAATATCTTATTCTTCAGTGTATTTTATATTAAAGTTGTCATTTTACCAGTGAAGAAGCAGTCTTTACATATCATTCCCTTGTCCTCTATGTTTAAAGGTATATTCTAATTTAAAAATCCTAAATCTTCTTTGTATTTAATTGTGATATAATGATTAATGAATTAGTTATACAAGATGGCCCTAAAAAGGATCTGAGAAACCATATTGTAACTGGGAGAGATTATACTAGTAATTTTTTCGAATGATTTTTAAAACCTCTATGAAGATACAATTGTGGGGACATTTAGAAAAATTATAGTTGTCAGTTGGGTTTTGTGAGAATTCCCTAGGATAATCCTTTAGGATGGGGCCAAGACCCTCCAGGTCAGCACCAATTATAACGAGGCTTTCTGTTTTTGGTGTCAGATTCTCAAAATATTTGAAGCCTTTAGATTAATCTTTAGATTTAAATCTAAAGTTAAATCTTAAGATTTAAATCTAAATGAAATCTTAAGATTTAAATCTAGATAGTCTTTAGATTTAAAATAGGCTGATGTAATACAACTAAATACAGCAGTTTAAGTTGAGGTACCAAAGTTCTATCTGAATTTTAGTGTGTAATTGGCTTTGGAATATATGTTTTCAAAGGCTTGGAGTGTCCCTTTTGCCTGGCAGCCCCATCCCTAGATGCCTGGCTTCCCTTGATGTGACTGAACCGTCCTGTCCCTGTTTCCATCAATAAGAGGACACAGCCAGCCAGCCCAGTGGGAGGGAGGGAATGATAACACCTCTCAGGACAGATTAATGCAGCCGAGCACACACCCAGATCATGCTGCCAGTGTTACAGCCTCTTGCTGATTTAACTTGACCTTGTTTACTGGGGCAAAGTCAGACTCAATTTCCTTGAAGACTTGTTGGCGGTTTCAGTGCCTCCATCCACCCATCTCCTCCACTTGCCTAAATGGCTAGAGAAACCAACTCTTGGCTACAAACCATGAAAGCTCATTTCCTTTCTCCCCCATCTGGTCATGAGACCATGGTGAGATGACAGTCTGTTTATGCTTTTTTTCACACTCTGTGGGACTATGCCCTTCTGTTAAAGTTGACTGATAGAAAGCAGTGATTCTCAAGTTCTAGTGTGCCTCAGAATCCTCTGGAATGCTTGACAAAACAGATTTCTGGGCTTCACCCTCAGCATCTCTGAATCAAAGGGTCTAAGGTGGGTCCAAGAATTTGGTTTTCTAAACAGTACTCCGTAAAGCTAATGCTATTGGCTGGAATATCAGATTTTGAGAATCACTGATCTAGAGGATAAAACCTTTGGTTCTGGCTCCAGAACAAGAAAGTTCTTGAATCAACTGATATGTAGCTTTGTGTCTATCAGATCTTTCAGTATTTAAGTGTGTTGTCGTATACATCCTGCGTACATGCTAAGTCACTTCAGTCGTGTCTGATTTTTTGTGACCCCATGGACTGTAGCCTGCCAGGCCCCTCTATCCATGGGATTCTCCAGGCAAGAATACTGGAGTGGGTTACCATGCCTTCCTCCAGGGGATCTTCTTGACCCAGGGATTGAATCCTCATCTCCTACGTCTCCTGCATTTGCAGGCAGGTTCATTACATACACATCTTAGGGATTCTTATTGTGTTATTCAAATAAGTGGTCTTTGATGATCTTCAAAACCTAAGGCTGTGGATAGAGACCCAAGTTTACATAGAGGGGAACAAATAGCCTCCTTCGTGATTTGCCTCCTTTTTCACTTGGTTCTCATTTGGTTCTTCGGCCAGTGTGACCTGAAATTTCTACAGTCACTTTCTAGTTTAAATAATGAACGTCAGAACACTGTCTCCAGAATGATATGGTTAAAAAGAAAGGAAGCAAGAAAAAAGAAAAGGATGGATGACAGGAGGAAAGCAAAGAAGGAGGGGGCGAGGGAGGCAAGAAAGGAAGAAAGAAAGCTTCAGTGTTTTTTTGTTTCTTGTTTTTTTTTTTTTTTTTACTTACTTTAAAAAAATTTTATTTTAATTGGAGGCTAATTAGTTTACAATATTGTGGTGGTTTTTGCCATACATTCACATGAATCAGCCATGGGTGTACATGTGTTAAAACACGTTTTTAAGATGATACATTTAGAGAATGTCTGGAAGGAACTATATTGACTTAATAATAAAATAATAATGGCAACTAAAATTTGTATCCAGTGCTTACTCATGACAAGTAACTGCTACTACTTTATACGTTGTACCATTTCATTTTACAAAAGTCCCATAAAGGCTGCTATCTCCATTGAAAATGTTTTAAGAACACATTTCTGTTCACATTTAGAACCAGATTTTAATGAAAAAAATTTAATGCATTAAATCACAGGGTGAGGAGTGTTTACATTTCATGTAAGCTGAATACCCAGAACCATGACACTAAACAAATCGCTTGTTTCCTGGTCTTGCTTTTCTTTTGCAGTGTTGCCTCTCCTGCTTTGAACACCCTTTCCATTCCTTTCCCCCAGAGCTGAAATTCTGCCCACTTTCCTGGTCAAATTCAAACGACACCTCCTCTGTGTTCTCTGTTCTCACTTCATTTTCTTTTGAACAGTCACATATAATGAAGAGGTGAATGTGTTTGGATATGAAATAGCAGTGTTCACTTTTATTTTTGTCACATATTGGCTTTGGGATTTTGAGCAATTAATATCTCTGTTTCTCTGCTTGAAAAGTGGGATGAATAATATGCTAGTATGTTGTTGTTGTTTAGTTGCTAAGCCGTGTCCAGCTCTTTGTGACCCCATGGACTGCAGCACACCAGGCTGCAGAGATTGCTCACATTCATGTCCATTGAGTCGATAATGCGATCTAACCATCTCATCCTCTGCGGCTTCTTTTCCTTTACCTTCAGTCTTTCGCAATATCAGGATCTTTTCCAATGAGTTGGCCTTAGCATCAGGTGGTCACAATATTGGAGCTTCAGCTTCAGCATCAGTCCTTCCTATGAGTATTCAGAGTTGATTTCCTTTAGGGTTGACTCTCAAGAGTCTTCTCCAGCACCACAATTCTAGTATATGCGCCCCAATATTAGTATACTGGCCTGTTTTAACCTTACGAATTTATGAATCAGTAATTAATTGAGTGTTTTCTGTATTGTCTTCTAGAAAGCTCAGGGGTTAATTGGCAAGCCCTCTCTAGGAAATGTACTGGATCTCATTAGTAGTAGTACAGAGACTGGCATTTTGTCTCTACTACTATTTTGTACCATTTTCCTTTAGACTTTCCTGAAAATAATAACTTAAAAACTAATTTACAAAGGTAATTCAACTGTGCATACAAATGAGAAGATATAGCATCTCCACCTCCACTCATTGAGGAATAATAACTTCTAATATACACAGTTTCATTCATATTTATCTATTGTTATGCCCAAGTCGCAAAATCTCCCAGTGACCACCAGGGAGCCGATATCTGATGCAAAAGCAAGAGAGTCTTTATTACCAAGCTCGAGCTGGGGCTCCCACCGTTACTGACGCAGCAGCTATAGGGAGGAGCCCCAGGTTTTGGATTACATCGCTTATATAGGGAGTGTTCATGAAAAAAAGAATTTCTAGGTAGGGTGACATCTGATTGGTCACTTTCTTTCAAAGGGTTGTGTGTTGGTATTTGATTGGTCCCTGTTACCTAGGTAGACCACAAGTTCCTGAACGTTAAGTCAGGAGATTCTGGTCTGGGGTCTGATTGGCTAGTGGGTGGTGGGGTGAGGTCAGGGGATTTCCAAAGGCTCTTTTCCGGGAATCTTACAAAATGGAGTTTTTCTGTTAACAAAATGGAGTAGCTTAGATTCTTCACTATAATCTGCCTATCTGTACCAGTTTAAAATGGTGTTCTACTATGCATAGAATGTGAATACTATGCATAGAAGCAGAGAACTGACTCATTGGAATAGACTCTAATGCTGGGAAAGATTGAGGGCAGGAGGAGAAGAGTTAACGGGATGAGATGGCTGGATGGCATCATCGACTCAATGGACACGAGTTTGAGCAAACTCTGGGGGACAGTAAAGGACAGGTAAATCAGGTGTGCTGCAGTCCATGGGGTCACAAAGAGTCAGACATGACTGAGTGACATGCATATTGTTGTATAGACTGATTTTTTAAATTTAGGAATATATTGTGAATATTTTCCCATGTCAATGGGAAATAAAAATATTCACATGAATATTTTTTACTTATGGAGTTTTCCACCCTAGGCCTCCACCATGATTACTTAAAATTTGAGCAGGTGAAAGGAGATGGACCCCAACACAGAGAAGGACTGACTTTAGGCAGGGGAAGACACGTTCCTCCCATTTTAATGGGAAGAAAGGGCATATGCAGATAAAGGTAGATTATATAAATATATAATTGGTATTATAGGGGCTTCCCTTGTGGCCCACGGGGTAAAGAATCTGCCTGCAATGGGGGAGACCTGAATTTGATCCCGGGGTCAGAAAGATCCCCTGGAGAAGGGAACAGCAACTCACTCCAGTATTCTGGCCTGGAGACTCCCATGGACAGAGGAGCCTGAAAATATACAGTATATAATATATATAAATAGGTCTATCTAGTCAAAGCTATGGTTTTTCCAGTAGTCATCTGTGGATGTGTGAGAGTTGGACTATAAAGAAAACTGAGTGCCAAAGAATTGATGCTTTTGAACTCTGGTGTTGGAAAAGACTCTTGAAGTCCCTTGGACTGCAAGGCAATCAAACCAGTCCATCATAAAGGAAGTCAGTCCTGAATATTCATTGGAAGGACTGATGCTGAAGCTGAAACTCCAATATTCTGGCCACCTGATGTGAAGAACTGACTCACTGGAAAAGACCCTGATGGCTGGGAAGGCTTGAAGGTGGGAGGAGAAGGGGACAACAGAGGATGAGATAGTTGGATGGCATCACCGACTCAAAGGACATGAGTTTGAGTAAGCTCCGGGAGTTAGTGATGGACAGGAAGCCTGGCTTGCTGCAGTCCATTACTGTTACAAAGAGTTGGACACGACTGAGCGACTGATCTTAATCATATATATATATACATATACATATATAGTTTTCCCCCTTAGACCATATAGTAAGAAGAAGCATGGATATGGTGACCTGAAAGTAGAAGGCAATAAAATCTCTTCTGCCAGAGTTCAAAGAAAAAAAATGGCAGCAACTTGAACAGAATTTTGTGGCAAGAGAACTGCTTGGCCTCCTTATGCCCAGATCTTCAGGGCTCATGTTTGTACCTTACTATTCCCCACAGGGGAAACTCACCTTAAACACCTGCTACCCAGCTTTCTGTGTTATTCTTGTCATCCATTTCCTGGGAACTGGGCCCCGATCTACCTGTTTCACATGGCGTATTTTTGCACTGACTTCTCTGGCTCTCTGTGACCTTCCAGTATCCTCACTGCAAACCCCTGAAGGCATGCCTCTTATCTGATCCTAGATCAGACCCTTTGCTCCTTACCTTTTCATTAGCTTCCCAATTATCTGCCCACCTTGAGGTCTCTCCAGCCACTCCCAAACCACTACAGGACATTTTCCTAAAAAATCATGAGACTCTGTCTAACTTGCTAGCAAAAACTGTTGCTGTTGTTTAGTTGCTAAGTTGTGTCCCCCTCTTTGTGACCCCATGGACTGCATCATGCCGGGATCCTTCACTATCTCCCGGAGTCTGCTCAAATTCATGTCCATTGAGTCAACGATGCTATCTAACCTGTTCATGGATCACAGCCTTGTCGTGGCCAAGGGGCTTGCATAACTCAGTGAAGCCAGGAGCCATGCTGTAAGGGGCCACCCGAGACAGACAGGTCATACATGGTGAAGAGTTCTGACAAAATGTGGTCCACTGGAGAAGGAAATGGCAACCCACTCCAGTATTCTTGCCTGGCAAACCCCATGAGCAGTATGAAAAGGCAAAAAGATATAACGCCAGAAGATGAGCCCCCCAGGTTGGAAGGTGTCCAATATGCTACTAGGGAAGAGTGGAGGATAATTACTAATAGCTCCAATAAGAATGAAACAGCTGGGCTGGCACAAATATGAAGTAGGAAATAATCCCTGGAGCATAAACCTAGAAACTCACCAATACAAAGAAGAAAACATGATATATATCAGATTAGTGAAGTTCACACAACAAACAGAAGCCACTATGATCACTTTTTACCAGGAAATCTATTCAGAAGCACTGAAAACAGTGCAGTGATGTATGAAACACAATGTTGTTGAGTTGATTCAGAGGTGAAGATGAAACTGTTTACATTTATGCAAAATACAGTTTATTCAGGTTAATATTTACACAATAAAAAACTTTCCAGCCGAGTGACTGTAATCTACAATTTAAAAATGTAGTCACCTTCTGTTTCTGTAACAGCCTACCATCTAGGTGAATTCTTTCTCCAGACAACATCTACATTATTTGCTTATTTGACGTTACAGTTATTAGCTCTCAAGTGTAAACATGTGAGATAAACAGTCACATGGTTAAGAGATCTGAACAATTTAACCCTCTAATGCCAATAGGTTTGTTAAATGTTACAATGAAAAAAATAAACTAACAGATAGATATTGATGCAAAAAGTCAATGTTTCTATGTTTGTATTGCCAGTCCTTAACTGAATGAGTTTATTTCCTTACAAAAGGTTTATTTTTGATATGTAGAAATGTGTAGAAAGCTCATCAGCTTAATGAGGTAAAGGCTTGTTTAGGAAGGTTTGGGGAGAAGAAATGATAGGAGAGGCATGGGGGAAGGAGTCAGCAAAAGCCTTAAGGGTGACAGAGGGAAAATGATAGTCATAAACCTACATTAGCAGTAAGGACACTAGCTAAGCGGGCAAAAGCTAGTTAATATGTATTTATCTGAGTCACAAGACCCAGGGGTTGGGTTTATATCTAAGTGAGAATGAGAATTTTAAAAGAACCCAAAGGTCAAGTGGCAAGACCAAAGAAGGATCACAGCCCATCTGTGGCATTCTCTAGTATCCAGAAAACATGTTACATTTCTTCGAATATCACTACTTCATTAAGTTCAGTAACCAAGTCAATGTTGGCAGTATGACTATGACTGATAAGACTGTTCAAGGAAAATTTTATAATGATTATGTTGATGATGTGATTCTGGAGTTAAAAAAGGAAGCACAAATTTCACTTAGTACCCATTGTCCCACACCATTTCTAATGAGAAAGAGTGGGCAAAAGGCAAGTGGACAACGTAGCCATCAATATGTGTACTGTGTGGTTCTCAGTGGACCTCTTATAGGCAATGATTGAAGAAAAGGGTAGCAAATTCTTCCTGGATGTTCTCAGGTAAGGAACAATTTCACCTCCCACTCATTTCTTACTGTGAGACCTTGAGAGATCAAACTGGGAATCTGACCCTAAGTCATGTTTTTCCTGTTCCACCAGATTGCGCAGAGGAGGTTGGAACTGTGCACCCTGTTATCTTAATACAAGGCAATTTTCCCTCCTTGTCTCTTTTTCGATTCCCTCTGATGGTCTTGGTCAGTCGTGTCCGACTCTTTGTGACCCCATGAACTGTAGCCTGCCAGGTTCCTCTGTCCTTGGGGGTTCTCCAGGCAAGAATGCTGGAGTGGGTTGCCATGCCCTCCTCCAAGGGATCTTCCCAACCCAGGGATCGAACCCAGGTCTCCTGCATTTCAGGTGGATTCTTTACTATCTGAGCCACCAGGGAAGCCCACAGCACAGCATAAGGGACTAAAATTAACTACATGCATAGACAGTGCAATTACAAGTAATGAGATACAAACAGGCTACAAAGCAAATGCCATTCTTGAGGTGGATGGAGGGTACTGCACACGATCTTTGCACACAACACCACCAAGGGGGTGGGGAGACCACTGAAGCCACCGCCTCCCCACAACCTCACTCCATTTAAGGAACCAGCCTGCCCTCCTCAGAGAGTGAGCAAGAGCATCTCTTCCTTTTTTTTTTTTTTTTATTTCATGGTGCAGCAATAAAATACCAATAAAGCCTTGCTTAAATTCCTTGTCTGGCCTTTTATCAATTTCTATTGATTAAAGAGTCCAAGGACCTGAGTTGGTAACAGCATAGTAGCAATATACTTCATTTCCACTGGTCACATTCCATTGGTCAGAACTAACTACACATTCCAAGTTACATGTGAAGGGGCTTTGAGATGAGGTCCTTGGTTGAAACGAAGTCTCTGACTCCTTCCTCTCAGACCCTGGGAGCATCCTGGGTAATCTCTCCTTAAAATTCCATTAGATTGGGCTTCCCTGGTGGCTCAGTGGTAAGGAACCCACCTGCCAAAGCAGGAGATGTGTGTTCGATCCTTGATCCAGAAAGATTCTCACATGCCTCGGAGCAACTAAGTCTCTGTGCTACAGTGTTGAGCCTGGGCGCCACAAATACGGAGCCCACATACTGCAGCTTCTGAAGCCCGCATGCCATAGAGCCCATGCTCCATGACAAGAGAAGCCGCCACAATGAGAAGCACACGTGCGGCAACTTAACAGCAGCCCCTGCTCACCGCAACTGGAGGAGCCCGTGCAGCAATGAAGACCCAGCACAGCCAGAAATAGATAAAATTTTTTAAGTTTTCATTAAAAAAAAAAATTCATCAGGTTGTTGGCTGAACTGGGCCTCACACAAATTTTATGTGGCCCATATAGCATTGGTTAGGAAAATATAGGGCCAGAGGAGGTGGCTCAGACGGTAAAGAATCTGCCTGCAATGCAGGAGACCCAGGTTGGATCCCTGAGTTGGGAAGATCCCCTGGAAAAGGGAAAGCAACTCATTCAGTATCCTTGCCTGGAGAATTCCATGGACAGAGGAGCCTGGCAGGCTATAGTCCGTGGGTTCGCAAAGAGTCGGACACAACTGAGTAACATTTTCACTTTCAGGACTATATAGAGACCTTTTCAGTTATCAATATTTAAAAATAGGAAGCTTTCTATATTAAAAAGTCTACATCTTGGGTTTCTCTTTAAAGAGTCGGATTCTCTGGCAAAGATAGGCCTACAGTTATGCATGGTAACATGACTAAAGCTAGATCCTGTCTACTTTCCAGCTTGCTTCCGTCTCCTTTAACAATTCCATTTAGCCCTTCCAGGTGGTTTCACTGCTTTGGATTACTTGCCTTGGCACTGCTGGCATTTGAACTTGTGTTTCTGGAGCAGAAACACAAATTATGGTGTGGTTTGGCTGGAGGTGGAGGAGAGCGTCTTGTTTTGCTATATGTAGTAGTTTGCTAGAAGTAGTAGTTTTGCTATATGTAGTAGAAAGACTTCCCTGTAGCTCAAACGGTAAAGTCTCTGCCTGCCATGCAGGAAACCAGGGTTTGATTCCTGGGTTGGAAAGTTCTTCTGGAGAAGGGAATGGCAATCCACTCCAATATACTTGCCTGGAGAATTCCATGGACAGAGAAGCCTGGTGGGCTACAGTCCATGGGGTCACAGAGTCAGAGACAACTGAGCGACTAACACACACACACACACAGTAGTTTGCTAGCACTATTGTAGCAAAGTACCAAAAACTGGATGACTTAAACAAGAGATTCAGTATCTCAGTTCTGGAGGCTGGAGGATTCATATCAAGGTGTTGGCAGGGTTTTTCCTTTCTGGGCTATGAGGGAAAGTACTGTTCTAGGCTTATGTCCCTGGCTTGTAGATGGCCATCTTTATTTTCACATGGCACTTTCTCTGTATGTGGATCCCTGGGTCCAAATTTCCTCTTCTTATGAGGACATCAATTATATGGGATTAGGGCCTGCCTACCTTAATGAGCTCACTTTAACTTGATTACCTCTGCAAGGATCCTGTCTTCACACAAGGTCACATTCTGAGGAACTGGGAGTACGCACTTCAACATATGACTTTGGACAGCACACAATTCAACTCCTAATACTGTATTCACTCACCTGGCTTCATGTGTGTCTCAGGATTACATAAAGAAAGGAAAGGGACTTCTTTCCTGGTGGCCCAGTGATTAAGAATCCACCTTGAAATCAGGGGACACAGGTTCGAGGCCTGGTGGGGGAACTAAGATCCCGCTGCGAGGAGCAACTAAGCCTGTGTGCTGCAACTACTGGGCCTGCGCACCACAACTAGAGAGCCTGTGCACCACGATGATAGGTCCTGTGCGACGCGCAGATTCCACGTGCTGCAACCAAGACCCAGACCTATGCAGCCAAATGAATTAAATTTTTTAAAAAGACAGAAGAAAAAAATTCTCAAAATAATCTCAGCTAGAAAACTGATCATGTTATACCACTGTGTTGAAAAAAAAGGGCATATTTTACAGAAGAGTTAAGAGGCAATATCAAAAGTAATTTCTATTCTTTGTCAAGAATATCACATATTTGGTTTTCACTGTGCAGCTGACATGGCCTGTTCTGAGGCCCAGAAGAATCCTTCCATCCCATGGGGAAAGGCTTTTTCTCATGGGAAGGGGCAGTGCACAGGCTGCTGTTGTGAATTAAAAAGGTTGCCAGCCAAATGAGTAAACAAAGGATGTTGTGGCCACTAAGCCAGCAGCCCTGGAAGCCATCCCCAACCGTGCACTGGGGATTCAGGGTGAGAAATGCAGGATACTGAGCCTAGACCATTAAGATGCATATTAAAGGAAGGACTTCAGTGAGCCCCGATTCTTGCATCTCCCCATACACAGAAAACCATGAAAATACATTCACTTGAGATGTCCAGTTTTCTTTAATTAATAGTAATCTTTTGATGGGGCTTCCCAGGTGGCACTAGTGGTAAAGAACCCTCCTGTCAATGCAGGAGAGATAAGAGATGCGGGTTTGATCCCTGGGTTGGCAAGATCCCTTGAAGAAGGGAATGGTAACCCACTCCAGTATTCTTGCTTGGAAAATCCTATGGACAGAGGAGCCTGGTGGACTGCAGTTCATGGGATTGCAGAGTTGGACACAACTGAAGCAACTTAGCACAGTACAATCTTTTGATGTTCTGACTACCTGGTTTTGTTGCAAAAACTCTCTTACCTCTTCAGAGCAAGCCCTCAGAGCTATCTGAGAGGCTGCCTTCTGGGCTTGAATCCTCAGAAAGTCTGCCAAGTAAAACATAATTCTTAGCTTTTAGGTTGTGCATTTTTTTTTCTCTTGACACCGTGTTCCTTGACAAAAGAATAGCTCTGCTCAATCTTGTATGAACTCTTCTTCTCTCCCAGGCAGAAAAATATGTTCCTTTTCATGTAATTGTCCACCCACATCTGCTATCTGCAAAGCAATTGTGAGGTTACCACACAGATCCAGTGGGCTGACAAGTCTTTCAGTAACAGAAAGCCCCCCACAGAGGAAGCTATGAAATGTCGCCAAAGTTCAGCTGTGGTAAATCAAACTGTTTACTGAGGTGCAGAGGAAGAGTTCCTAACTGCCCCTCGCATTCTTTCAACTTCTTTCACCAAAGCATTCACTGACTTCTCCGAGGGGGTGTGGGGGCCTTTGTGGGGGAGATAGCTGCCTGGAGCAGCCAGGACAGGCCGTGGTGGCTTGAATGAAAAAACTCCCAGCATCTGGGTGCCACAGCACCCTTTGCTAATAAGACACAGTGAAGGGAAGTATGTTGTTGTTCAGCCACTAAGTAGGATCTGACCCTCTGCGACCCCATGAACTGCAGCATGCCTGGTGTCCTTGTCCGCCACCATCTCCCAGGGTTTGCTCAACAGCATGTCGATCGAGTCGGTGATGCCATACAGCCATCTCATCCTCTGCCACCCTCTTCTCCTTTTACCTGCAATCTTTCCCAGAAAGGAATTACAGTAGCGTTGAGTTCTCAAAACTCTGCTGATGATACACTTGGGAACGCAAAGAGCCAAACCCAGGTGAACTGATGTAAAGGGCTACTGAGTCATCGTTAGAAGCGGGGAAAAATGCCCAGTGTTTGAGTTTAAAGAAGGCAAGTAGTCTGCTTACCTGTGTGTGTGTTTGGATTTTTTGTTTTCATGTTAGCCAATGACTTGACTCACTTCAAACAGATCAGCTGTTTGGAGACACATAAGCACAGTCCCACATAAAAGACTATTTAAAAACCTTTAGGGAGAGTTAGGGACTTTGGGATGGACATGCACACACTGCTACATTTAAAATGGATAACCAACAAGGACCTACTTTAGAGCACATGGAACTCTGTTTAATGTTACATGGCAACCTGAATGGGATGAGAGTTTGGGGTAGAGTGGATATGTGTTTCCGTATGGCTGTATTGCTTTGCTGTCCACCTGAAACTATCACAACTTTGCTAATCAGCTTATAGTCCAATATAATAATAAAAATTTAAAAAAAAATTCTAAAGTCAAATTAGAGGGTTATGAAAATAAACAACCCCAAAGAAAATATTAGCAAAATAGTCTCCTTAGAAAAATCAAGATTCAGAATTCTTGGAGTTACTGAGACAGTTCAAGAACACTTGGTGCCATCATGATTCACTTCCTTCCACAGGATATGAGAATATGAGAGGCTGACATTTTCTTCCATCAGCATTGGTTGAAAAAGAGGATCGGGGAAGTCCTCTCTGGCTGCGGAGGTGCTGAGTCGCTGAATGTAAATGTAGAATTCTGTAACTCTGCACAAATGAGATAGTCTATGATTTGATCCTAGAAACAATGACAGGAAATAACTCATCATCTCTTCTCTGGAGAAGAGTTTTCCTTAAAAAACCATGTGACTACATCCTTTTTTAACCTAAGCCTCTGCTGCCTGGTAATTCCCTAACCTTCAGTCCTTCTGGAATCACCTTTTCTTTAATAATCAAATAACATGCCCAAGCCCCCATCCCACTCCCTGCAGCCTGGTGTCCTAAAGATGCCTAATACACCCTCCTGAAGAGGGGAATGCCCAGGCTACTTCTGCATTCACTACCGCTGCTGTCTCTCCCTACAGAGCCAACTGCGTCCTTACATGACTCTTGGCTGTTTGCTGTCATATGTATATGTTTCAAATATAAGACAATTTCTGCTGAAGCTGGGAGGCAACAGAGGGTAATTGCAACTCAGGGTATTAGACATTCCCATCCTAAAATTTGTCAGCTGCTTTCCCTTCATAAAATGTCTTCTCGAATAACTTTTTCTCCCACCTCTGCCTGCCACCATACAGCTTGGGTCCCTCTTTCTTTCAGGTTATCCCAACCTTCCTTCCTTCAGGGGCTACTAAGACACCAATACCCAAGTCTCTTGATACAGGGTCTATAAAAGTAGGCTTAGCTTGTTGCTCAAGGTTATGAGAAAAGTTGTTTTGAGTGTCTCTTATTCTAGCTCTCAAACCCTGGCCAGAATCTTTTGTTGATATGTGACTTCATCTAGCAGAAAAAAATATTTCCCCAAACTTGCTCTACAAGAGCAAATCACAAATTATATTACAATTTCTGTTTAGTGGGCATATGTGTTTCTATCTCTGGAAAAAATTGGAATTAAATATGCAAGTGATGAAGTAGATAATCCATATTATTAGTATATTTTTCTTAAGGAATAATCTATCTTCAGATATTTATATTTTAGACAATTTGCCCTGGGTTAGAAGGGTTCCATCATTCTAATTTAAAGTGAGTAATTGAATAACTGTTTTACATTTGTGATATTAAGTTAAAATCTAAGTTTATAACAAAGAAACACATGAAAAGATGTTCAATATCATCATTATTAGAGAAATGCAAATCAAAACTACAATGAGGTATTACTTCACATTTGGTCAGAATGGCCATTATCAAAACATCTACAGACAATAAATGCTGGAGAGGGTGTGGAAAAAAGGGAGCCCTCTTGCACTGTTGGTGGGAATGTAGATTGATACAGCCACTAGGGAGAAGAGTATGGAGATTACTTTAAAAACTACAAATAAAACTACCATGTGCTCTGCTGTGCTGTGCTGAGTCGCTTCAGTCATGTCTGACTCTTTGTGACCCCATGAACTGTAGACTGCCAGGCTCCTCCATCCATGGGATTCTCCAGGCAAGAATACTGGAGTGGGTTGCCATGCCTTCCTCTAGGGGATCTTCCTGTCCCAGGTATCCAACCCTTGTCTCCTGCATTACACATGGATTCTTTACCACTGAGCCACCAAGGAAGCCCCTAAAACTACCATCAGTTCAGTCAGTTCAGCCGCTCAGTCGTGTCTGACTCTTTGCGACCCCATGAATTGCAGCACGCCAGGCCTCCCTGTCCATCACCAACTCCCGCAGTTCACTCAAACTCACGTCCATTGAGTCAGTGATGCCATCCAGCCATCTCATCCTCGGTCGTTCCCTTCTCCTCCTGCCCCCAATCCCTCCCAGCATCAGAGTCTTTTCCAATGAGTCAACTCTTCGCATGAGGTGGCCAAAGTACTGGAGTTTCAGCTTTAGCATCATTCCTTCCAAAGGACACCCAGGGCTAATCTTCAAAATGGACTGGTTGGATCTCCTTGCAGTCCAAGGGACTCTCAAGAGTCTTCTGCAACACCTCAGTTCAAAAGCATCAATTCTTCGGTGCTCAGCCTTCTTCACAGTCCAACTCTCGCATCCATACATGACCACTGGAAAAACCATAGCCTTGACTAGACGGACCTTAGTCGGCAAAGTAATGTCTCTGCTTTTGAATATGCTATCTAGGTTGGTCATAGCTTTTCTTCCAAGGAGTAAACGTCTTTTAATTTCATGGCTGCAGTCACCATCTGCAGTGATTTTGGAGCCCCACAAAATAAAGTCTGACACTGTTTCCACTGTTTTCCCATCTATTTCCCATGAAGTGATGGGACTGGATGCCATGATCTTCGTTTTCAACATTCGAGCTTTAATGACCCAGCAATCCCACTAGTGGCCACATTCCCTAAGAAAAACAATAATTCAAAAAGACACACATACCCCAGTGTTCACTGCAGCACTATTTACAATAATCAGAACATGGAAGCAACCTAAATGTCCATCAACAGTTGAATGGATAAAGATGTGATACGTATATACAACGCAATACTCTCAGTTATAAAAAGAACAAAATTGGGTCATTTGTAGTCATGTATATGAACCTAGAGCCTGTCAAATAGAGTGAAGTAAATCAGAAAGAGGAAAACAAATATTGTATATTAACGCATATATATGGAATCTAGAAAAATGATGAACCTATTTGCAGGGCAGGAATAGAGATGCAGGTGACTCTTTGCGGCCCCATGGACTGTAGCCCACCAGGCTCCTCTGCCCGTGGAGTTTCCCAGGCAAGAATACTGGAGTGGGATGCCATTGCCTTCAGGGGATCTTCCTGAGCCAGGGATCGGCATACTGCGTCTGTTGCATCTCCTGCACTGGCAGCTGGGTTCTTTACCACTAGGCTTTCCTGGTGGCTCAGACAGTAAAGAATCTGCAGTAGGGGAGGCCTGGGTTCAATCCTTGGGTCAGGAGATCCCCTGGAGAAGGGAATGGCAATCCACTCCAGTATTCTTGCCAGGAAAATCCCATGGACAGAGAAGCCTGGTGGGCTGCAGTCTGAGGGTCGCAAAGAGTCAGACACAACTGAAGTGACAGCCCACCCGCATTCCCATATGTAAAATGGATAGCAAGTGGGAAGCGGCTGTACAGGCCTGGGAGCGCAGCTCGGTGCTCTGTGAAGACCTACAAGGGTGGGATGGTGGGTGGGAGAGAGGCTCAAGAGGGAGGGAAATATATGTATACCTATAGTCAATTCACCCTGATGTACAGCAGGAACGGAAAAAACATTGTAAAGCAATATACTCCAATTAAAAAATATGTGTGTAAACCATACGATTAGAAAATTAAGAGAATTTGCAATTCATCTTAGCTATAAATTTAACTTATTTGATTTATAAGAATCGCTAGATTAAGGAAGTTTCTGTATGGCGTGATGGAAATAGTTTAAGGTTGATTATGATGGTGGTTGTACAGCTCTGTGGATACACTGAACTATAACTTTAAATTGCACATTTCTTTTTTTTTATTTTTTCTATTTTTACTTTATTTTACATTACAATTCTGTATTGGTTTTGCCATACATTGACATGAATCCACCACGGGTGTACTTGCCTTCCCAAACATGAACCCCCCTTAAATTGCACATTTCTTGTACTCTTTAAATGGGTGAACTGTATGGCATATGGCTTATATCTAGTAAAGCTGTTAAGAAAAGAATATTTGACTTCTTGAGAATGTGAGTCCATTGTAATACTGAGAAAATATAGTACACTTATAAATTCAGTATCAGAATTCTTTTTTCCCGGTTTATACATCAGAGTATTTAAAAGCATTAGATTAAATTATAAAAGCTTCCTTAGGGCTTCCCTGGTGGCTCAGTGGTAAGGAATCCACTTGCCAAACCAAGAAACGTGGGTTCAAGCCTTGGATTCGGAAGGAGAAGGAAATGGCAACCCACTCCAGTATTCTTGCCTGGGAAATCCCATGGAACAAGGAGCCTGCTGCTGCTGCTAAGTCGCTTCAGTCGTGTCTGACTCTGTGCGACCCCATAGATGGCAGCCCACCAGGCTCCCCCGTCCCTGGGATTCTCCAGGCAAGAACACTGGAGTGCATTGCCATTTCCTTCTCCAATGCATGAAAGTGAAAAGTGAAAGTGAAGTCACTCAGTCGTGTCCGACCCTCAGTGACCCCATGGACTGCAGCCTTCCAGGCTCCTCCATCATGGGATTTTCCAGGCAAGAGTACTGGAGTGGGGTGCCATTGCCTTCTTCAATATATAGTCCATAGGGTTGCAAAAGAGTTGGACATGATTTAGTCACTAAACAGCAACAAAAGCTTCCTTAAAACTGATTGTAAAAATTTGTCAAATAAGAGGATTTATAAATTATAATTAAAGTTTAAGGCAAAAGTCGGTTTTTAAAATTTAATCTTAATAAATTGAATACTAATAAAAATAGAATATTTTATGCATACTTAGGACTTCCTTATGGAGCAAAGGGGATGAGACTTATACAATATAGTTAGTCATTACAATATAAATTAACAGTCTTGAGATCCCTGAATGATGGAGTAACAAAAATTCCTATGAAACTGAGCTTCAAAAACCTAGTTATTCTGAAATTAGAGTTAACACCTTTAACTGGTACTGGCTCTGGCTGGTTATATTTTATAGAATGGAAGTTGATGAAAGGACAGCTTTATCTGTTTTCTTCACTGTGAAACAGAGAAAGAAAACTACCTACCTCCTATGACTGTAAATGGCTGAGTCACTGGCACAGAGAAGGTGCTGCATAAATCTTACCTGCTGTTATTAGCTGGTCAGTATCAGAACATTCTAGGTAAATGCACAGAGTAGATATCTGATGCTCTGTTGTTATTTTTGGCCAACTAGTGTCCATTCTCCCTTTCCAAGTCTTAATTTCCTTTTTGAAAAGTTATCCATTTCTGAATGTGTGGTATTCCTGGTGGAAGTAACTACCTAGGCGCTTGTCTTCTTGGGCTGGCAGGTAATCCAAGTTACCTGCCAACTTGGGAGCCCCAAGCTCAGCATCTGAGATATTTGATTCTTGAGTGAAGTGGTGCAAGAAGGGAAAACGCCTTCACGGTGTAGTTCCCAGTCACACAGTGCATGGTGAGCCTGGGGCCATGCTTGGTCAGCAAGGCCGACAGACGTGAGCAGGACAGAGCACAGAGGACAGCGAGGGCGAGCTGGGACCTGCCGCGCGCCTCTGCATCTGTCCATTACTGCATCTGACAACCTCCCTAGAGGTTCTTCTTTGCTCAGCTTTAACTTGGAACGGTACAGAGAAGGGTGTTCTGAGAAAGAGAGCTCCTAATAAATCAAGTTGACAGCTATACGTTCCAGCAGAGTTCTTAAGGAAATAAATGGAGATGAGATACAAGAACATGTCAGTGCGGGGCCTGGCCCACAGTTGGTGTTTACTAAAAGCTCATTTATTTGTCATCGTGTTGGTAAATCAAGTGACCTGTGCTAATATTATTGAGACTTGACGTCATTGTTTATGACCGTTTAAAACATGTGAAAAGCTGGCATCCCTGGTGTTAGAGTGAATAGCATTGCTGGTACCCTGTATCTCTTCATATGAACATATTTGCAAACTGTTTATATGAATGCAATGACTAAATTTGCTTAAATGTCAAAAACAGTAAATACAAGTTGTGTATTTCCTGTGATTAGATTTATTTTCACTAGCCTTGTATCTTTAGCTTTAAGAATAATGATCTTTTTCTCATTTTCCTATCAAATGTGTGATTTGTATTTGTTAGAGTAAGACCTTTTTATTATGCTATGCTTCCTTCATCCTAATTTTTTTCTTTCAGCTTTCCAGCATAGACTTCATTATTTATTAAACTATTCCAATTTACTGCCTGTGTTCTTCTTGCCTGAACTTTCCTTACAAAGAGAGATAGCTAATTAGCTCTTAGATAAGAATCTCCATAAGTGTAATTGTATCTGAAGGGTTCTATTAGGAAACAGAAGGCATGCTTAGCCGGGATTTAGGAGAGAATTTATTGAGGGGGCCATTTACAGAGGTGAAGGTAGGGCTACAGGAATGAAAGAGAAATGTTGAAGCACCCAGGAACCAGCCACGATTGAAAGCTACTATGACTGCCCTGAAGGGATTAGGGAAGGAAATGGCCTGGCAGATGCTGGCACCAAGCCAGAGAAGTTGGCCAACAGGAGCTTAGGGATGAAGCATCCTCCGGAACTTTCTACTGAAGCAAAGCAGGAGTGCAGGAAGAAATGTCCAGCTTTTTCTCCTGTTCACTGATCTCCCGCCAGTGCCTTCCCATTAGCTAAGCCCCATTAGCAGTGAGGGGACAATGGGGTGTAGGTGGTACAGTCCACAGAGGGTGGCTCCCTTCAGGGGCAGAGGTCTCACGCATGTGCAATTATGTGTGTGTAAGCATTGGGTGTTCTTTGGAAGGAATGATGCTAAAGCTGAAACTCCAGTACTTTGGCCACCTCATGCGAAGAGTTGACTCATTGGAAAAGACTCTGATGCTGGGAGGGATTGGGGGCAGGAGGAGAAGGGGACGACAGAGGATGAGATGGCTGGATGGCACCACTGACTCGATGGACATGAGTCTGAGTGAACTCCGGGAGTTGGTGATGGACAGGGAGGCCTGGCGTGCTGCGATTCATGGAGTCGCAAAGAGTCAGACACGACTGAGTGCCTGAACTGAACTGAACTGAAGCACAAAGTGGATTCTGTGGACACCCTTGGGGCAGTGTCTCAGAAACCTCAGAATAGGGAGCAAGAGGTACTTGGACAGGCTGAGGTGAGGTGCTGTCCCCAACAGGCTGAACAGGAAGCTGGTGGAACTGTCACTATATCTTAGCCAAGATATTTAACCTCCTTCAAACCCTTTTAAAGCCTGAGGAGGAAATAGCAATGCCTGACTTACAGAGTCGTTGAAAGGATGAAGTGATAGTACAGTATAGAGTTCTGAGTGTACTGGCTGGCATGTGTGAGGCACTTCATAAATGGTTGATGCTTTTACAATGAGACCTGAAAGTCAGCATTGATAACTTTTAATTTCCCCCCTTTTATTTATCAAGTCAGAGTATGTTCAAAAATGAAGACCTGACCTAGGACCTGTACACACCCTATACTTGTCAGCATCCCCATCCTTTTGAAACTGCAGAAGAAAGCAGAATACAAGACTGTTACTGCCTTGAAAATTATCACATACTCCTGCTTGATTATATAACCCTTCGTTACTCACCAGGGAGAAGTGCTCCCCCTTTTCCTGGCAAAGTAATAAAGCCACTCTTTCTTTCCTCTCCATTAAAAAAAAAAGAAAGAAAACCTGGAGAATAGAAGGGGAAAAATCTTCCTCTAAATCATACCACCCAGAGAAAATTACTGTGAACACTTTGGTATTCTTTGTGTTCATGTGTATCAAAACACTATTATAGTTTCCATATTGCCACGTGGCCTACTTTTTCATTTTGTTTTCTGTCATGAACATTTTTACAAATAAATATTATTTCACACAATTATGTTTACTGGCTGCATACTATTCTAAGTAATAAACAGCATAATTATTTAAAATGATTACTTATATAGACATACAATAATTCCCTCCTAACTAGTTCTCTAATTTTGGACTTTTAGGTTATCTCCAATTTTCTTATTTTATAGACTATTCTGAACTCAGTAGTTCACTTAATAAATGTACCTATGTTTGACTTTTTTCAGGATAAATTTTGAGAAACTGGGTTGTTCTGGCAGAAAGAGTATAAAAAAAAAAACCAACAATGTTAATCTACTTTGAAATAATTACATAATGTTAAAATAATGTTAAAATGCTTCTCATATGCAGTGTCTCTCACTAGTAACAGCTTGTAAGCTCTAGGAAGACAAGGATTTGGGTCTGTAGTGTTCATAATTGTATCCTAGGTGTGTAGAGCAGTGTAAATGAAAAAAAAAAAATGCTTTTCAGTGAAGGAAACAAAACAATCCTGTGAGTACATACTGGTATGAACCAAGGTCAGTGAGATGATTTTAAAAGATTTCTACTAACAATACAAAAATATATCAAGAAAAAAAAAAGAACAAGTGTTATTTATTTTTTAAAGGAGACTACAATATCTTAACTATTCCAGAAGAAGGCATCTGGATGAAATGAGGATTTTTTTATAAAGATGGAAAAAATGGAGTGGCTGTTGGGTAGGCAGCCAACAATGTCTGCTGCACAGCTAAAAACATAGCTTTTCTAAGTCTTGAATTATAATGAACATGTTAAGTTTGTAGCAATGTTCTTGACTGCTGTATTAGAATATAGCAGGAAAATTATTTTTGAAAGAATTAAGATTTGTAGGCTTCTAAACACTCACTCACACACACACACACACACACACACACACACACACACATACTTCTGGCCCATGAAATTTGAGGAGAGTCCAGCTGGGTGTTTAAGGGGTAGATTCTGGGAAACTTTTGATCTTAAAAAGAGATTCAGGGAAAAAACGGTCTTTCCTTTTCTCTTATGTCTCTAATACTGTATTCACTTCTGAAATGACCCATGGAGGGACTCAGTCTGATGATGAGGCTGATGTGCTGAGAAGGCAAAACAGAAGGATGGAAAGAGTTAGGGTCCTTGGACATAACTTTGGGCTGCTAACTGTACCAGTATTGAATTCATCCTATCTCAAGTCTTCCTATCATATGAAGATCAGTTTTCCTATTGTTTCAGACCATTAAGACAAGGCCTGTTTCCAGAAATGGAAAGCTTTCTAATTGTAAAATATATCACAGGTATCATTCCAAATATTTTGGAGTAAGCCATATGTGTAGTACATTTACAGTCTTTTGATAATTCTTAGAGCATGAGTTTTAATGACAATAGAGGTATATAGCTATATATTTACCATATACAATATACAATTGGTTATAACATTTATAAAATGTTTATAATATGGCAGGCATTAGCCTCAGCTTTGGGAATCCAAGGGAAAGTAAAACAAGGCCCTTTCCCTCTGGGAGGAAAACATGATTATTTCCTAATAATTTTTATTTTTAGCATATGTCTCTAGGAATGAAAAAATGAGCTTTGTTTAATGTAGTTTACCTCTTTTTTAAAGATCTTTAATGTGATCATAAAGAAATTATGCTATTTTAAAACCCTAAAAGAGAACTAAGAACATATGTGTAAAGCTCAAAGACAAATTCTTATTTATGAGCTTTGCTATATATGTGTGTGTGTATTTTCTGAAGTTCTGTACACAGATCCTACTTTTGAAAAGTCCAAAGGAAGCATATTGTTTTGGATTCATAGCACGTCCCACTAGAGAGGTAAATCTGTATATTAATGTCTTAATAAATTTTTAGCACATATTTCATGAGAAAGGTGAAATATTATAATATTTTTGACAGCTGATCAATAAGGTAGGCATTTAGTTTTACTACTTTCTGGGTTATTAGGCTGCTGAGTGAAAGCAATATAGCTAGTTAAGGGAGGTATCCATTTCATAAAAGGCATGGAGAATATTAATTGGTCTTTAAGATATATGCCATGTCCCTAACTGCCTTCTCTGATTTCCTTAGCTTGACATTTAAAAAAATTAAGTTCCAAAGTTCCCAGGTACCTTTCTCCTTCCCTTATTGATCTTCCTTTATATCTGTCACTGACTAAGATTTAAACATAACACATAAATCATACATATAAAGTTATAAGGCTAAAAGACTAATATAACAAGGAATAAGATAAACCTGTACCCTGGTTAACAACCTTTTTATGTGAGAGAGTTGTTTTCCAGCGACTGGTGCTGTATTATGAGTCTAGTCCATGAATTCACAGCCCCTTGCATTAGGCCCTGAAGCATGCGATCACAAGAACTGAGCCTTTATTTCATTGCAACATTTCCATGCCTCCCACCTAGTGGGAAATGTTGGCAACTCCAGGTCACCAATCCAACTAACTCACCAAGAATATTTTACATGGTCTTTCAGGGCCCTGGGGCTGCCCCAGCAGTAAAGAATCCGCCTGCAACCCAGGAGCTTATTCTTTCTGTTTCTAATCATATCACAAATGAGTCTAAGTGGCAGATTCTTCCCTTTCAGTTTGTTTCTGATATGTCCAAGATAGTCTCAGGACTCACTGCAGTCATTGCAATTGGAAGTTCTGTTCAACTGTTCTGAGATAGGTTAGTGGACCCTACCAGGATCCACTGGGTACATACAATATAGAGACCAAGTAGTTTGTGAAACATAGTTTAGGGGCTAAAGAGAGAAGCTGGAGAGCCAGTCCCTGCTCTCACTGGGTGACGTGAAAGCTTCACGTGGGTGCCATTCTGGGTTCATTCCATATGCTTTCCAACCTGCTGTCTGCCCCAGGAAGCTGACCGGTAGGAATTCCATCCTGTGGTTCCTGGCTCCTGGATGGGGTCAGCTACTGGGCTGTCCTGATAAGAAATTAGAGAAAGGGAGGAGAAAGAGGTCAGGGTATGTGTGGCCCTCGTGACCTCCCTATGAAGATACCTTAAGTTGGCTGCTACAGAAAGTCTCAGCTCCTCCCATGGAGGCTCCCTGTTTACAACTCTCTCTCCAGTGTCCACTTCCTCTCTGTTGTTACAGCAGGGACAACATCACTTAGCTAGCCTGGATTCCTAGACAGTCTCGTGGTTTCTCTATATAGTGCCCAGATCCATATAACAAGTTCACTGCAAACTATTCCAGTGTGTGTGTCTGACATCAGTGTAGTGCTGGGATCCTGTTGTCCTAGGCTTGTGAGATATACATGCAGAAATTCATAAAGAGATCAATTGTACAAATGAACCAATGTAATAAAATTTTATAAAAAAGAGCAATTCAAGCTACCATTGGGTGACGGAGGAGTTTTCCTTAAAGAGGGGGCTTTGTACGAGGTGCAGATGGAAATGAAGCATTGATCTGTTTCTCATGATCATGTTTGAGCACAGGTCTCCACCAGCCCTGTACATTTTGAGAAAAGAGTGGAAGATAAGGCAAGATGTTAAAGATAGTTATCAGTAGCAGCCAGGTACATTTATCAAGTGCCTACTTTAATGTGAGAAATCTGGTGATAAGCATTCCCTTTTTACATGAACAAACTCTTATCTTCACCATTCCATATATTACCTGAAAGATGCTAAAAAACACCTTTTTGCTCCTTCACTATTTTCTATAAATTTGCTCTCTGTTCTGAGGGGATAGAGAATGGAAATAAGTTATAGCCCATTAGTTCTTAAGCAGTCTTACTATTATGCAGGTGGTGAATTTATCATCTATGCCTCTAATGCTCATTTGCTACAGTTAGAAAATCTGTCTGTGGTTGTCCAGTAGACCAATAATCATGATCACAGATCTATTCAGATATTCATCGGAATGCTTACATAATTCATTTAGTCAGCAAATATGTACTCAGGGCCTACTATGTGCCAGGCACTCTTTGGGGCTGCAGGCAGAGAAGAGTGAACAAACAAAACGCTTGCCAACATGAAGCTCACATTTAGGTGGAGCAAGCCTGACAGTAAGCAAAACAAAAAGTCAAATGTATAGAATGTTAGTGCCTTTGAGAAAAATGTTGCAGAGGGGAGGGATAGTACGTGCTGGAGGCTGTACTGGGTGATTTTGGACTGAGTAATCACGGAAAGGGTGGTGGATTTGTACTGACTCAGCTAGGACTTTTCCTTTCCCTGTATGTTTCTTGTTAATATTCAGAGGGGAGAAATGAAGCAGCTACCATGTTGTTTTTTATGCTTGCAAGGTCCATGAGGTGTTATTGTTTTGCTTGAAGTATTGAATAAATGTGTGGCAAAATAGAAAAAAATCAGATAGCAAATCTAGACAATGCTCTTGAGGAGTTTTCCTGTCATTAATATTGATTTGTAACCACAGTCAAGGTATACTTAAAACACAACCAATCATTTGAATCTTACAGACACTTTCATTGAAAGATCAATGATATTTTCTTTACTTTTTGTTCATATGTATGCCTCTCCTCCTAGCCAACCAGCTCCCAGAGAGAGGAATATATGTTTTTCTTATCTTCTTTTTCTTACCAAGCATGATGAAAGAACAAGAAGTTTATTGAATAATAACTATCTTTCATTAAGTGTTTCTTTGAGTTAAATGATTTGTCTATTTCTATAGAGTTCTTGGGAATATTTAAGAGTTCAAGTAGGCATGGTTTTCATATGATCATAGCAGTCAGAGAATATATCAGTATCTAGAGATTAGGTGAAAAGTCTGTCTATTTAAAAAATAAATGTTGCTAGTCACAGATGGATAGTAACTCTTTAAAAAGTATTTTATGATTTTTTTAGATCAGAATAAAGGAGCAAAAGCATAGTTAGAGATGAATTCAAAAATTAAAGGAGGAATGCTACTTCGTATATTCTTTAGGAAAGTAAAATTTTAAAATGACTTATTTATATCTTTAAACTATTTTTATCTTGATATAGGATGAAGAAATGAAGTCGCTCAGTCGTGTCCAACTCTGCGACCCCATGGACTGTAGCCTAATGGGATCCTCTATCCATGGGATTTTACAGGCAAGAGTACTGGAGTAGGTTGCCATTGCTTTCTCCAGGGGATCTTCCAGACCCAGGGATCGAACCCAGGTCTCCCACATTGTAGGCAGATGCTTTACTGTCTAAGCCACCAGGGAAGTCCTGATATAGGATAGGAAATGTGTATAAGTATTACTTGTAGTTCTGACATCTTATTTCCTTAACTCAAGGAAATGTTAAGAAGTATAAACATAGTTAAATTGTGTTATTAAAAGTCCAAGGTACCTAGAAGAAAGAGTAATTATTAGAGAAGAGATCCAAATAACACAAAGTAAAGACAAAAATTAAAATGAGGGACACATTATTATAGAGCCAAAGAAACACAAATCATGTTGCCTTTATTAACGTAGGTATACCTAACGTGTGTGCTAAGTGCTAAGTCATTTCAGTCACGTCCGACTCTTTGTTACCCTATGGACTGCAGCCCACCAGGCTCCACTGTCCGTGAGATTCTCCAGGCAAGAATACTGGAGTGGATTGCCATGCCCTCTTCCAGGGGATCTTCCCGACCCAGGGATCAGCCTGTGTCTCTTATGTCTCCTACATTGGAAGCCGGGTTCTTTACCGCTAGCACCATCTGGGAAGCCAGTATTTATTATGAGTACTGCAATGCCATATACTGAGATTGCTATGGCCTGAACTATGTCTCCCCCAAATTTGTTGAAACCCTAAGTCTTAAAGTGGCCGTATTTGGAGACAGGAGCCTTTAACAGATAATTAAGGTTAAATGAGGTCAGAGGGGGGCATTCCTTATCTGATGGGATTGTTATTCTTATAAAAGAAGAAGATATACTGGAGAGCTCTCTACCATGTGAGGATATGTGAAAAGCTGGCTGTCCCCAAGTCAAGAAGAGAGTCCTCACCAGAAACTGAACCCTGCCGGAACCTTCATCTTAGACTTCCAGCCTCTAGAACTGTGAGAAAATAATATTCTATTGTTTAAGCCACCCAGAATCAGTACATTTTTATGGCAGCCCAAGCAGAGTAAGACAGGGGTGGTGGTTTAGTCGCTCAGTCATGTCTGATTTTTTGTGACCCCATGTACTGTACCCCACCAGGCTCCTCTGTCCATGGGTTTTTCCAGGCAGGAATACTGGAGTGGGTTGCCATTCCCTTCACCACGGGATCTTCCTAACCCAAGAATCGAACTTGGGTCTCCTGAATTGCAGGCAGATTCTTTACCAGTTGAGTCACCAGGGAAGCCTGGGGACAATAGCTAAAAGTGGAAAAGATACAGTACTACTTTTATTAATATATGTACTCTTGCCTGGAAAATCCCATGGATGGAGGATCCCATTAGGCTACATGGGGTCGCAGAGTTGGACACGACTGAGCGACTTCACTTTTCCATCCTATATCAAGATAAAAATAATAAATCCCAGAGCCCTTATGATGGAATACATACATAATGCCAGGTACATTTAGTTTCATTTAATCTTCAAACGAATTCTTTGAGAAAGGGATTGTGATTCCCATATTAGTACAGCTAGTAAGTGGAGGAGTCAAGCTGCATACTTCCGTCATTTGGTATCAAAAGACAGGTTCTTAGCCATTCACCTTATTCATTCTACAAAAAGTACTTGAGTTTTTACTATGTGGCAGGAGCTAAGTGGGTGTAGACATGATTCTGGACCTGTTCCCTACCCTAGGGGGACGAGGAGCTAGGGTCTACACCAGGATGCTCTCTATATTTGATATTCTAAAAGCCTAGACAGACACGGAGAGGAAAAATCTCTGAGGCTCAGACAGAACGTCTGGTGGTCAGATTTGAAGTGAAAGGTGAGAATAGAAATTAGAAGCATTCTCATGAATTCTAGAGCAGTGCTTCTCAAAATATACCAGTCCTATCAATCACCTAGGGATCCTGTCAAAACATAGTTTCTGACTCAGGAGGTATTAGGTGGGGCCTGAAAGTCAGCCTATGTGACAAGCTGCCAGCCAATACAGAACATTCTGTGGACCACATTGGAAGTATCAAGAGAGAGATGCATTACTGACTGCAGCCCAGAAAGAACCCAGCCACTGTTTTTGCTTAAACACACACATTTAGCTCACTAATGGGTTAGGAAACAGGGCCACTTTGGTAAGAAAACATGCACTGTTTTACTTAATTATTCCTTATTGAACACTGTATTTTAATTAAATCAGGATATATGGTGCTACATAACCCCAAGTGATCAGTTTGACAGAATTTTAAATTTCAAAACTAATATATTTTTTATTTTTCATTAGAGGCCTGGGTTTTGACTTCGTTACTTGAAATTGCTATGACATCCCTACGTGGAGGGTATAGAAAGAAATTAAACAAATTCCCTAAACGAAAGCATTATATATATATATATATATATATATATATACAATGAAGTGTTTTTATATATTCTAAACAATTGGCCATGTAATTAACTTTATTTTAGTTATGGAAACTGAAGCTTGCTACCTTTGTTCTTTCTTTCTTTCTCTCTCCCAGGTTTATTGAGATATAATTGACTACTTCTCCTCTTTTTTAACCACCACTTCCAAAGACATATCACATTTGAACTGACCATCAAGAAGACTTTTTCTGATCCATGAATAGCTATGGAATTCTATACTATTTGGGGATAAAATACCACCTTTTACAGCAAGGTTTTCATAAGACCATTTCTGTGATGATTTGAGTCTGAGGTTTCCATTCCCCTGTACAATATTCTTTTTTTCATGAATTTAGAGTTTTCTAATTGCTAATGTTTCCATTCAGGAAAGGCCTGGAAAGATAAAAATATTTTAAATAACCTTCTAAAATCAGCCCTGAGCCCTTTCATTTAAGTTAAATACAGATATGTTAAAAAATATGTGGATTAAAAATAGTTACAAGAAATAAAAGTCTTTCTTAGTCTTTTTTTGTGAAACCCAGTTAATCACTTGATATTTATGTAGTGGCTTTCTCCAAGTTTCCGAATATGATCAAACACAGAAATACTGTCACAATATTCCTATGAGAAATTTAGATGGAAAAGAAGAGAAAACAACTATTACCTTCTCACCCTGAAAACATGAAAACAAATCTTAAACTGTAAACAGGACAAAACCTTTTGTAGAGGTAAGGGAAATTTGAGTTGAAATGATAAGAAATTTATCATTTCAGGGAGGAGAATTACACAGGAAACAGTGGTGATTAGACAGGAAGCAACTGCAGATTATCCTAGGATATGGCCACCCACGAGTGCAGGATTTTTCCTTCCTTTCTGGTCTTACTGTCACTCCCCTAGAAGTAAGGGTTAGCATAATTTTGCACTGACTCTGAAATGACTGCTTACCTCTTCCACCCTGCCCTTACCTCCTAGTCCATCTCTTCTCCTGCCACAGACTTCAAGATAGATCACAGAAGGGTAGAACCACAACTGCAGACCCACCCCATCTTCTAATGCAGCTGAAAACCCTCCAATCCCTCTTTGGCTACCCCTTAGGTAATGCCATTTGCTGTAATTAACCCCAAATTTCCAGTAGCTTAAAACTATACAGATTTTTCAAACATACTCAGAACTATAGAAAGTAGTAAAATGAGCTTCCATAACTATATAAGTTAGTTTTCAGATTTTCATTTTTTTGGCCAGTCTTGTTTTAATCTATCCCCACAACTCTTGGTTACTTTTGTTATATTATTTATACACACTTTTAATTTATAATGGATAACCAACAAGGATCTAATGTGTAGCACAGGAAGCTCTGATCAATATTCTGTGATAACCTAAATGGGAAAAGAATTTGAAAAAGAATAGGTATGTGGACACGTATTTTTGACAACAAAGATCCATATAGTTATGTATGGATGTGAGAGGTGGATTATGAAGAAGGCTGAGTGCTGAAGAACTGGTAACTTTGAACTGTGGTGCTGGAGAAGACTCTTGAGAGTTCCTTGGACAGCAAGGAGATGAAATCAGTCAATCCTAAAGGAAATCAGTCCTGAATATTCCTTGGAGGACTGGTGCTGAAGCTGAAACTCCAATAATTTGGCCACCTGATGTGAAGGGCTGACTCGCTGGAAAGGACCCTGACGCTGGGAAGATAGATAAAAGGAGAAGAGGGTGGCAGAGCATGAGATGGTTGGAGAGCATCACCGACTCAATGCACATGGCTCGGAGCAAACTCGGGGAGATAGTGAAGGACAGGGAAGCCTGGCGTGCTGTAGTTCATGGGATTGCAAAGAGTCGAACATGACTTAGGACTGAGCAGCAGCAACAACAACTGAACCACTTAACTGTACACTTGAAACTAACACAATATTATAAATCAACTGTGGTTCAATATAGTCCATCCTAAAGGAAATCAGTCCTGAATATTCATCGGAAGGACTGATGCTGAAGCTAAAACTCCAATACTTTGGCCACCTGATGCGAAGAACTGACTCATTGGAAAAGACCCTGATGCTGGGAAAGGCTGAAGGTGGGAGGAGAAGGGGACGACAGAGGGAGATGGTTGGATGGCATCACCAACTCGATGGACATGAGTTTGAGTAAACTCCAGAAGTTGGTAATGGACAGGGAGGCCTGGTATGCTGCAGTCTACGGGGTCACAGAGTCAGACACAACTGAGCGACTGAATTGAACTGAACTGAATAGTTCAATTTAAAAAGTAAAAAAAAAAAACAGATACCATAGCATTTCAATTATAAATACTTTAGCATATAACTAGAAGAAATAAGGGCATATATATACCCACCCACTCCGGGAGATGGTGATGGACTGGGAGGCCTAGCGTGCTGCGATTCATGGGGTCGCAAAGAGTCGGACACGACTGAGCGACTGAACTGAACTGAACAATACCATTGTCCTACGGAATATGCCTAACAATAATTCTTTAATATCACCTAAACACTCAGTCCTTGAAATTTTCACAACTATGAAAAAAGTCTTTTTGTAATTGATACATTGAAATCATTATCATTTAGTCGTTAACATCTCTTGGTGGTGGTTTACTCACTAAGTTGTGTCTGACTGCTGCGACCCCATTGACTGTAGCCTGCCAGGCTCCTTTGTCCATGGGATTTTCCAGGCAAGAAAACTGGAGTGGGTTGCTGTTTCCTTCTCCAGGGGATCTTCCCAACCCAGGAGTCAAACCCCAGTCTCCTGCATTGCAGGCAGATTCTTTACTGACTGAGCTAACATCTCTTAAATCTCTTTTAATCTGTAACTGTCCCCCTACATTATATATTAACTGAAGAAATCAAATCTTGTTCTTTAGATTGTCCTACGTTCTAGAATTGACTAATTGTTTCCTTCTTGTGTTGTTTAATGTGTTCCTCTACCCATTCTTGAAGAAGGGCATGGCAACCCACTCCAGTATTCTTGCCTGGAGAATCCCATGGACAGAGGAGCCTGGTGGGCTACAGTCCACGGGGTTGCAAAGAGTCAGACATGACTGAAGTGACTTAGCATGCATGCATTCCTTCAGTTCAATTCAGTTGTGTCCGACTCTTTGTTACCCCATGGACTGCAGTACCCCAGGCCTCCCTGTCCATCACCAACTCCTGGAGTTTACTCAAACTCATGTCCATCGAGTTGGTGATGCCATCCAACCATCTCATCCTCTGTGGTCCCATTCTCCTCCCGCCTTCAATCTTTTCCACATCAGGGTCTTTCCCAATGAGTCAGTTCTTTGCATCAGGTGGCCAAAGTATTGGAGTTTCAGCTTCAGCATCAGTCCTTCCAATGAATATTCAGGACTGATTTCCTTTAGGATGGACTGCTTGGATCTCCTTGCAGTCCAAGGGACTCTCAAGAGTCTTCTCCAACACCACAGTTCAAAAGCATCTATTCTTCAGCGCTCAGCTTTCTTTATAGTCCAACTCTTATACCCATACATGACTACTGGAAAAACAATAGCTTTGACTAGACAGACCTTTGTTGGCAAAGCAATATCTCTGCTTTTTAATAAGCTGTCTGGGTTGGTCATAACTTTTCTTCCAAGGAGCAAGTGTCTTTTAATTTCATGGCTGCAGTCACCATCTGCAGTGATTTTGGAGCCCCCCAAAAGAAAGTCTGTCACTGTTTCCACTGTTTCCCCATCTATTTGCCATGAAGTGATGGGACCAGATGTCATGATCTTAGTTTTCTGAATGTTGAGTTTTAAGCCAACTTTTTCACTTTCCTCTTTCACTTTCATCAAGAGGCTCTTTGGTTCTTTGCTTTCTGCCATAAGGGTGGTCTCATCTGCATATCTGAGGTTATTGATATTTCTCCCAGCAATCTTGATTCCAGCTTGTGCTTCATCTAGCCCAGCGTTTCTCATGATGTACTCTACATAGAAGTTAAATAAGCAGAGTGACAATATATAGCCTTGATGTACTCCTTTCCTGATTTGGAACCAGTCTGTTGTTCCATGTCCACCTCTAACTGTTGCTTCCTGACCTGTATATAGGTTTCTCAAGAGGCAGGTCAGGTGGTCTGGTATTCCTATCTCTTTCAGAATTTTCCATAGTGTGTTGTGGTCCATACAGCCAAAGGTGTTGGCATAGTCAATGAAGCAGAAGTAGATGTTTTTCTGAATCTCTCTTGCTTTTTTGATGATCCAGTGGATGTTGGCAATTTGATCTCTGGTTCCTCTGCCTTTTCTAAATCCAGCTTGAACATCTGAAAATTCATGGTTCATGTACTGTTGATGCTTGGCGTGGAGAATTTTGAGCATTACTTTATTATCGTGTGAGATGAGTGCAATTGTGTGGTAGTTTGAGCATTCTTTGGCATTGCCTTTCTTTGGGATTGGAATGAAAACTGACCTTTTCAGTCCTATGGCCATTGCTGACCTCTTCTTAATTTTTTATATATTAGTAGTTAGACCTACATGTTTGATTCAATTCTGGATTGGTTTTACAGGAGAAGAGGCAAGAATACTTTAGAGGATTGCTTCCCGTTTGTGGTAGCTGACCACCAAGTTGGCCCCTGTTGCCCCTCACTTTCTTGTATTCATGTCCTCATATAGTCAGTTCTCTCACAAACTGAATAGAACTGACTTGTAAACCAATGGTATTATAGATTTTTTCTCTTTCTCTTGGATCACTCCATCTGGGTGCAGCTAGATGTTTGGGCAGATTCACACACTCCAGCGGCCCTAGGGAGAAGGCCACATGATGGATTGAGGCCTCCTGCCAATAGTCATGTGAGTGAACCATTATGGAAGTGGACCCTCCAGCCTCAGGCAGGAACCCAAATGGTTGTCACCTTAGCTGACATCTTGACTGCAACCTCAAGATTCCTTGAGCTAGAACTGCCCAGCTAAACCACTGTTGAATTTGTGAGCAGAGAAACCATGTGAAAGTATAAATATTTGTTTTAAGCCACTAAGCTTTGGAGTGATATATTACACAGTAATAGAAGAAAAAAATCATTAGTGTATCACGAACTGTTTTCTGGAAATACTTTTAATGATGCTAAGATTGATCAATGGTTTCAGGTGTTGTCAACCTGACCTATCCATTATACAGTTTTCCATGAACATTTCACCTACTGTTGTTACTAGCCATTGATGTTTACTGACTACATTTATTGTTTTATTGGGGATTGTATATAATTTCTTCTGTTTTTATTAATTGATATTCTTAAAAACTTGGAAGTTTTATGTAAGCTAAATTAAGAGACATTTTAAAAGTTTTATGTTGGTTTTATGTCTTCTTCATTGATTGGCCTAAATGAATTAAAAATTAGTGTTTTCAAACGAGAACACTGAAAATTAAAATGACAATGTGGTTAAGGAGAGGGGACCTTTATGATGCTACATAAACTAAATGATGTTAAATAACTAATCCGTTCTGTCTTTCAAGGATGCAACTGCCTGCTTTGGTGTTAAGCAGTAAATGAGATACGAGATTCAGAGAAAACATTGCTCACTGTAGTAGCCAGTGAGTGCTGATATTTACTGGATGAATAGTCTAACATGACTACCAGCATTTTCTGTTCCATTCAGCTTTAAAGAGTCTCTTGGGCTAAGTGTTTTGCAAAGTAGCAAACATTACTGCCTGTGTAGTTTTTATTGTAATCATTTAAACACGATTTTATGTAATCACTTCTGGTCTATAAAATAGTGCAATTCCCAAAGCTATAAGGTCATCTAAAATTATAGCTAAAATTATATACAATAACTGTCCACAATTTCAGAAATTATTCCCAGCAAGCTCTAGTTATGAGAATGGATTTCCCTCACTCTTTAAAAAGATCACCTGTCACATATTATATTTTCTAAATAAATAAATCTATTATAATGTTTTATTTCTTAGGATTGGGACTAGTTAAATGCCAGTGTTTTGCTTTAAATGGTTTTCAACCACTTCTTCAGGGAAAGCTTTTCTATATGGTAAGATTTTATTTCACATTTTGTGAAAACACACTCTTTTGGGGACAGGAGTCACATTTTAAATGTTCATCTTAGAAGTATGTATTCTTTACTCACATTAGCTTTGATCAGTTACCACCGTCATTAGCTTACTTTTAGGATTTGCCCTTCATTCAGTTAAGTTCTGTTTCCCAAACATTTATTGAATATTTTCTAGAGGCAAAGCTTTATGCTTAAAAGATATAAGTTGGTAGAGTTACAAGTGTAAAAGAGTGAAGATACAGTGCCCAGTGTTCATTCAAAATGGTCGGTCATCAAAATGATATCTTCCATGGCCTAGAGAGTCAAAATTGGTGGGAAAATTGCAAATTTTAATTTAAAAATTATGAGAAAATTTAGGAGAAAGGATTATTATTTCTCAATTGCTTCATAGAGGAAATAATTATGAATAAACCTTGGAAAAGGAAAATTTAGATAGCAAAGAATGAAGAGGTGCAGGGGATATTCCAGGTAGTAGAAATTTAGAAGATCAAGGTATAGAGGTAAGCGATCCAGATTAGCTGATTGGTGAGGCTGGAGCAAAGTTTGTGTGGACAATTCTTGTGGGAGATAAAGTTGGAAAGAACATAAACTGACTTAAAGAGAACCACAATCAGCATCTCACTAGGTATCCAAGTGGTTGGGCTTGATATTTTACATATTTGTATATGCTTATACAACTAAGTGATTCTGCTTATTTTAAAAAATATAAACAATACTCATAATGTCTCTTACTAACATGTTATACCAGTACTATCATAGTGGACACAAGGCTGCTCAATGTACGCTTCCACCCTATCTAGTATCTTCTTTGGGAAACCACTTCCTTCTGTCCAACCTTATTTGTATAGAAAGGACCATTTCTACTTCTCCTGTTCCATTATATTCTGAGAGATAACCTCAGGATGAAGCCAAAACATGTAAGAGGACAGAACTGATATTTGGAGATGAACTGAGCTTATAGAACACTGCTTGAAGCAATGTTAGTCCTTGGAGCAAGTTATTCCTGAAGCTAGAATAGTCTTTAAGCCTGCAGATGAATGAACCAACAAATTATTTTTAATTATGTTTGAGTTGGATTTTCCATCATTTGCAATGGAAAGAGTCCTATGTGTCCTTATCATCAATAACTTGCTCCTGAAGCTATTTTGATGGGTACCCTCCGGGGAAACAGAGACCAGTCACTCTGTCACCCAGTGAATTTTACATCTTTGTATGAATACAAGCTTTCTCAACCCTTCTTGGAATGTTTTCATTCACTTTGTTGATGAAGCTGAGTTTCTAATTTCCTTTCTGTTTTATCCATCTTTTCAGTGGACATTGTGTCAATTCTCCTCTTTTACTGACACTGCAATTAGAACACAAAATGGTCAACTAAGACAGCTCATTGAGTGATAAGTTCATGTTTGCCCCCCCTATTTGAGCAATATTATAAAATTCAAAAGCTGTGTTTATCATTTTAACAAATAGCACCATGTGACACATTATATTGCACCTGCTATCTCTTCAGATTCCTAGCCAAAGTTTTGGGGGTATCACAAAAATTGAAAGGTGTGAGTCAGAGGCTACTTGGTTCTTTGTTTCCTAATGTTGTCCATGGTTCCACTGAATCTGTCTTTGGACTGGTAGGCCACAGAGTTGCTCTGGGATCTAAAATGGCACTCACTGTTTTCACTCAGAAGAAAAGGATTTCCTTTAAATCATACACATACTGTGGGTTTTAAAAACATCAGATGATCCTCAACAAACAAGGAAGAACGAAGGAAAATTATTTTTCAACCAACTGTCACTTTACTTTGGACATTTTGGGGGAAGATTTACTATGAAATTTCCTTTTGAAACGGTTAAGAGATCTCATCTTTGTCTGAAAAACTTAACTTTTCTTATCGGTGCTGTAATGATCAGTGTGTGTGTGTACATGCCAAATTGCTCAGTTGTGTTTGACTCTGTGCAACCCTGTGGACTGTAGCCCGCCAGGCTCCTCTGTCCATGGGATTCTCCAGGCAAGAACACTGGAGTGGGTTGCCATTTCCTTCTCCAGGGGACCTTCCCAACCCAGGGATCGAACCCTTGTCTCTTATGTCTCCTGAATTGGTAGGCAGGTTCTTTACCACTAACGCCACACGGGAAGCCATAATGATCAGTAAAGAGTATTAAACAAGCTGATTAAAACAGCTTTATTGTAAAACCTAATCACTACAATTATCTCCAGGATAACTATTTTCACTATCACTAATTTAAAAGAGCATTTATGGACCCAGTGTAAAAAGATACTTAAACATAGAAAATTAAATCTATAAAGCATCTTCAAATAGGTTAAAAAAAAAAAGGCCTAGGCATTCATAAAAATGTTCAATAGCTTAGTTTAGTTGCTCTCTTATGTACTATTAACCGTTAAAATAGTCAGCATTTAAAAGAAGTGATATGTTTAGATTTAAATATGTTGACCTTGAAGTAATACTTCAAGTAATCCTTTTTTGGAGAAAAAAGAGATGTGGTGGTCAGCAGTGTCACCACCGAGAGTGAGGACAGGGAGAAGGGCACACTCGATTTGGCACAAGAACACTTGAGATTCCTGGGAGGGCAGAGTCAGGGAGCAGCAAAGAAATAGGTGATGGAGTCCAAAGGAGAAAATAGCGGATGAAATTTTGTCAGTGGAGGTGTTTGAGAACTTTCACAGCATGTAATGCCAGGGCCAGGTAATTGAACATTTTGGATCACTTGGAAAGATTATTTAATTACTCTAGCCTTAATTTTCTCATTCCAATTATCTTTCACTGAGGAACAAACCAGTTCCAAACGTAGCAGTTTAAAACAATGATTTATTTTGCTCACAAACATGCAACTTAAGGAGGGGGTCTGTATTAGTTTCCTATGGCTGCTGTAACAAATTACCACAAATTTAGGGGCTTAAAACAACACAAATAATACTATCTCACAGTTCTGAAGGTTAGAAATGCAATACAGTTAACCACTAAGCTAAAATCAAGTGTTGCAAGGTTATACACCCTCCTGGAATTGGTTTGTCTTTTTTAGCTTCTAGAGAGTGTCTGCCTTCCTTGGCTCATGGATCCTTCCTCCATCTTCAAAGCCAGCAACAGCAAGTCAAGTCATTCTTCCACTGAATCACTGTGACCTTCTCCTGCTTCTTTCTTTCAAGCATCCTTGTGATTGCATTGGACCTACCCTAGACAATCCAGAATGAATCTCTCTACTTAAGGTCAGCTGATAAGCAATCTGAATTCCATCTGCAACCTTAATTCCCCTTTGCCATGTAAGACTACCTACTCACAAGATCTGAAATTCAAGAAGTAAATCCTGTTCCATCCTTCTGCCTACTACAGGTGCAATGGAGATGATGGCTCATCTCTGCTCCACACAGCATTAGTTGGGCTGGTTGGACTGGGTCTGGAAGATCTGCTTCCTGACACTTCACTCATGAGTGAACATGAGCTGGCTGGTTGGTGCTGACTTTCTACAGGGAGCTCCGTTCCTCTCCATGAGGGCGTCTCTGTGGAGCTACACCGGCTTCCTCACAACAATGATGGCTGCTTTTAAGGACTATTATTCCAAAGGACAGGAAATAGAAGCTGCTGTCTCTTAAGACCTGGACCTGGAAATCGACAGTGTCAATTTCATCTTATTTAGTTGGTCCAAGTAGTCAGAGTGCCCATCTAGATTCAAGGGGAAGGGGCAGAGACCCCCAAGTCGCAGTGACAGAAACAGCAAAGAATATGAAAACTTTAATTCTCCATATTCCTCACTGGGAAATCTTTACTTACAGTATTGCTGTAAGAATAAGAAATGAGGCATGTAAGTCGGCTAAGGACATTCCTACTATATGTATAACAACGAATGATAAGGAAGACTCTCAATGTCTGTTGAATATTTGGATATGTATGAATAGATAAACGATGGCACCCCAGTCCAGTACTCTTGTCTGGAAAATCCCATGGATGGAGGAGCCTGGTAGGCTGCAGTCCATGGGGTCGCTAAGAGTCGGACACAACTGAGCGACTTCACTTTCACTTTTCACTTTCATGCATTGGAGAAGGAAATGGCAACCCACTCCAGTGTTCTTGCCTGGAGAATCCCAGGGACGGGGGAGCCTGATGGGCTGCCGTCTAGGGGGTCACACAGAGTCGGACATGACTGAAGCGACTTAGTAGTAGCAGCAGCAGTGCTTAATATTTGGGGGTAGGAAAAGAGTGTTAAAAGATCACTTTCCTTCTCCCCAGAAAATGTATATGTGCACTTATGTACACTCTTTGGTTGACCATTTCAAGGGGTTTGCAGACTAGTTAAAGAACCTTAGCACTAACACACACAGGAACAGTGGACTGAAACGCGGCGGGGCAGTTGTACATGTGCTATGGGGTGTACTTTGGGTTTAATTCCTTTTTAGATCTGGGGTCAGGGAGAGTTTTCATATCTGCTTCCAAGATAGCCTGCTTTGCTTTTTTTGTAAAATCGGAGATATGGGGAAAAGATGTTCCACTAACACTGTTAAATGTGCTTTGTCTGTTGTTTCATTTTCTCTGCTCAAATAAAGGAAATGCTATTCGATAACAATCATCTTTAAGAAAAAAAGGGACTGAATGTTTTCATTTTCCTTACAGCTTTTAATCTTTCATTATACTTTTTTTCTTTTTCACTTTGGTTCAGTGTATATATGAGTAAGTACTTTTATGTAATTAATCATTAATTGTTTCAATGGCATTTTAAAATTTTAACTAAAAGCTTTATTTTTCCCTAATGATCAAAGTCATGGATACCCCTGAGAATTTAAACAATTCTCATAAAAGGGGAAAATTTTTATAACATGGAAGGATAACCATTACTAATAGTCTGGAAGATGTCCTTCCAGACTTATTACCATGTTGATATACACATAAAACAAAAATAGGACCAGCATTATAGATACTATGCAGCTGTTTTCTTTCTTCCCTAAATATATCTTTCTATGCTAATGCTTGTTTATCTAAGCACTTATTTTATCTTTTTTTACTGAGGTATAGGTGATGTATAATTATGGCATAAGTTTAGGTATATAATATAGTGATTCATAATTTTAAAGGTTATACTCCATTTATGATCATTCTAAGATATTGCCTGTATCCCCTGTGCTGTACAATACATCCTTGTAGTTTATTTTATACATAGTAATTTCTTCCTCTTAATTGCCAATTCCTGTCTTGCCTCTCTCTCCTTTTTTCCCCACTGGTAACCACTAGTTTGTTCTCTATAACTGTGAATATGTTTCTTTTTGTTTTACCGGCTTGTTTTATTTTTTAGATTCAACATATAAATGACCTCACATAGTATTTGTCACTGTCTGACGTATCTCACTAAGCATAATACCCTCCAAGTCTATGCATGTTGCTACAAATGGCAAAGTTTCACTCCATTTTATGGCTGAGTAGCATTCCATTAGCTATATATATCACATCTTCTTTATCTAGTTGTCTATTGATGGGCACTTAGGTTACTTCTGTGTCTTGGCAACTGTAAACAATGCTGCCATGAACATTGGTGTGCTTGTATCTTTTCAAATTAATGTCTTAGTTTTCTTTGGATATATACACAGAAGTAGAATTTTTGAAGCAAGCAATAGTTCAATTTTCAGTTTATGGAGGAATCCCGCTTCCACAGTGGTCGCATCAGTTTACATTCCCACAAACGATGTACAAAGGTTCCCTTTTGTCCACATTCTCACCAACATTTTGATTTGTTGTCTTTTTCATGATAGCCATTCTGGCAGGTGGTTTTGATCTGCATGTCTTTGATGATTAAAGATTCTGAGCATCTTTTCTTGTAAGTCTTCTTTGGAAAAATGTCAATTCGGGTCTTCTGACCATTTTTTAACTAGGTTTTTGTTTCTTTGATGTATGGCTGTATGAGCTGTTTATGTAGTTTGGAAATTAACCCTTTGTCAGTCTTATCATTTGCAAATGTTTTTCCCATTCAGTTCTACCTCACATATTTAAGTGGTTGGATGATATTCTGTTATGTGAACATATCAGAATCTGTTTTACCAAAAAATAAAACCCTTAATTAGAAGATTTGGGCAGGAGGGGGCTGTGATATATTACTGAACACATTTATAAAAGAGATTATTTTTTGTCTCTTCTTCCCTCTTCTCCTCTCCAACTTATCCTCATGCTAGTTTCACTGGAAGACTTCACTAGGAAATGTGCCTTCATGATTGCCCCTTGTCATTTGTTTTTATGCTGCCACAGTCTGCAGGGGTTTTCTGCTGAAACAGCTCTGAGACTTTAGAGACCTGGGATCGAATATAAATCCAATACTCAGTGTATAACTCTGGGCAATTTCTATAATTTTCTGGATTCCTTTATATGCAAAGGAGGTAAGTGCATTAGATGGTCTCTGAGGCTCTGAGTCATCCCTACTTGAGTTTCTTGAAACTACCACGTATTAAGCACTGCACGGACTTCCCAGATTGCCTTCATACTAATTCCAAAAGGTAGGTAATGGAATCCGTTTTTCACACAGAGTTCAGGGAGATAGAATGTGAGAACCTGAAGGTAAGAAGAGAGTCTGGCATTATCTGAGAAAGCAAAAGAGTTGGAGAACCTGAGCTCTTAGAAGCAGCTTTACCTACATTGAAACCCTGGAGTTCGTGAGTACTTACCAATTTATAGTCCAGTTTCAAAATATTCTCTCAGTTCTGCTCACCCAAACTATGTGGGTAGGTTAAAAAAGGTATTTTTATTCTCATTTTCAAAAGTGATAAACACAGAAGTGATTTGGGCAAGATTATATAGAGAGGAAGTGGTCTTAGAATTAATTGCTGGTGAGAAAATCACAAAGCCAGGCTTTCAGATCTAATTATGGTGATCATTTGCATAATTCATATTTCATTACTTCCTGACCCAGGGACTGAACTGAAGTTTCCTGCTCTGCAGAATGATTCTTTCTGTCTGAGCCATCAGGCAAGCACACTGCATTACTTAAACTGACCATGCCAATTCCCCAGTTACTATAGAAAAAAGGACCCTGAGTGGCTGAGGGGTGGGGCAGGGGCATGATTGACATCTTTGCCTCTTTATGCCCTAGCCCCACCCCAACACCGTGAGGGTCACCAACATCATGAAGATCTGGACTTCAGAACACGTTATTGACCACTTACAGAAAACTGTTTTAACAGCTGCAATGCAGAAATATCCAAACGCTATGAACCCAAGTGTGGTTGGAGTTGATATATTGGACAGACACATAGATCCCTCTGGAGAGCTGCATACCATAGACTTCTCAGCACAGAGTAGGGACTGTCTTCCACTGTGAAATCAATTATTGGTATCAGTTCAGTTCAGTTCAGTCGCTCAGTCGTGTCCAACTCTTTGCAACCCCATGAATTGCAGCACACCAGGTCTCCCTGTCCATCACCAACTCCCGGAGTTCACTCAGATTCACGTCCATCGAGTCAGTGATGCCATCCAGCCATCTCATCCTCTGTTGTCCCCTTCTCCTCCTGCCCTCAATCCCTCCCAGCATCAGAGTCTTTTCCAATGAGTCAACTCTTCGCCTGAGGTGGCCAAAGTACTGCAGTTTCAGCTTTAGCATCATTCCTTCCAAAGAAATTCCAGGGCTGATCTCCTTCAGAATGGACTGGTTGGATCTTCTTGCAGTCCAAGGGGCTCTCAAGAGTCTTCTCCAACACCACAGTTCAAAAGCATCAATTCTTCGGTGCTCAGCTTTCTTCACAGTCCAACTCTCACATCCATACATGACTACTGGAAAAACCGTAGCCTTGACTAGACGGACCTTAGTCGGCAAAGTAATGTCTCTGCTTTTGAATATGCTGTCTAGGTTGGTCATAACTTTTCTTCCAAGGAGTAAGCGTCTTTTAATTTCATGGCCTCAGTCACCATCTGCAGTGATTTTGGAGCCCCCCAAAATAAAGTCTGACACTGTTTCCACTGTTTCCCCATCTATTTCCCATGAAGTGATGGGACCAGATGCCATGATCTTAGTTTTCTGAATGTTGAGCTTTAAGCCAACTTTTTCACTCTCCTCTTTCACTTTCATCAAGAAGCTTTTTAGTTCCTCTTCACTTTCTGCCATAAGGGTGGTGTCATCTGCATATCTGAGGTTATTGATATTTCTCCCAGCAGTCTTGATTCCAGCTTGTGTTTCTTCCAGTCCACCATTTCTCATGATATACTCTGCATATAAGTTAAATAAGCAGGGTGACAATATACAGCCTTGATGTACTCCTTTTCCTATTTGGAACCAGTCTGTTGTTCCATGTCCAGTTCTAACTGTTGCTTCCTGACCTGCATACAGATTTCTCATGAGGCAGGTCAGGAGGTCTGGTATTCCCATCTCTTTCAGGATTTTCCACAGTTTATTGTCATCTGCACAGTCCAAGGCTTTGGCATAGTCAATAAAGCAGAAATAGATGTTTTTCTGGAACTCTCTTGCTTTTTCCATGATCCAGCAGATGTTGGCAATTTGATCTCTTAGGAAGAACCAAACCATATGTGTAAGAATATTCTGTAGTGGATCTCGTAGAGACAACCATGGAATTTAAATATGAATGCTTCATTTACAAATATGGTTTCAGTAGATGAGACACTTATATACAAACCACATCCTCAAGACCCACAGAGCACTATTTTGACTCAAGAAGCCATAATTACGGTGAAAGGAGTCGGTCTGGGCAATTGCCTCGAAGGGTTGATGGCAAGTACCATATTGTCAAATGCTAATAAAGGCTGAGAAGCCATGGCTTAGGTAATACATAAATTAAATGCTGAAATGGAGGAATTGACGGCTTTGGCAAAAAGAAGCAAATGGACACCAATGGGAACAGCAGTATTTGTGAAGAAGTGGTAATAAAAGTTGATATACAACATGCAGTTCCCCAGGTCTCTACAATCAGCATTATATTTATTTGTTATTTAAAACATACAACTCTATGTTAGGTAGGATACTTTTTTTAATAAGCTGAAGAAAAGGTCTATGACTTGATCAAAACAAAGAGGTGCAGAGTTTCTAAATAAAAGGGACCAGCTGAAATTAGTGTTGTCTGAAATTAAGACACTTGCTCCTTTGAAGAAAACTATGACAAACTTAGACAGCATATTAAAAAACAAAGACATTATTTTGCTGCAAAAGTCCATATAGTTAAAGCTATGGTTTTTCCAGTAGTCATGTATGGATGTGAGAGTTAGACCAGAAAGAAAGCTGAGCACTGAAGAAATGATGCTTTTGAACTGTGGTGTTGGAGAAGGCTCTTGAGAATCCCTTGGACTGAAAGATCAAACCAGTCCATCCTAAAGGAAATCAGTCCTGAATATTCATTGGAAGGACTGATGCTGAAGCTCCAATACTTTGGCCACCTGATGCAAAGAATTGACTCATTGGAAAAGACCCTAATGTGGAAAAGATTGAAGGTGGGAGGAGAACGGGACGACAGAGGATGAGATGGTTGGATGGCATCACTGGCCCAATGGACATGAGTTTGAGCAAACTTTGGGAGTTAGTGAAGGATAGGGGAGCCTGGCATGTTGCAGTCCATAGGGTTGCAAAGAGTTAGACATGACGGAGCAACTGAACTGAACTGAACTGAATTGACTGGTTTTGAGGATTTCAGCATTAATGTGAAAATTCATCAATTGTTGAAAAATATACTTGGAAATTGATATTGGCTGATTAAACCTCCTTAAGGTAGAATCTTAAAGCTTTTCATGCTTTGGAACTCTGCTTCGCTTTGTACCAATGTCAGAACCAAGTAGATCCACCTCTACATACACACCACTGCCCTGCTGCAGTAAACTTAGAGAACTTACATGCAGGAACTTACTTTTAAGGAGAAATTGTATTTTAAAAAGACATTAACTGTATAAAAGAACTTGCTGTGCTATAAACCACCATTAAAAATCATAGCATTTTAATTTCATACTCAAATAACATTTCTAGAGTAAAAGTTATCACAAAATAAACAGCTCCAAAGAAAGTACATTTTATTATTTGTTAAAGCATACTGTATTGATTTCCAAGTTCTATAACTTAGTGAAGGTATTATCTTCCTTGGATTTTCACTTTATGACTTAGTATGCTGTATTGTGAACTGATTATGTTAACTGAAAAGATGAAGTCATTATCGGAATTTTGCAGCACTCTGACTTAAATGGAAGAACAGCTATTCACATCTTTTAGCATTTCCATGTGTCAGAATCATGGTTCTGTAACTGGTAAACATGATACATCAGGTTGTTTTCATATAATTATTTCTGAAGTAATTATGACCCCAACACATCTTTGTTATGTGAAGAGCTGTACATCATTTGAAATGACTCAAATGATGTCTTGATCTGAAGCATAAGTCCAAAGGACTTAATGTTTTTAATAATACTGTGTCACTGCAGGGGATGAGGGTAGTGGAGAAAACAAAACAAATAATAGGGTGAAAAAAAGCATTGACCTAAACGAACCACTATGTGAATTGCTTTGCAGCTTTTATTTATGGAAATCCTTGATTTGGATGCCAGAGGGCAACTGCTGAAAAACAGTCCAGTATATATATTGTATTGTCTGTTCATTTCCAAGGCAAACCATTAAATATCAAAGTAATCCAAGTCTATGCCTCAACCAGTAATGCTGAAAAAGCTGAAGTTGGATGGTTCTATGAAGATCTACAAGACCTTTTAGAACTAACACCCAAAAAGGATGTCCTTTTCGTTATGGGGGACTGGAATGCAAAAGTAGGAAGTCAAGAAACACCTGGGGTAACAGGCAAATTTGGCCTTGGAATATGGAATGAAGTGGGGAAAAGGCTAATAGAGTTTTGCCAAGAGAATGCATTGGTCATAGCAAACACCCTCTTCCAACACCACAAGATAAGACTCTACACATGGACATCACCAGATGGTCAACACCAAAATCAGATTGATTATATTCTTTGCAGCCAAAGATGGAGAAGCTCTATACAGTCAGCAAAAACAAGACCAGGAAGTGACTGTGGCTCAGATCATAAATTTCTTATTGCCAAATTCAGACTTAAACTGAAAAAAGTAGGGAAAACCACTAGACCATTCAGGTATGACCTAAATCAAATCCCTTATGATTATACAGTGGAAGTGAGAAATAGATTTAAGGGCCTAGATCTGATAGAGTGGCTGATGAACTATGGATGGAGGTTCGTGACATTGTACAGGAGACAGGGATCAAGACCATCCCCATGAAAAGAAATGCAAAAAAGCAAAATGGCTGTCTGGGGAGGCCTTACAAATAGCTGTGAAAAGAAGAGAAACAAAAAGCAAAGGAGAAAAGGAAAGATATAAGCATCTGAATGCAGAGTTCCAAAGAACAGCAAAGAGAGATAAGAAAGCCTTCCTCAGTGATCAGTGCAAACAAATAGAGGAAAACAACAGAATGGGAAAGATTAGAGATCCCTTCAAGAAAATGAGAGATACCAAGGGAACATTGATGGGCTCGATAAAGGACAGAAATGGTATGGATGGAACAGAAACAGAAGATATTAAGAAGAGGTGGCAAGAATACACAGAAGAACTGTACAAAAAAGATCTTCACAACCAAGATAATCATGATGGTGTGATCACCCACCTAGAGCCAGACATCCTGGAATGTGAAGTCAAGTGGGCCTTAGAAAGCATCACTACAAACAAAGCTAGTAGAGGTGATGGAATTCCAGTTGAGCTATTTCCAATCCTAAAAGATGATCCTGTGAAAGTGCTGCACTCAATATGCCAGCAAATTTGGAAAACTCAGCAGTGGCTACAGGACTGGAAAAGGTCAGTTTTCATTCCAATCCCAAAGAAAGACAATGCCAAAGAATGCTCAAACTACCACACAATTGCACTCATCTCACACGCTAGTAAAGTAATGCTCAAAATTCTCCAAGCCAGGCTTCAGCAATACGTGAACTGTGAGCTTCCAGATGTTCAAGCTGGTTTTAGAAAAGGCTGAGGAACCAGAGATCAAATTGCCAACATTTGCTGGGTCATGGAAAAAGCAAGAGAGTTCCAGAAAAACATCTACTTCTGCTTTATTGACTATGCTAAAGCCTTTGACTGTGTGGATCACAATAAACTGTGGAAAATTCTGAAAGAGATGGGAACACCAGACCTCCTGACCTGCCTCTTGAGAAATCTGTATGCAGGTCAGGAAGCAACAGTTAGAACTGGACATGGAACAACAGACTGGTTCCAAATAGGAAAAAGAGTATGTCAAGGCTGTATATTGTCATCCTGCTTATTTAACTTATATGCAGTACATCATGAGAAATGCTGGGCTGGAAGAAGTACAAGCTGGAATCAAGACTGCCGGGAGAAATATGAATAACCTCAGATATGCAGATGACACTACCGTTATGGCAGAAAGTGAAGAGGAACTGAAAAGCCTCTTGATGAAAGTGAAAGAAGAGAGTGAAAAAGTTGGCTTAAAGTTCAACATTCAGAAAACGAAGATCATGGCATCCGGTCCCATCACTTCATGGGAAATAGATGGGGAAACAGTGGAAACAGTGTCAGACTTTATTTTTTTAGGCTCCAAAATCACTGCAGATGGTGACTGCAGCCATGATATTAAAAGACGCTTACTCCTTGGAAGGAAAGTTATGACCAATCTAGACAGCATATTAAAAAACAGAGACATTACTTTGCCAACAAAGGTCTGTCTAGTCAACGCTATGGTTTTTCCAGTAGTCATGTATGGATGTGAGAGTTGGACTGTGAAGAAAGCTGAGTGCTGAAGAACTGATGCTTTTGAACTGTGGTTTGAAGACTCTTGAGAGTCCTTTGGACTGCAAGGAGATCCAACCAGTCCATTCTGAAGGAGATCAGTCCTGGGTGTTCTTTGGAAGGCCTGATGCTGAAACTGAAACTCCAATACTTTGGCGACCTGATGTGAAGAGTTGACTCACTGGAAAAGACTCTGATGCTGGGAGGGATTTGGGGCAGGAGGAGAAGGGGATGACAGAGGATGAGATGGCTGGATGGAATCACTGACTCAATGGACGTGAGTCTGAGTGAACTCTGGGAGTTGGTGATGGACAGGGAGGCCTGGCCTGCTGCAATTCATGGGATTGCAAAGAGTCAGACACGACTGAGCGACTGAACTGAACTGAATTGATATTTTCTATTTTGTATCTGGCTATGATGGCTCTGATGGTAAAGAATCCACCTGCAATTCAGGAGACCTGAGTTTGATCCATGGGTTGGGAAGATCCCCTGGAGGAGGGCACTGCAACCCACTCCAGTATTCTTGCCTGGAGAATCCTGTGGACAGAGGAGCCTGGCAGGCTATAGTCCATGGGGTTACAAAGAGCCGTACATAACTAAAAGACTAAGCAAAGCTCAGCACAGCAGGCAATTCATTATCAACCACTAAATAAGAATATCTTTGATTCCTTCAGTTGTTGCATTGAGTATTTTTGTTAAAAGGTGATGAGCTCTTGCCTTTATTTCACAGTATCTAATATGATAAACTTTGTCAGGTTTCCTATAAAAGAAACTAGTTAATGTGTGTACATAAACCACGAAAATAATATATCAAATTTTTAAAAACATAGTGTTTTTCTACTTAAAATTATCATTTAGCTTGAAACTTAGGATATTTGTAAAAACAAATTAAAATCAATAAGGTTTTTTATTATTTTTAATAAACAAAAATGGTTTTTACAATTAAAAGAACATTTCAACTAAACAGAACACTGATAAATATTGATATTTAATGATAAGTTGCCCTGTATAATGTCTGAAAATTATACTTGTTCTGAAAAGTGTCAATACCCTAATGATAAAAAGATTTCTAAACATACAAATGAACAAAAGGACCCTGAAACTTATAATTGAGAGATATACATTGGCAAGAAAATATTTTGAAAAATCAATGTACAAAATTTACATAGACTATTCCATTTTAAATTCTTAAAATTAAGTTACAATTTTATTTTATAACCATTTTTTTAACTTACTGCCTCTTTTCATCTTTTAATATTACATTTAGGATATTGGTAATGAGTATTCTTTAAAGTGATCAATGGCCTATGCTCAGCAGCTGAAGATTTGTCAAGGGAATAAGAAGAAATATTTACCAGTATAGTGAAGATCTAGTTTTAGTTCAGTTTGTGAACAGATGACAGGCTACTAGGTCCATGAGGGAACTATCTTGCTTCCTGAGTTTTTCCCCTTAATTATTCTTTTTTTTTTCTTATGGAGTTTATTTATTTATTATTCTTTTTAAATTTATTTATTTTTTATTTTACTTTACAATTCTGTATTGGTTTTGCCATACAATGACATGAATCCACCACGGGTGTACATGCGTTCCCAAACCTGAACCCCTCTCCCACCTCCCTCCCCACAACATCTCTCTGGGTCATCCCCGCGTACCAGAAAAAAGTTTTTTTTATTGGAGTATAGTTGATTTACAATGTCATGTTAGTTTCAGGTGTACAGCAAAGTAAATCTTGTACATATAAATATATCCATGCTTTTTTTTTTCTTTTGGATTCTTTCCTCATATAGGCCATTACAGAATACTAGAGTTCCCTGTGCTGTACAGCAGATTATTATTAGTTATCTATTTTATATATAGGACTGTGTATATGTCAGACTTTATTTTTCTGGGCTCCAAAATCACTGTAGATGGTGATTGCAGCCATGAAATTAAAAGATGCTTACTCCTTGGAAGGAAAGTTATGACCAACGTAGATGGCATATTCTAAAGCAGAGACATTACATTGTCAACAAAGGTCCGTCTAGTCAAGGCTATGGTTTTTCCAGAAGCAACTTAGCAGCAGCAGCAGCAGCATGTATGGATGTGAGAGTTGTACTATAAAGAAAGCTGAGTGCCGAAGAATTGATACTTTCGAACTGTGGTGTTGGAGAAGACTCTTGAGAGTCCCTTGGACTGCAAGGAGATCCAACCAGTCCATTCTAAAGGAGATCAGTCCTGGGTGTTCATTGGAAGGTCTGATGTTGAAGCTGAAACTCCAATACTTTGGCTACCTGATGAGAAGAGCTGACTCATTTGAAAAGATCCTGATGCTGGAAAAGACTGAGGGCAGGAGGAGAAGATGACAGAGGATGAGATGGTTGGATGCATCACCGATTCAATGGACACGGGTTGGGTAAACTCCAGGAGTTGGTGATGGACAGGGAGGCCTGGCGTGCTGCAGTTCATGGGGTCGCAAAGAGTCAGACACAACTGAGTGACTGAAGTGACTGACTGACTGATGTGTATATATCGGTCTTAATCTCCCAATTTATACCTCTCCTACTTTACCTCCTGGTAACCATTTTTATGTGCTCTGTGCTTAGTCGCTCAGTTGTATCCGACTCTTTGTAACCCCCTGGACTGTAGCTTGCCTGTCTCCTCTGTCCATAGGATTCTCCGGGCAAGAATATTGGAGTGAGTTACCATGCTCTTCTCCAGGGGATCTTCCCAACCCAGGGATCAAACTCAGGTTTCCCGCACTGCAGGCAGATTCTTTACCATCTGAGTCACCAGGGAAGCCCAACAATTATTATGGTAAGTACAAATCACATTATTTTCTAATCAAGTACAACTTAAGGTTTCTGTTGCAGGACCTTTAATAGCTGCTTTTCATCCTAATTTCATCCATTGCTGCATTTTAAAAGAAAGCTTCCCATATATAAGGCACACAGGAATTTCCCATCTAAGAGGACTATGAAATGGGAATGTGCTTACTCATTGCCCTAAAGTCTCCCTTCTGGCATTTATAGCTCAAGTCCTACTTAGAAAACAGGCAAGAGAGCTCTGAAGTCTCTTAGGACATATTCTATCTCTGTGTATAAACACTGTGCCTACTTGGGATTGCTTTTATGATCTCACTTTTTAAACCTCTACTTTTATCCCAACTAGTTCTGGTTTCAATTACATAATTGGCTCAGCTCTCTTAATAAGCTTCCAATGCGGCTCTCTCTTAGGAACTGCCTTGCTCTCTTTTTTCTTCCTTCCCTTTCCCCTAATAAACAGTCATTTTAAATGAGACTCTTACCTTGCCATGGGCTTCATGCTATCTTCTCTAATCTTACCAAGTACTCTTTCTCTTTTCCAAGTAGATTTTTCCCTCTATCTCTATGGTCTTCTTCTATCAGAATTCTTTTGTCTCCTCAAACAAAGGGAAAATTTGTTGTTTGCCCAAGTAATTCTTTTTTTTTTTTTTAATTTCAGCTTTATTGAGACAGCTGATCATATGGTAGCTATTTTTAATTTTTTTGAAGAAATTCCATATAGTTTTCCAGAATGGCTGGATCAATTTATATTTCCACAAATAGTGCACAAGGGTTCCATAGGATTGCAGAGTAAGGCATGATTATGCTGCTTAGCACGCATAGTCAGTTAACAATGCTGTGATAGTTTCAGGTGAGCAGCCAAGGAACTCAGCCATACATATACTTATATCCGTTCTTCCCCAGACTCCCCTGTTGAGAGGTGTTTGATTAATGATTCAATCTCCTTACTTGTTATTGGTCTGTTTTGATTTTCTATTTCTTCATGATTCAGATTTGCTAGATTGGATATATGTTTTTAAGAATTTTTCCATTTCCCCCAAGTTGTCCAATTTGTTGATGTATAATTGTTCATTTCAGTCTCTCACAATCTTTTGTAGTTCTGTGGTACCAGTTGCAAAGTCTTCTCTTTCATTTATAATTTTATTTGAATTCTTGTTCTTTTTCTCTTGGTAAGTCTAGCTAAATGTTTGTCAGTTTTATTAACTTTTTCAAAAAATCAACTCCTGACTTTCTCGATCTTTTCTATTGTTTTCTGGTCTCTATTTCATTTATTTTGGCTCTGATCTGAATCTCCTCCCTTCTGTTGACTTTGGACTGAGTTTATTCTTGTTTTCCTAGCTTCTTGATGTATAAAATCAGCCTGTTTATTTGAAGTCTTCCTTTTTTTCTTAACACAGGCTATAAACTTTCCTCATATAACTTGTTTAAGCTCCAGCCCATACATTTTAGTATGTTATGTTTCCTTTCCATTTTTGTTTGCTTCCCATATTTTTTGATTTCCCACTCAATTTTATCTTTGACTTGTTTAATTTCTGCATATCTACATTTTCCAGTTTTTCTTCTTTTATTGATTGTGGTTAGAAGAGATGCTGGTATAATTTCAGTCTTTTAAAATTTGCTAAGACTTGTTTTGTGACCTAACTTATGATCCGTTTTGGAGAACGTTCTATGTATAGTGGAGAAGAATGTGTATTCTGCTTCTGTTGGATGGAATGTTCTATGTATCTCTATTAGGTCTGTTTGGTTAATTTGACTTAAAGTGTATTCAGGTCCAACGTTTCCTTGTTGATTTTCTCTCTGGATGATGTATCCATTACTGACAGTGGAGTACTGAAGTTCCTACTCTTATTGTATTGCTGTCGATTACTTCTTTTAGATCTGATAGTATTTACTTTATATATTTAAGTGTTATGATGCTGGGTGCATATAGAATTGTTGTATTCTCTTGATGAATTGATCTCTTTATCATTATATAATGATCTTCTTTACCTTTTGTTACAGTTTTGGACTTAAAGTCTATTTTCTCTGATTAGGTATAGCTATATCTGCTTTCTTCTGTTTCCCATATATGTGGAGTATCTCTTTTCATACTTTCATTTTGACATAATGTGTGCCCTTTTTTTTTTTGTCTGCACTACATGACCTGTGGGATCTTAGATCCTCCACTAAGGACTGAACCCATGTCCTGGGAGTGAAAGCATGGAGTCCTAACCACTGGACCACCAGGGAATTCCCCCAATGTGTGTCCTTGCAGCTGAAGTGAATATCTTATAGGCAGCATATAGTTGGGTTCTGATTTTTTTTTTGTTTCATTCTGTCACTGTATGTCTTCCCGTTGGAGACTTTAATCCATTTACATTTAAATTATTTATTGATAGGTGTGGACTTTCTATGGCCATCTTGTCAATTTCTGGCCCTTTTGTAGTTCCTTTGTTCCTTTTTTCCTATCTTCCTTTGTGAATTTATGATTTTTTATAGTGAAATCTTTGTTCTTTTCCCTTTATCTTGTGTGCACAAGTATAGTATTTTGTTTTGTGGTTAACGTGAGACTTACTTGAAACATCTTAGAGATATAAGCCTATTTTGAACTGGTCACAACTTAGCTATGATCACACACAAAACTCTACACTTTTACTAACAACCCCTCAACTATGTTATGTTTTTAATGTCATGATTTACATATTCTTATATTGTGCATCTGCTATCAAATTAGGCTTGCCTTGTGGCTCAGATGGTAAAGAATCTGCCTGCAGTGCAGGAGACTCGGGTTTGATCTCTGTGTTGGGAAGGTCCCCTGGAGAATGAAATGGAAAACCACTCCTGTATTCTTGCCTGGAGAATTCCATGGACAGAGGAGTCTTCCATGGACAGAGGAGCCTGGTGGGCTACAGTCCATGAGGTTGCAAAGAGTCAGACATGACTAAATGACTAACACACACAAATCATTGTAGCTATGCTGTGCTGTGCTTAGTCTCTTCTGTCCATGGGGATTCTTCAGGTGAGAATACTGGAGTGGGTTGCCATGGCCTTCTCCAGGGGATCTAGTTATTTTAAAAGCTTTTGTAATTTAACCTTTATATTTAAGTGGTTAATAATCACCACTTACATTATAATACATTAATATTACAATATTTTGAATCTGACTGTATGCTTACCTTTACCAGTGTGTTGTATATTTTCATATGTTTTCATTTTATTACTGAGCATCCTTTCATTTCAGCTTGAAGAACTCCTTTCAGTGTGTCTTGTAAAACACATCTAATGGTGATGAACTCCCTTTAATTTGTCTGGGAAAACCTTTATTTTACTTTCATTTCTGAAGGAAAACTTTACTAGGCAAGGTGTTCCTAGTTAGTAGTTTCACCAGCAGCTGTGGGGGCCCTGGCTATTGGTGTGTACTACCAGCTCCAGGGACTCACCATAGGTGCATGGCAGTGGAAGACATGTTGGGATTTTGGCTGAGAGCATCCAGGTGCAGAGATGGAGGGGCTAGCTTCAGGTGAGCCTAGTGGTACAGGCTAGTCACTGAGGATAGGGATTAATCTGGGCCTACAAGTAGCTGTGGGAGCCATAACTTTTGGTGTGCAGTCCTATGCTTAAGAAAGTTGAGGACAACATTCTAAGGTCCTCGTACAGCTGCTCTTTAGAGCTACCTATTATTTTTTCAGTGTTTGGTACAGTTCACTTTTCAACCTTTTGAGGGCCCATTTACCATACTCTACTCAATTTAGAATTCAGGCAAGACAGAGAAAGGCTCTTTTAACAAAACTGATTTCTTCTTTCTTATGGGAAGTTATCTGACTTCATCTCTTTTGTAAAACTTTGCTTAACATGGTAAGAAGTAGCCAATACACAAATTCTCAGTTTTTCTGACTAATTCTCTTAGAGTTATAGCCTCTAACAGTTTGTGGCTTATCTCCCAAAGTACGGAGGGTCACAGTTTAACCAAATACTTTTCTCAGCATAGTAACACTCACCTGATTTCCACCCTGGAGTATCTGAGATTGTTATCCTCTATGTCCAATTGATAAGCTAATATCACATATATCTTTTGTTATAGCAATACCACTTTTAGGTACAAAATTTATATTAGTTAGATACAGGTTTAACTGCTATAACAAAGGTTACCAAGTACTAGTGACTTAAGAAATATAAAAGTTTATTTCTTTCTCATGTTGCAGCCATGTAAGCTGACCATACCTAGTATGTCATCTCTATGATGTTAAGGGATTCCCGGGTGGCTCAGATGGTAAAGAGTCTGCCTGTAATGTGGGAGACCTGGGTTTAATCCCTGGGTTGGGAAGAAGAAAATAGCAAGCCACTCTAGTATTCTTGCCTGGAAAATTCCAAGAACCTGGCGGGCTACAGTCCACGGGCCCACAAAGAGGTGGACACAACTGAGCACCTTCACTTTCACTTTCATGATGTTAAAGCCCAGGTCCCTTCTACCATGTTTCCTTTATCATGTGACTTTCACGTTTTTGCCCAAGATGGCTTCTTTAGCTCTTGCTGACATGCTCATGTCCCAGCCATCAGGAAGAAGAAACAGCGGAAGAGAAGAGTGTGACCCAGTTCATTTTGAGTATAATCAGGGAGCTGCGAATGTGACTTTGACTCATAATCCATTGGCCAGAACTTGGTCACACTGTCACACCTGACTTTAAAGGAGCTTGGAAAGTATAGCTTTACTGTGGATGGCTATGTGCCCAGTTAACATACTGGGGCTCCACCAAATAAGAAAGAAGAGTAGAATGAGTATTGGAAAGAGCTATCAGTTTTTGTCATATTACTTGACTCTAAATCATATTTCTTTAAAAATGTGAAGTCTGTAACCCTACAGTAATGAGTTATATTGGCTCCTCAGTTTTCTTCACTGGGTCTGAAATACTTTATGCTCCAAAATACTCAGACTAGAGATTTAGCTAGCCCTTTGGAACTCTCTGAATGTTGAAAATAATCCCTCAAAAAGAGAGCTTTTGTTACTCTCTACCAAGAATCACATAATTCAATATTTTGTTGAAATGGTAGATGGAATCCACTGATCCCGAAGGAAACCTTATTTCTTGATGTATGAGGAAGCATAATAACAAGGAGGCCAGAAGTTAGCTGGGGAAATAACAACCAAGTTGGCCTCAGCCAAAGTTTAAAATGGTCCTGTAAGATTTAAAACAACTTTTTTTTTTTTTCAAATAACTTACTTTCTGGCAAGGATCTTGGTATCAGTCAGGGTTCTCCAGAGAAACAGAACCAATATTTTATATATGCATACATATATAATGTGTTATATACATATATACATACATATAAAATAAGGAACTGGCTCATATAATTATGGAGATGGAGAAGTCCTACAGTCTGCCATCTGTGAGCTGGAGAACCAGAAAAGCCATGGTATAATTCCATCCAAGTCTGAAAACCCAAGAACCAGGAGCATGGATGTCCCAGCTTAGGCAGAGGCAACAAATTCACCCTTCCTCTGCTTTTTGTTCTATTGGGGGCACTGAATGAATTAGTTGATGCCTACCCATATTGGTGAGGGTGATCTTTACTTAGTCTACTGATTCAAATGTTAATCTTTTCCAGAAACATCCTCCTAGACACAGCCAGAAAAAATGTGTGTTTTTTTTTTCCAGCTATTTTTGTCATCTCTTAGACCAGTCAACTTGCTACATAAAATTAATCATCACAATCTGCAAGTATTACTCTCAGAAAGAAGCTTAAATATAAGAAAAAGCTCAGGACTGACTCTAGAGTTAGAAATATTCTGTTTAACTCTCTCTCTTTCTGTACACAGAATGGTTATTTGGAGAAGTGGTTGATTTCAGGACAGAAGCAGGAAAGGCACAGCTTGAAACATCTTGTGGTACCAGACAGTAAGGAGTTGTTCAAACAGTGATACGACTTTTCAAGTCATGTCAAAAGTACACAGAAATATTGTAAATCAACTATATTTCAATTAAAGACATTTTTAAAATAAAATAAATTTAAAAATTCAAAATAAAAGGGTGCAGGAACTAACTAGAAGGAATTAGTCTTTCCAAATGGTCAAACACTTGAGCAAAAAATTTAAAGTAACTAATTATAACCCATAAGATAAAATGGGCTTCCCTGGTGGCTCAGATAGTAAAGAGTCTGCTTGCAGTACAGGAGACTTGGGTTCTATGCCTGGGTTGGGAAGATACCCTAGAGAAGGAAATGGCAACCCACTCCAGTATTCTTGCCTGGAAAATCCCATGGATGGAGGAGCCTGGCAGGCTACAGTCCATGGGGTTGCAATGAGTCCATAGTAATATACATAGCCAAATAAATGAACATAAATTCTTCCCTATATTGTTGTTATTGCTTAGTCATGAAGTCATGTCTGACTCCTTTGTGACCCCATGGACTGTAGCCTACCATGCTCCTCTGTCCATGGGATTTCCCAAGCAAGAAGAGTGGAGTAGGTGTCATTTCCTTCTCAAGGGAATCTTCCCTACCCATGGTTTGAACCCATGTCTCCTCTATTGCAGGCAGTTTATTTACTACTGAGCCACCTGGGAAGCCCTCTTTCTTATAGTACAATTCTAATTAATGAATGTAGAAGCAATGAAAAGAAATAAGAAATCACCATTTGACAAACACCTCAGTAACAGCCATTTTGGACAAGGATCGTTAATGAATGCTAAAATCAGTGGCTGAAACTTTGATGAGAAACAGGATATTTGCAGAGGCTCAAAAGTATTTCTCCATGAAATACTGATTAGTTACAGTGAGGAATTAATGCAGTGGAGGAACTTGGTAGAGCTGAACTTAGCAAAGAGATCAAAGTGAACATCATCAGGAATGAGCTGTATTGCATCAAGTTCCTCCTGATAAGGGGCACTGAGAATGTCATGACATAAATTCTGTGCTACTCGTGCCAAAAACTACATAACCTGAATTTTGTCATGAAGAAACACACCAGATAAACTAAAATTAAGAGACATGCTACAAATAATTAGCCAATACAAAAACGTCAAGGTTAAGAAAGATAAGAAAAGACTACAGAACTGTCCAGTTTGGAGGAGAAAAGGCAATATGACAGCTAAATGCAAAGTGAGTTACTGGATTGGACTCAAAAAAGTATTAGTGGGACAACTGGTGAAATTTAAGTTAGTACCATGAGTAAAAATAACAATGTCAATTTCCTGGTTTTGATCATTATACTATAGTTATGTAAGATATTAACATTTGGGGAAGCTGGATGAGGGCATATATGAAGTCTTTTTGCAAATTTTACCATAAGTCTAAAATTATTTCACAATAAACTTTTTAAAAGGAAGAAAATGGTGATAAGACTTAAGAGGTGATCAGAGGCACTGCCTAGGTTTTTCCTTCCCTCAAAGGTGATTGAGTTGAACTTGGAAAGCATTCTGATATGTGTACTTTTCAAGCAAAACTTACATGTCACAAACTTCTTGTATACCCTTCTCTGGATCTTTTTTCTTCTTGATTCTATATTATAGTTTAATTTAGCAGCCAGAACTCTATGCATATTCCATATATGTCAATTCTGATATGAAGTTTTGTATCCAATATCCTTTCCTGACAAGACCTGGGTTTTATTTAACTTTTGGCTACAACACTGTACGGAATCTATGCTCTTGGTGTGCATGCTCAGTCGTTCAGCTGTGTCCAACTTTTTGTGACCCCATGGACTATAGCCCTCCAGGCTCCTCTGTCCATGGGATTTCCAAGGCAAGAATACTGGAGTGGGTTCTCTGGATTCCTACTCCAGAGAATCTTCCCAATCCAGGGATCGAACCTGTGTCTCCTCTGTCTTCTGCACTGGCAGACAGATTCTGTACCACTGAGTCATCTGGAAAGTCTGACTGTATGGTCTTAAAGTGAAAGTGAAGTCGCTCAGTCGTGTCTGACTCTTTGCCACCCCATGGACTGTAGTGTACCAGGCTCCTCCGTCTGTGGGATTCTCCAGGCAAGAGTACTGGAGTGGGTTGCCATTTCCTTCTCCAGGAGATCTTCCCATCTCAGGGATTGAACCCGGGTCTCCCGCATTGCAGGCAGACGCTTTACCATCTGAGCCACCAGGGAAGCTTAGAGGTATGGTCTTAGAGGTCTGCAAATATGACTTTAAGATCAAACCTCCAGATCACTACTTAAGAGAGGTTTAAAATTTTGTTAGAGTGTGATTGGATTATTTGTACTTCTCCTCTTCCTCCCTGATGGATTATCTCAATTTACATGATTGTTTTTTTCTTTTTTTCCCCTCTCTACTTTTCTGAACATTACCACAAGATTTGACTTCAGCATAGTTTGTGAATGAGAGTTTTGCAAAGTCCCCCGCAGCGACTTTTGTTATCTCTTTTTTTTCCATTCATATTTAGTACAGTGGGTACTATATGCTATGCACTTTAAATATATCATCTTTAATCTTTTGAGGTTTTAGTATATCCCTTTTGGGGATCAGTAAAGTGAGATTCAAAGATTACACAACACCTAGAAAAATATCACTGTAAACTTTGACTACAAAATTTAGAGTCTGTGATTACTCTAGAATGCCATGACCCCCAAATCTTCAAGTAATCCTGGGGAATCTCTAACAAATTCTACCCAGCTTTTACTCTCTGATGCACTTACTAGCATAAATATTTCTGGCAAAATCACATAGGTGTTCTGTTCCTTCTAGGATCAGATTTCTTTGAAAAACAAAAAACCCAAACAAAACCGAAACAATAAAATAAACTCAGCAGCATTAAAAAAAAAAAAAAAAAAGATAACTGATTAACCCTCTATTAGTTCTCTGACCTGAATCTTAGGTCGTCTGGAATTGTTTTGGCTTTGAGTACATGTTTATCTTCATATTTCTAAAAGAGTTCTGTGGAGATTTGTTAAAAAAATGTTCTGTGTAACAAAATTATATACTCATTGGCATTCAATAAATAGTACTTTGTCAATGTTTACATCATGCCCGGAAATGTCAAAATTTTAACCTATTAGAGACCAAAGTTCAAGACAATTATTTTAAATTACAAATGAACATTTTTTGCCTATAATACATTTAAACAGAAGCTTTGGCATCTATTAAATCACCCTGAAAATGTGAGTAAAGAATTAGAGACTTAAGTAAACTGCATTTGTGAGGGAAACCATTTTCTGTCAAGAAACTGGCTCTCCATTCATGTTATTTTAGCTACTATGCCATGGGATACAGATATTTATGAATTTATATTTTATTAAATTACTATTTCTTTCAGTTTTTATTTAGTATCTTTATGCTTTGTTCAATCTCTGTGAATTCCACAAAGGAAATTTTTTTTAATTGCATTTAAGGTAAAAAGGGATTTTAAAAATAATTTGAGGGAAAAAAACTAATTCTTTTCTAAGAGTTCAGTTGTTAGCAACATAATCACTGTTTCACATTTTAAACAATATGATCATACAGTAGAGAACATGCTTACACATTTTTCTTTTTAAATATCTGTTTTTTCTGTTCTTATTTTCTAATTCATGGTAAGAAGCTGGAATTACATACTTTCTCTCAGAAAAGAACTCTACAAGAAGGGGAAATTACGCCCATAAATTTGGTGAGATGTATCCAGTCAGGAGGTCTTTGGGAACTCATGCATGTGGTTTCTCACCTACTTTCCAGAACATGCTTAGAGCCATTTAAGAAATAAATAGTATTGGTATATAGTAGTAAATTGATGTTATCTCAAAACTATAGTATGACTTGAAAAATTCAGATATTTTTATCTAAGTAAATTTGCTTTATTGACTGGTAATCTGTTACCAAAAGGAAGATTTTGTTACCTATTCTTACCATTATATTCATTATTCACCATTATTTCTCATTATATTCATTGATTCTGCCCTTGCTTGGTTTCCAACATTTCTTAAAACCAAAAGTGTTTTAATAAAATTTGACTGGATTATTAGAGGCTTGAGTTACAATGGTTAGGAGCTAAGATTATCTTAGGTCATTGAGGAAAAAAAAATACTGTGGAACACTTTTTCTGTGCTCTATTTATTATTCACAGCTGTTACTTAAACTTGTAAATATAAAGAGAGCATCTAAGGCAAATGAACTAAAAAAAAAAAAAAAAAAAAACCAACAACAACAAACAACTGAGTCCAAAAGAAAGAATTTACATTGACCTTAAAATGTGCTAATTTCCTTTTAGGATTTCACAGTTTTTATATTACTCAGATGGTTTTGGCCATCCTTTAGAGAATGAGATAAAACTACTTGGAAAAAAAGACCAATTTCTCCTCTCATATTTTTATTGCTAGAGGTTAATAATTAAGGCAATCTTTTTATTGTTAGAGATTATTTGGGTGACTTTCATCAAAGATATATCATCAGTTGATGAAAGTGGAAGAGGAGGGTGAAAAAGTTGGTTTAAAACTCAACATTCAAAAAACTAAGATCGTGGCATCTGGTCCCATCACTTCATGGCAAATAGATGGGGAAACAATGGAAACAGTGAGACTTTATTTTCTTGGGCTCCAAAATCACTGCAGATGGTGACTGAAGCCATGAAATTAAAAGATGCTTGCTCTTTGGAAGAAAAGCTATGACTAACCTAGACAGCATGTTAAAAAGCAGAGACTTTGCCAATAAAGGTCCATCTAGTCAAAGCTATGTTTTTTCCAGTTGTCATATATGTATGGATGTTGGAGAGTTGGACTATAAAGAAAGCTGAGTGCCAAAAGAAATCAGCTTTTGAATGGTGTTGGAGAAGACTTTTGAGAGTCCCTTGGACTGCAAGGAGATCAAACCAGTCCATCTTGAAGGAAATCAGTCTTGAATATTCATTGGAAGGATTGATGCTGAAGCTGAAATTCCAATACTTTGGCTACCTGATATGAAGAACTGACTTGTTGGAAAAGACCCTGATGCTGGGAAGGATTGAAGGCAGGAGGAGAAGGGGACAACAGAGGAACGATGGTTGGAGGGCATCGCCGACTCCATGGACATGAGTCTGAGCAAGCTCTGGGTGTTGGTGATGGACAAGGAGGCCTTGCATGCTGCAGTCCATGGGGTCACAAAGAGTTGGACACGACTGAGTGAACTGAACTGAACTGAACTGATTCAAGTGAGTTAGCCCTTAGAGCTCCTTTCTGAAAACTAAGGAGAATATTATGATGTTATATATACTTAGGATTTTATTTTAATACATGGAATGTTAGTAATTTTGGATCAATAATTTTTTATGATCCATTAGATAGAAATGATGGTGCTTTGCTGGTTTCATTACAATCAGTTCTACTATGATAACTTTTGTGATTTATGGAAACTTTATGAGTCCTGTGTTACAACAAAGGGCTTATTTTGCTTTCTGCTTATAACAGAATCTTGGATTTGGAAAGGATTTAAAGATTGTCTCACCTATCTCCTTAGTGTACCATCTCTTTTATGGAGTCCCAGGCAGATTGCCATTGATGGTTTGACTGAATACCTCTAAAAAGGATTCTTTTTCTTCCTTGGAAGCTCCTTGCTATTCTTAGAGAGCTCTAGGTGTAGCTGTAGCTAACCTTTACATCTCCCTTTTTTTCCCCTGTTCTACACAGGGTAAAGGTTTCACATAACATTGTCCAAATTTCGAAGTTAAGACACTGATATGTGAAATTTGCCTTTTATAGTTATTAATATATATTTTAAAAATTTAGCTCACAAAAATGCATCAATGAACCAAACACGGATACACAATGTTCCAGCTTCGTGTCACTAAAATATAATGACTCTTATGGTCTGAGACAAATGAATCAGCACTATGAAGATTTCACACAGGCAGTTGGATTAGGACAAGGTGAATCAGGAGTAAAGAATTAAATATTTGAACACTGGATTTAATCAGACCCACAGTTAATGTGCCCCTAATTTTCGGTACAAGGCCAGTTATGAAACTTCAATAGTGACATGAAACCATTGAAGCATTAGTATAATTTCAAGCAAAGCAGAGTGATTTAATTGGTCCACCAACAGAATTTTTCAATAACAAGTTTAAACCCTCTTGTGCTGTTGGTGGGAATCTAAGTTGGTGCAGCCACTATGGAAAATGGTATGGAGGTTTCCTAAAAAATTTGAAATAGAGCTGCCATATAATCCAGCAATCTCACTCTTGGGCATATATTCAGAAAAGACAAAAGCTCTAATTTGAAAAGATGCATGTACTCCAATGTTCATAGCGCTTCCCTCATAGCTCAGTCAGTAAAGAATCTGCCTGCGATGCAGAAGTCCTCCTGGGTTTATCTTGTGATAAATTATAATGGAAAAGAATATGTGCATATATTTCTATATATATATGAATCACTGCGCTGGGTTCGACTCCTGGGTCCAGAAGATCCCCTGGAGAAGGAAATGGCAACCCACTACAGTATTCTTGCCTAGAAAATCCCATGGACAGAGGAGCCTGGTGGGCTACAGTCCATGGGTTTGCAAGTCAGACATGATTTAGCGACTAAACCACCACCAACATTCATAGCGGCACTATTTACAATAGCCAGGACATGAAAGCAACTTAAATATCCATTGACAAGTTATTACATATAGAATGGATAAACAACAAGGCCTTACTCTATAGCACAGGGAGCTGCATTTATTTTGTGATAAATTATAATGGAAAAGAACATGTGCATATATATCTATATATATCTGAATCACTGTGCTATAGACTAGAAATTGACACAACATGGCAAATCAACTATACTTCAATAAGAGAAAATTTTAAACGTTTTTCAGGGCTTCCCTGGTAGTCCAATGGTTAAAGGGGACACGGGTTCCATCCCTGGTCCAGGAAGATCCCACATGCCTTGGAGCAACCAAGCCCATATGCTACAACTACTGAGACTGTGCTCGAGCCCATCAGCTGCAGCTACTGAAGCCCAGCACCTAGAGCCCGAGCTCAACAACAAGAAAAGCCATTGCACTGAGAAGCCACTGAACCCCAACAAAGAGTAGACCCCGCTTGCTGCAACTAGAGAAACGCAGCAACGAACACTCAGCATAGCCCAGAAAGAAAATAAATAAATATATATATATAATTTTTTTTCGGTGAGATGAGTAGGAAGTATGTGGCAATCATTCCTGTCACTTTCTCTAACTGGGAATCAAAATACTTGTAAATATCTTGCTCATAGTGACTCACAACACTAAGCATTTAAAAAAGAAAACGACTTGGAGTTATACTGCTAAAAAGAATTCTCTTTCATTCTACACACACACATTCTATTTCAATGTAAGTAATATGTTTTATACTGAATATATTTGCCTATGTTATTAAAGCTTTCAGAATAATGACTTTGTATGGTTGTATAGAACATCTTTGGGATGCACATTATATAATGAAGTATTCCTTGATTGTTAGACATTTATAGGGTTTCCATTACTTTATTAATATATATAATATGGCAATGACCATGGTTGACTAAAAATATTTATGTGAATCTGTTATGTTTAAAAATTAATTCTTCCTGTTAAATTATATTCCAAAAATACTTTACCAGCTTACCCTTCTAGCAAAATAAATGAGAAAAACCACGTCCCTGTATTTTTGCCAATACTGTATATCACCACTGAAAAAAACTCCAATTCTCTTTTAGCTTGAGTGGTAAGGAATACAATTATCATTTTATTTTGCAATTTTTGGATGATGCACTAAGTTCTAAGAAAACTTTTTTCTTGGGATCTTACATAGGAAATTTGCTGAATAATTTTCTTTCTGGATTATTAAAATGTTTTTCTGTTCATTTCAACTCAATTTTTTTTAGTATGAGTTTATCTGCTAGCTGGGTTTGTGAACTTGGATAACTGATGGCTACTCTGGGCCTCTTTTTCTTCACAGGTAAAACGATCACTAAAATTACTTCTGCAATTTGAAATGAGAGCTTTGAAATAATTTCTGATTGAATGGTTCCAAAATATAACACTAGGTTTGGGAGTTAACTCATATTAAGTTTCTTTTTAAGGCTGAATAGCATGTAAATGTTATAAATTCCCATATTCATATTTTAAAAAATTCAATGTCTGCATAAACTAGTGATGGAACTACCCTTTTGTGTAATTCAAAATAATGTGTAAATATTTCCCACAACCTCTATTTTTTTAAAGTATTTACATTTTTTTTTTTAATAAAGGAGAGAGGATTGTTTCTGGCAACCATGATTCATGGTTGCCAATTAAACATTATAATGCAATTTTTATCCTATTGCAATCACACCTTTACACACTCCCTCTAGTGGTTTATTGAACATTCCAGACCACATTAATTTCTTAGCTGCACTGTTCTGATGCTTAAATATGTCCCCTCATTAACTTTCTTCATCTATCCAGAACCAATACTGTTTTTTAACATATCATTTAAGGTGAAGAATTGGAGGATGATTGCTGTGCCATTTTAATTTAAAGCAAAAGGAAACAAGACAATCCATTAACTTAATTCAACAAAAATTTGTTGATTGAGTGCAGCATACGTTGAGTGTAGCAAACAAAGATCTGCAGGACAGTTTCTGGGCTAGGGGTGTGTTGCTCTGTCTTTTCCTCCTTTGCATGCCATGTAGCCTGTGGAGCACTGGCAGAGACCTGTGGGCTGGCCTGGCAGGGTTCTGCTTTGGCTCCTGTGGTCAAGGTTTTAGTCTCTGGCTTCCAAGCTCACTAGTGTCCTTTGAGATGTTTGTGATCCCACTAGGTCTCCAGTCTCACAGTCCATGCTGCCCTGCACAGCTGAGTCCTTTCAGGACGACCATAAGACCCCTTTGGATCTTATGATCGTCCGTCGTACTTCCTTATCTCTCTGGGGAAGAGGAATGGTGAGCACTGTTGCCTTATTGAGCCACTCAGTGGCCCAAGGGAAACTTTGATGGGGGCTGTGCCAGCCTACTGTGGCTTTCTTCCCACTCGACTGCTGTCTAGATTCAGCCTTGATGGCTGCAGGTGGGGGACAGGTTCCATGCCTCCTTCCAAAGGCTGGCACACCTAATCATCTTGCATTGCTCATTAGATCTCCTCTTCTTCCTACTCTGAGGATCCAGTCCAGGCAAGGGAAAGTGAAAGTGAAAGTCACTCAGTGATGTCCAACTCTTTGCAACCCCGTGGACTCTACAGTCCATGGACTTCTCCAGGCCAGAATACTGGAGTGGGTAGCCATTCCCTTCTCCAGGAGATCTTCCATGCAAGGGGGTGGGGAATTATACAGCTTTGCTACCAACATGTTTGACTGAAGGGGAAACAAACAAACACCCTAGGGTGTCTGTCTTTAGTTCCTACTCACACTTCCATTCTGTCCACTTGGAGCAGAGCTAGTTTCAAGTCTCATGCATGAACAGGAGAAAGTCACACAAAAAGCACATAGTTAATTCATCCCTTATCCCAAAACAAGGGATATCCCAGAGAAAGGTGGGGTGTCAGCTGGGTGAAACTGTACAAAGTTTAAGGAGGATGAGGGGCAAAATGTGAAAGAGGAGATGACGAGGCCATGAGTATATTTCAGAAATAAATTTCAAGCCTTTGGTAATCTGGGGATGGAGGAGGCATGGCTGGAAGGTGAGGAGTGTATGTGGCTGGCAAGAAGTTTAATATGTCATGTTTATTGAACACATACTATGTAAAAACACTGTTTTAAGACTTCAGATGCTTTATCTCACTTATCTTCAAAACAACTGTTTTCCCCCACCACTTACAGATAAAGAAGCGGAGGTTCACACAGATTAAGTTAGCTGTCCAAGGACAACGCACGGCTAGTTTGCAAAAGAGGCAGTTTGGCTCCTGAGTCCCGAAACACTGCTACGGTGACAATTTGGTAAACAATCAGGGGGAGGACTATCTTAAGAAGAGAGCAGATTTAATTTTAGAGTTAGGCTACCTGGACACCTGGAGAGAGAGAGAGAAGAAACTGATGGGTTAGGAAGAAAACCCACTTTTAGTAAACATTTAATCACTAACACACAAGCGAGAAAGGGAATAAGAAGTAACAGAGAAAGCAAATACAAGACAAGATCATAGTTAAGAGGTAAGACTGGGTAAGAAGGGCTGAGGGTGCTTCTTCCCATGAGACAACCCAAAGGAAAGTCTGAGTGAAGTACTGAGAAACTCTGAGCTCAGCAGGGCATCAGGACAGCTGGAAAGGCAGTCAGAAACCACTGGCAGGACAACTTTGATTTCCTCATTGTACGGACATCAAGTTGGCCAAGAGTGAGAAGGATGGCTGGGGATCTGAGGGCTGTGGGGAGCTGTCTGGAGTCACTCCTGTGAGGAATGCAACAATGTCAAACAGAAAGAAAGGAAAACCTGCGAAGTCACAGTGCACTGTTATGACTATGACCCAGTTATGTACCAGACACTAGATTATGGACATTATAGGTACTGCCTTTCCTCACGGTGGATTTGCATGATAAAGATGACTGTTGTTCCATCACTAAGTCATGTCCAACTCTTTGTGACCCCATGGACTGCAGCACTCCAGGCTTCCCTGTCCTTCGCTATCTTCTGGAGTTTGCTCAAACTCATGTCCATTGAGTCAGTGATGCCATCCAACCATCTCATTCTCTGTCGCCCACTTTTTCTTCTGCCCTCAAGCTTTCCCAGCATCAATGTCTTTTCCAATGAGTTGGCTCTTCATATCAGGTGGCCAGAGTATTGGAACTTCAGCTTAAGCATCAGTCCTTTCAATGAATATTCAGGGTCGATTTCCTTTAGGATTGACTAGTTTGATCTCCTCGCTGTCCAAGGGACTATGAAGGCCTATCTTTTATCAAAGCCTGTGTGTTTCTGTCCCATGTGGACCTCGAGAAGGCTGGCGTTCTGCAGTTCATGGGGTCACAAAGAGTGTCACACTACTTAGTGAACGGATGACAACAACAACAAATGTGTTTCTACAACGTGAAGGTAAAAAGTGAAAAAGTGAAAGTGTTAGCCGCTCAGTGGCATCTGACTCTTGTGACCTCATGGAGCCTGCCAGGCCCCTCTGTTCACGGAATTCTCCAGGTAAGGTAGAATACTGGAGTGGGTAGCCATTCCTTTCTCCAGGGGATCTTCCTGTTCAAGGGACTGAACCTGGATCTCTTGCATTGCAGGCAATTTTTTTTTTTTTTTTACCATCTGAGCCATCAGGGAAGCCCACCAACCTAAAGGTAGTTTAGAATCAACCTGTAGAAGGTAGTTCAGAATAAATTTGTTGTAGTCAGAACACTTTGAGCCTTTCTCACGTGAGTCTTGGTAACTGGAGCGCAGAAAAAGTAGGTGGTGAGAAGCATCAGAGTGGGGAAATGATGTAGCGATAACAAGAAGAAATGATGACAGAGAGTCCTGGTAGCTTCAGAGCCTCTTGAAGTGCAGCGAGGCCATGTCACTTCAAGTCAGTTCACAGTTAGCATCTTTGAAATGTAAACTTGTGACCTAAATTTTTCCATTTTGCAAATTCTTGACATTTCCGACATATTGCTCTGAAATTGTTACCTTGCTTTGAGAGTGCTCTGTGGAGCAGAAGACCATAGGCTGAGTGGTCAATGTACATTCTCGTAGATGAATCCATATCTTCAGAACTGGTTGGGAGTATGTTTTTGTAGAAATTCCATTGTTGATGTCTATTTTCTTCTCATAGTCATGTGGAGGAATACATCTTCATCCTTTATTTTATCTTCCTAAGCAAAATAAAACATGATATCTCTTCAAAAACATTTAAGAAGGAAAAGGAAAAACCAGTTTGAAAAAAAGGTCAGCAAGACACAAGGAAGAATGATATTTGCTGAAAGCGCCTGTCAGAAGGGTCTGAATAATATAGATGAGCCAAGGGAAACAAGGCACAGTTAAAGCAAAGCTCATTCCCCCAAGATAGCTGAAGTGTGAGTTTACGAATCCTGAGAAGTAGGGGGCCAGATGAGGTCTAATTGTGTCTTATTTAACTTGGCCTTTTATATGGATAACCCTTGGCTCTCTTTGCAGTTATCACACTTTTGTCAAACTGACCTTATTCTAACATGTTTTTCTTCTTTTTTTGCAAACGTGAAGTATTTTTGATCATACAATAGTAATTCAACTAATAACGTTTTCAACTACAAAAGTAGACTAGGCTCTAATGGAAACCATATTACCAGCAGAAAGAGTTCCATTCCTTATTATCATATTCTAGTTTGAATAGTTCTCACAGCAGGACCTTTAAAAGGGTCCAGAAAAATAGTTCAAGAAGTATTACTTTTGCAAAGGTTCACATACTCAGAATATACTGGGAAAATAGGAGATTAGCTCATTCAGATACATAGATATTCGTAATTAGGAAATAAATTTTGAAATATTGTCAACCCCAAGTAGTCTTCTGGTTGCACAAAAGACAACAGAAAAGGACTGCACTATCAGTTCACTTCAGTTCAGTCGCTCAGTCACCGACTCTGCGACTCCATGGACTGCAGCACGCCAGGGTTCCCTGTCCATCACTAACTGCAGCCTACTCAAAGTCAGTGATGCCGTCCAACCATCTCATCCTCTGTCATCCCCTCTCCTCCCACCTTCAATCTTTTCCAGCATCAGGGTTTTTTCCAATGAGTCAATTCTTCACATCAGGTGGCCAAAGTATTGGAGTTTCAGCTTCAGCATCAGTCCTTCCAATGAATATTCAGGACTGATTTCCTTTAGGATGGACTGGTTGGATCTCCTTGCAGTCCAAGGGACTCTCAAAAGTCTCCAACACCATAGTTCAAAAACATCAATTCTTTAGTACTCAGCTTTCTTTATAGTTCAACTCCCACATCCATACATGACTATTGGAAAAACCATAGCTTTGACTAGACTGATCTTTGTTGGCAAAGTAATGTCTCTGCTTTTTAATATGCTGTCTAGGTTGGTCATAACTTTACTTCCAAGAACCAAGCATCTTTTAATGTCATGGCTGCAGTCACCATCTGCAGTGATTTTGGAGCCCCCAAAAACAAAGTCTGTCACTGTCTCCACTGTTTCCCCATCTATTTGCCATGAAGTGATGGGACCAGATGCCATGATCTTCGTTTTCTGAATGTTGAGCTTTAAGCCAACTTTTTCACTCTCCTCTTTCACTTTCATCAAGAGGCTCTTTAGTTCTTCACTTTCTGCCATAAGGGTGGTGTCATCTGCGTATCTGAGGTTATTGATATTTCTCCCGGCAATCTTGATTCCAGCTTGTGGTTCATCCAACCCAGCATTTCTCTTGATGTACTCTGCATAGACGTTAAACAAGCAGGGTGACAAAAAACAGCCTTGATGTACTCCTTTTCCTATTTGGAACCAGTATATTGTTCTATGCCCAGTTCTAACAGTTGCCTCTTGACCTGCATACAGACTTCTCAGGAGGCAAGTCAAGTGGTCTGGTATTCCCATGTCTTTCAAAATTTTCCACAGTTTATTGTGATCCACACAGTCAAAGACTTTAGCATAGTCAATAAAGCAGAAATAGATGTTTTTCTGGAACTCTCTTGCTTTTTCCATGATCCAGTGAATGTTGGCAATTTGATCTCTGGTTCCTCTCACTCTTCTAAATCCAGTTGAACATCTGGAAGGTCACATACTGTTGAAGCCTGGCTTGGAGAATTTTGAGCATTACTTTGATAGCGTATGAGATGAGTGCAATTGTGTGGTAGTTTGAGCATTCTTCAGCATTGCCTTTCTTATAGAGATTGGAATGAAAACTGATATTTTCCAGCCCTGTGCCCACTGCTGAGTTTTCCAAATTTGCTGGCATATTGAGTGCAGCACTTTCACAGCATCGTCTTTTAAGACTTGAAATAACTGGAATTCCATCACCTCCACTAGCTTTGTTTGTAGTGATGCTTCCTAAGGCCCACTTCACTTCGCATTCCAGGATGTCTGGCTCTAGGTGAGTGATCACACCATCATGATTATCTGGGTCATGAAGATCTTTTTTGTACAGTTCTTCTGTGTATTTTTACTACCTCTTCTTAGTATCTTCTGCTTCTGTTTGGTCCATACCATTTCTGTCCTTTATCGAGCCCATCTTTGCATGAAATATTCCCTTGGTATCTCTAATTTCCTTGAAGAGATCTCTAGTCTTTCCCATTCTGTTTTCCTCTATTTCTTGGCATTGATCACTGAGGAAGGCTTTCTTATCTCTTCTTGCTGTTCTTTGGAACTCTGCATTCAGATGCTTATATCTTTCCTTTTCTCCTTTGCTTTTTGCTTCTCTTCTTTTCACAGCTATTTGTAAGGCCTCCTCAGACAGCCATTTTGCTTTTTTGCATTTCTTTTTCTTGAGGATGGTCTTGATTACTGCCTCCTGTACAATGACATGAATCTCCATCCATAGTTCTTCAGGCACTCTGTCCATCAGATCTAATCCCTTGAATCTATTTCTCACTTCCATTGTATAATCATAAGGGATTTGATTTAGGTCATACCTGAATGGTCTAGTGGTTTTCCCTATTTTCTTCAATTTAAGTCTGAATTTGGCAATAAGGGGTTCATGATCTGAGCCAGTCAGCTCCCAGTCTTATTTTTGCTGACTGTATAGAGCTTCTCCATCTTTGGCTGCAAAGAATATAATCAATCTGATTTTGGTGTTGACCATCTAATGATGTCCATGTGTAGAGTCTTATCTTGTGTTGTTGGAAGAGTGTGTTTGCTATGATCAGTGAGTTCTCTTGGAAAACTCTATTAGCCTTTTCCCCACTTCATTCCATATTCCAAGGCCAAATTTGCCTGTTACTCCAGGTATCTCTTGACTTCCTACTTTTGCATTCCAGTTCCCTATAATAAAAAGGACATCTTTTTTGGGTGTTCTAGAAGGTCTTGTAGAACCATAGAACCATTCAACTTCAGCTTCTTCAGCATTACTTCTTGGGGCATAAACTTGGATTACTGTGATATTGAATGGTTTGCACTGGAAACGAACAAAGATCATTCTGTTGTTTTTGAGATTGCATCCAAGTACTGCATTTCAGACTCTTTTGTTGACTATAATGGCTACTCCATTTCTTCTAAGGGATTCTTGTCCTCAATAGTAGATACAATGGTTATCTGAGTTAAATTCACCCATTCCAGTCCATTTTAGTTCACTGATTATTAAAATGTCGATGTTCACTCTTGCTATCTCCTCTTTTGCCCCTTCCCATTTGCCTTGATTCATGGACCTAGCATTCCAGGTTCCTATGCAATATTGCTCTTTACAGCATCAGACATTACTTCCATCACCAGTCATATCCACCTCAGTCTCTTCATTGTTTCTGGAGTTATTTCTCCACTGATCTCCAGTAGCATATTGGGCACCTACCTACCTGGGGAGTTCATCTTTCAGTGTCCTATCTTTTTGCCTTTTCATACTGTTCATGGGGTTCCCAAGGCAAGAATACTGAAGTGGTGTGCCATTCCCTTCTCCAGTGGACCGCGTTTTGTCAGAACTCTCAACCATGACCCGTCCTCAATAAATGTTACTTATTGTTGTTGTTAAGGTTGTTGCATTACACATTTTAAAATTTCTGGGATTGTCAAATCTATCACCATATTCCCACATAGTGTCTACCTTCGCCAGAATACTTAAAAATCTCCTCCTCACACTAATATCAGCTAAATTTTCACCTATGTTTTTCTCTGTCATGTTTATCTTTAAAAAATCTAGAATCTGGTATGTATAGGGATCAAAATTTTCCTTTCTCTAGAGAGCCTCACCATCATTACCTTTATAATCAACTTTCCCACTGAGTTGAAATCTACCTTTTCAGAGTTTGTTTATAAGTTCTTAGTATCTAACTGAGATCAATCATGCTTGCTGAGGAAATGAGGCTAGAGTTGAGTGAATCAGATAAAGGTGCTACTCATAATGCTGAGAGAATATTCTAACTGACAAGAAAACTATTAAAAACGCATTCCTTCACTTAACTATAGAAAAACCCAAATTAGACATAGTTCTGAATCTACCTGTCTTAGGTTTATATTGAAATATATAACATTTTCTGACAGAGATTCATTCAGTCATGCCCAACTCTTTGCATGCCCATGCCACATGTGATCCCACAGACTGCAACCTGCCAGGCTCCTCTGTCCATGGAATTCTCCAGGCAAGAATACTGGAGTGGGTTGCCATTCCCTTCTTCAGGGGATCTTCTCGACCCAGGGATCAAACCTGGGTCTCCTGTATTGCAGGCAGATTCCTTACCATCTGAGCCACCAGGGAAGTCCAATATTTTCTGAAGGAGATTTAACTTGTTTAAATTGAAATATAGTTAATTTACAGTGCTGTGTTAGATGCTGGTGTACAGCAAAGTGATATATATAAACTTTTATATATATATAAACACACATATAAACTTTATATATATACTTTTTATATTCCTTTTATTATAGTTTATTACAAAATAATATCATTCTTAATTTTACTGTTTTTGGTCAAGATTCCCACGAAAGTCTTAAGGTCTTGGTTCCTGCTGATCAGAATTCTAGTCCCACTTGGCCATCAACTCACTATGTGCACTTAGGCAAATCACTCATTCTCTGTGGGAGTCCATTTCCCATTTGCAAACGACTGTTCTGAACTAGACGATTGACACCTTCCCTTTCACAGTTTTATATGTTTAACTATATATAATTCTATTTGAGACTTTGTGAATAATCTGAAGTTGAATTAAAGTCAGAAGGAGAAAGGTGGTCTCTCTGTGTCTTTAGTTTTGTGTTCTCTCTCTCTCTCTTTTTTTTTTTTTTTTTTTTTGTGTGTGTGTGGGGGGGTTGGGCTTTAAAAACTTCAGGAGAAGGCGTTTCCCTTGAGAAACCAACATATCATGTCCTAGGAGAACCGGCATCTGGCCTGGATGAAACAAGGAGGAAGAGAGGGTGAGAATGAAGGCTGGGAGGACAGGATGGCAGGAACTTTGGTTCTGAGGATTCATTCAGTTCAGTTTAGTCACTCAGTCGTGTCCAACTCTTTGCAACCCCATGAACTGCAGCACACCAGGCTTCCCTGTCCATCACCATCTCCCAGAGTTCACTCAAACTCACGTCCATCGAGTCGGTGATGCCATCCAGCCATCTCATCCTCTGTCGTCCCCTTCTCCTCCTGGCCCCAATCCCTCCCAGCATCAGAATCTTTTCCAATGAGTCAACTCTTTGCATGAGGTGGCCTTAACTCATATAGACTGAATTCTTGCCTGCCTATTTCTGGGTCTTGTGTAAGAGCATCTTGAGGAAAATATTAACAGGGTGAGTGACCTTCACTGGGTTTAATGATTCACCAATTGTAAAAAATATTTTACCTGGAATTGCAGTGAGTATGCATTTCTGGAGCCTATACCCATGAACCTAGAAGGAGGCCCCCCAGAAGTGTGCTAAGTGGACAAGGGGAGCCTGACTAGTCTATATTTACCTAACCAGATAATTAAGTGAACTAAAAGGTCTTTTATTATCCTTGTGTGGATTACATACTTTTTAGAGTATCCACAGTCATTATTAAAACCATGTGTATTCCTGACTTACTTCTGAGCACCTTCTCTGAAAGTCAATCCATACATGCTCAGGAATGCAAACCACACTCATTTTAGAGTCCGTGTAAACAAACATAATTAAGGAGGCAAATTTACTTCAGAAATTATCTAATGCCTTCCACATTAAAACAGAAATGACTTTTGGCTGTTCCCTTCTACTTAGATGGATAATTGTTAAATTCAGATCTGATATTTCTGGAAAAACAAGTTTTAACTTTTTTTTAAAAAAATCTCAACAGGCTTGATCTAGTTCTCCATCCCCATGTTCCTTGCAGTGACAGGTAATTCATAGAAATTACTGTCTCAGAATTTTAAATACAACTTTCTTAAGACTGACTCAAGATGATCTCACAAGATTATAAGTAAAACTCATAGTTAGAGAGGTGGTGCTAAAGTGGGGAAAAACTCACAGGATCAGAATACTTTTGTTGTACAGGAAGAAGAGATGTGTACTGGTAGTCTTGATTATCAAAAGCAAGGAAATCAAACAACTTCAAAAATTCTCATTAAACTTATATTTTAATATGTTTTCTCCAAGACATGTAAAATCAGTAAAATTTTTTGATCCAACACTGGGTTTATACTGTGTTTACCGCTCTTTCTTAAAGCTAAAAATGGGCTAGATTTTACAATGTCTTACTTATTTCAAGGCACTATAAATATTTAATCCACTAAACAGCTAATCCTTTTCACAACCCAAACCATTTTAGGTCATAAATATTCTTTTAGAAAATATTAATAAATCAATATAATATGAAAGTGAGACCTATGAGAGTAATTTTATAAAAGAGTATTTTAAGAAAATTTAAGAATATGAAATATCTCTTTTAATAATCCTTCTGATTTAGTAAATTTTTTACTTATTTTATTATGGGTGTAAAAATTCAACTACTATGTTAGCATCCTTTATATTTTGCTTTAAAGCTGTTAAAACATTTCAAGTTAAGTTTGGTTTATTTAGAAATATTTAAATTTAGAATCCATAAATAAGAAATTCATAAATATGTTGTTTTAGTTCATTTAAAAATTATATTTAAAATATTTAAAGTTTGATTACATAAGCAACAAAAGAATATAGATTCCTAGTGAAAATGAAACACTAAAGATATGGATCAGGTTTTTCTGACTAGCATCTGGAATCTAGATCTCCTACTGAGATGATGTGAGCATGCTGTCTGCTTAGAGTGTACCCTTTCAGCTAACTGCGAGCACTGCTGTCTGCTTAGAGTGTACCCTTTCAGCTAACTGCTTTTTGTGTATTTATTTCCTTCGCAAAGTATAGAGTATTTTGGAGTATGTTTAACACAACTGGTATGAAATGTTTGCATTTTTCCATAGCTAGCTTTTCCACTTGCTAATATGTCTTAAAGAGTTTTCCCTGTTAGTACATATAATTGACTATATTATTTTAAGCTGTTCCTTAGCACTTTATGGAGTAGCTCTTAAAAAGTCATTTCTATTCTAATTTTAATAGGTAGTTTGGTTGTTTCCATTTTGTTTACAAGGGTGAAGAAAGCTGCAATGCACTGTGTGCCTCCACACAACTGCCGAGTCCCAACAGTATCATCAACAGGCTTTTTTTTTTTTTTTTTCCCAGAAGCTTTGGCACAGCCAGTTTTAAGTTTCCTAAAGATTAGTTTTTACCCTCAACCTCTATCAAGGCATTTTCGCAAACCAAGACCATTCTCTCTCTGAGAAGCATTTTGAGAACAGTTATTACAAAGTTTTTCAAAACTTCTCACCTTATTTTACATCCTCAGTGCTCAGCACCGGAGTTAGCTGGTATTTGATAAGACATTTTTGTTGAATGAATAAATGATATATATGGGACACTAAGAGCATTGAACTGGGAATGAGAAGAACTAGGCTTTTGTCACTTGGGTTTGTGATCCTGGATATGGGAAAAATTGCTTCTTACTTTTTTTCCCTCTTCAGAAATAGAGGGTGGTCAGCCTGGAGGTTTCAAAGGTCTTGCCCAGTGCTCTGCTTTTTTCAGTTCAGTTCAGTCATTCAGTCGTGTCCGACTCTTTGCAAGCCCATGGACTGCAGCATGCCAGGCTTCCCTGTCCATCACCAACTCCTGAAGCTTGCTCAAACTCATGTCGATCGATTTGGTGATGCCATCCAACCATCTTATCCTCTGTCGTCCCCTTCTCCTCCCGCCTTCAATGTTTTCCAGCATCAGGGTCTTTTCCAATGAGTCAGTTCTTCACATCAGGTGGCCAAAGTATTGGAATTTCAGTTTCAGCATCAGTCCTTCCAATGAATATTCAGGACTGATTTCCTTTAGGATGGACTGGTTTGATCTTGCAGTCCAAGGGACTCTCAAGAGTCTTCTCCAACACCACAGTTCAAAAGCATCAATTCTTCGTTGCTCAAGTTTCTTTATAGTTCAACTCCCACATCCACACATGGCTACTGGAAAAACCATAGCTTTGACTAGATGCACCTTTGTTGGGGAAGTAATGTCTCTGCTTTTTAATATGCTGTCTAGGTTGGTCATAGCTTTTCTTCCAAGGAGCAAGCGTCTTTTAACTTCATGGCTGCAGTGATTTTGGAGCTCTACTTTGTAGTTCTGTCTTTTTAAGGGGAGCTAGGAGTAGTTTCCACAGTGTTGTACACTTAGTAGGTGCTAAAGAAGTATTTGAGTATATAATTATCTAATATTCAATTAGATATCGAAAGTATTGAAATACAACCAAAATTTAAATTCGTGTTTATAAATTCATCTTAAAAATATGGATAAAATGAAAAAGTCAAAGCTTAAGGCAATTTGTCACACTAAAAGAACATATTTATGAATCTTGGTATTAATCCTAAATATTTAGTGCAGAAAATATAGATCTCTAGGGATCAAAGGGAAAAAAAACCCTTTAGGTGATAATTTCTTAGGGAATGACTATACTTCTTTAAAATAAGGAATCTGTGAATACCTTCAGCTTTTTGTAAAGAAAAGTATGTTCATATTGGACTTGAGAGAGCAAGTTGTTTATCAGATTGCATCTTTCATACTATACTCATATACTGATTTCTGTAAGAAGGTGAATATCTACACTGACTTTTAAAAAAATCAAATGTCCCTGTCTAATTATCATACTTCAAAAGAATCCATGATACTCTCTGCTTCAAGTTAGTTAATTCTTTCAGGACTGCTCTAAAATGCTTCACAGAGCAAGAAGAGCTAGTTTAGATTTATAAATTGTGAGGGAAAAAACGGATATGTATGTATATATAAATGACTCACTTTCTATTCTATAAAGTGCTCCCCTACCTTGTGAGAGGAGAGGTCAAAGAGAGGAAGCATATTTTACATAAATTCTTTTACTGAAAGGAAAGTCTTCAGGGGTTTAAAAAACTAACAAGTAAAAGATGTACAACCCCCACCCCCCCGCCCAAATTGTCCTATCAATGTGTAGTTGGGTAATTTATTTTTATGATTTAAAATATTTGAACCTTGAGAATGTTAAATATTTTTACTTGAATGGAATTCAGTTATGATTACTTAAGTAACTATTTTCTTAAAGTCAATATGGCTCTGATTGAATCGCTATATGATTAGAGAGAACTCCCCTAAGGGTTTTATTCCTTGATTTTGCTTAGTGTATTCTTATTATTTCTTCAATAAAAACAGTCTTTGCTTGAGAATTCTTTTGTAAGAGTAATGTGGTAATTGTGTCAGCACTCACCATTATATTATTTTTCACTAAACTATTAGAATTTAGCTGTAGGTGCTCAATGGTTTTTAAAAAGGTTAATTTAATAAACATGCAATAGTCTCTGTAAAACAATAACTTTAGGAATTTTAGAACTGGGAAAAAGATTCAGTTGCTCATTTGGGTTAATACTATGATTTCATCACAGAGGAAAAAAACTACACTGACATTTCCTTCTTCCTGATTATTGGAGGGTAGTTACAATTGGGGGCTTACTGGGTGCCAGGATCAACGTTTAGGTAGGTGAAGTTACTGTAATGAGACTAAACAATAAGTTAGTGGCTTGAGGAATGTTGAAATTTATTTCTCTCTTAGGTCTGGGTTAGTTGTTCAGTCATTCAGGAACTTAGATTCGCGGTAGTCTGTGTGGTCTCCAGGGGTCTCTCTGGGGCCATTACAGTAAGCAGGAAGTGGAAATTTAGCATAGAGGATTGTGTTGTACAGCGTTTATGGACTGAAAAGTGTCGTTTTGCTTAAATTTGTTGGCTGGGGCTTAGTCACCTGGCTGCACCTGGCTGCACAAAGTTCTGCGAAGTGTAGTCAATGCCTGGGCAGCGATTTTCTAAGTACAATTTTACCATGTGAAAGAAGTGATGCAGAGCTGGCAGACTCTGCCATGTTTTATGTAATTGTCTGACTTACGCTGAACTACTCTGAACAAATAGGATTCTATAGAAACTAGCCCATTACTTATCCAAGGTCATACAGCTTGTAAGTGAGAGTCAGAATTTGACCTAAGCTTGTTTGGCTCCAAAGTCCACGTACTTAACCCCTATGTCATACGGTATAACAAAGGTTAGAATAGAACCCAATCAACTGGGTTCGATGAATTGTAAATATTCCTTTTCTCCAGATTTCCCAGAGCCATATCATCTACCCTGCAAAAGGAAGGAACAACAGTGTGGTTTGACTTGGCATTTAATCTTTGTGCTCTCCCTACAACCACAGATGCTGCGCTGAGACAGTTAAGGGCATTCTGGAAGGTTTCTAATTTAATTCAATTACTTTCATTTCAAATGCATTTGTTGTAGTTCATTTTGCTGACTTGGGTTGGCTGAATCTACACCCACTCTCAATCATTTTCCTTGCTTTTCTCTAACTCAGAAATGGAAATCTGCAATTCCCTAGATCTGCCTCACCCAGTGGTGGTCACCAGGTACAGTTCTGCCAATGAGATATAATGGGAAATATTCTAAGATTGGTTTCCTTTTACAAATAAAAAGACAAAGCCCCTCAAGAAGGCTTTGGGGCTATTTGCCTTATTTTTGTCTCAAATGTGAATGTGGTTTCTACAGGTGCTTGGTCACCACATTACCTCGAGGATAAAAGTCTACATGCCAAGGATGAAGAGTGGAAAGGTGGAAAGTTTCTTCTGGACCTTGATACCTCAACCCTGGGGGGGGCGGCTAATCTCTTATGCATTTTCTATTATTTGCTTCAGAAAGCAAATATACTGAATGTCTTACCTCCAATTTCATTCCTTTCCTTCCTTCCGCTTTCCCTTCCTTCTTACTTTCCTTCTTTCCCTTCTCTCTTCTCCTTGTCTCTTCATTTCTTCCTTTCTCATTTTTTGACTTTAGACAATGGCAACTTGAGATCAATCCAGAATTTAGTGTTTCCTTCTATCACATATTTCAGTGGGGTGGTGTGAAAGGAAAAAGAGAGTGCATGACAGAAATCACTCCCATTCTCTTTTTCTTTCTCTGCAATTCTAGGGATTACAATCCTCATTTATCCAGCCAGTTTTACATAGTAACTTGGAGGGTTGAACAATTTTTTTTTTTTAAGATCTAATAGTGGCAATTAAAAAATAAAATCTTTCCTCTTGGTTATGCATCTTCCTTTCCTCATTGGACTTTTGTGAGTGGCTATTTAATTACCTTGTGGAAAATTGTAAAAGACAAACTTGACCTTCTGAGAAGACTTAACAAGTTTTAAATGCACATTTCTTGGAGGAAATGAATTCTCCATCTGAAAAGAATTTGAGTTTCTAAAGTTAATTTGGGTCCTTTATATAGGTTTTTAAAAAGATCTTCTGTTTGTGAAGCTGTCCTTGTAAGCCATGACAGGACACTGAGGTGAAGACAGAGAGCAGGAGCGCCTAGAACTCAAGAGGGTGGGAACTAGCTTCTCCTTGCTCTTTAGGCAGTTGTCTCTGTTTCTTTTTTTTTCCATTTTAAACTTTTTTTCACTTTTTTTGGGATATAAATGTATTTATTTTAATTGGAGGCTAATTACTTTACAATATTGTATCGGTTTTGCCATACATTGACATGAATCCACCACGGGTGTACATGGGTTCCCCATCCTGAACCCCCTCCCGCCTCCCTCCCCATACCATCCCTCTGGGTCATCTCAGTGCACCAGCCCCCAGCATCCTGTATCATGCATCAAACCTGGACTTTTGATTCATTTCACATATGATAATATACATGTTTCAATGCCATTCTCCCAAACCATCCCACCCTCGCCCTCTCCCACAGAGTCCATAAGACTGTTCTATACATCTGTGTCTCTTTTGCTGTCTTGCATACAGGGTTATCGTTACCATCTGTCTAAATTCCATATATATGCATTATTATACTGTATTGGTGTTTTTCTTTCTGGCTTACTTCACTCTGTATAATCGGCTCCAGTTTCATCCACCTCATTAGAACTGATTCAAATGCATTCTTTTTAATGGCTGAGTAATATTCCATTGTGTATACGTACCATAGCTTTCTTATCCATTTGTCTGATGATGGACATCTCGGTTGCTTCCATGTCCTGGCTATTGTGTGTTTCTGATGAGGCAAAACTTTATTATGGTCAGTCAGAGGGATTGGCATTGGGGTGGTTTCTGTTTTGTTCTATTAGTTGATTAGTGGTTCCTAATTTCTAGAGATGTGATCTGGACATTTTGTTGGACATACTTCTGGCCAGCCTTTTGTGTATCTCTTTCAACACTGTTCCTTTCTTCCAGGCTACCACAGAATAACATTTAGGCTGGCAATTATGCACATTCTCAACCCAAAGAGACTAACTTGGTCCTGAGCCAAATGTATTGCTATTACCTGAATGAAGAGATCTTCATTCTTAGTGAAGATGGTTTTTCCACACGTTTGTCTTGGAGAAGGAAACTACTTTAAAAGAGACATACTATAGAAAATGCTTTTATTTTCTTCTATATGTACAAAAGGTATTCCTTATTTTGCACTTCACGTGATGCTGCTGCTGCTAAGTCGCTTCAGTCGTGTCTGACTCTGTGCAACCCCATAGACAGCAGCCCACCAGGCTCCTCTGTCCCTGGGATTCTCCAGGCAAGAATACTGGAGTGGGTTGCCATTTCCTTCTCCCTTCCACTTCACATAATGCATGCTAATATTTCTCTGCATAGCTTTTAGATATTAATAAAAAGACTAAGGAAAAACAGGCCAAAGCAGAATATGATAATAATAATAAAATAATATAATAACAATAGCAAAGGGTCAGGGTCACTGAGGGACCTTGCACAACTCTGGAGGGGAGTGCTACCCATGTAGATTGTGGTGTGGAAAGTGTTCCACAGAGTTATACAGCACGGTGGCCCTGAAAACACTTCAGTTGTGTCATACATTATTCTAAGAAGAGTCTCCTCAATCTTCACCACAATCCTATGAAGTAGACCCTAATATCCTCACTTCATAGGTAAGGAAACTGAGGTGCAAAAAAGCTAAAGGTCAAAGAAATAGCAGAACTGGGATGTGAAACCAAATCTGGCTTCAAGGTCTCAATTCATAATCATTTTACCATACTGCCCTGAGCTAGATAGGACAGATCCAAGGGAAACATACTCTGTTCACTCATGCATTATTCAAAAAAAAATTTTCTTTTGAGTGTTCTGGGCATTGTGCTACATGCTGGAATAAAGCAATTCAACAACTCCATTTTTAGGCCAGTTTAAACTCAGAAAGTTACAGGATTGTCTTTTTCTGAGGTTTTTAAACAGTGGTGTTGTCATGAATTTCCAAGATGAGCTGAAGAAAGAGAACAGTGTGACTGATTTCTTACGGTTCTTTGGATACACAAGAGCCACATTCCAGATACTTCTTGTACAAGACTCCCTATTACCCTCCTGATTCTGAAGTGAATTAGCACAAATGTTACCTTCCTTCTTAACCTTCTCCTCTTTCTCTTTCTCTTATTCTAATACTACCTCTCTCCCCCTCCTCCTTCCATCTCATATTACTTCCTGAATGGGAAATCAGAGGAATGACCCAAATCTTTCCTACTAGAGAAAAATGTGCTAATTCAATAATCTCATTAAATTTATAAAAATAACGCTAAGTGAAACATATAGACATTTTATTTCTGAAGGCAGAGACTTAAATTGTGTTTTATTAAATAAAATGGGTGACCTTAACTCACTCCTTTATGGCTATGCTAGTAAAATATGAGCCAAATGAACTCACAGAGGGGGCAGTGTAGGAAAAGAATAAAAACATATAAAGAAGTAAAAATCCATCTGTAATCACCATATTCCTTGTGTATTATAGTCTCAGGCCAAAGAACTTCTCAGTGAACATATTTTTCCCCTTAGGTTGATCTATATTGACAACCACCCATGGACACTAATTTTTTAAGAGTAGACTGTGGCTTGAAGGAGGCAGAGGCAACTCTGTACTATATTTCACTGAAGCACATTTGCCATGAAAATAACTGTTATTGCTGTTGCCACTCAATGGTCAATACTTTTCAGTATGAGTACAGGGAGTTACATACATTATATTTGCACCAGCTTACTTGGAACTGTGACAAGGTAGAGATAGGGGGATGGAGAGGCCCAGGTTGAATTATCCCCAGGTTCTCTAGTTGTTGTTAAGGAGAAAAAAAGCTGAAATGACAGGGCACATCAAGGTGCAAATGTAAGCAATATTTAACCCAGTATGTTAATAAAGAGCAAGATTTGCTTGCTGGTGCCCCAGTAAGCCATGCCTCATAAGCACTGTGGTTTCCAAAATTATTCCAAGTTAGGCACTGCTACAAGTTAAATATGCTGCTGGCTGTGAAATAATGAGAGGGATAATAAATATATAAAACTTGGAATCTCCTGATGAAAAATGAAAGTGATTTCATGAACCCAACCAGTCAAACTCAGATGAAAAACCCCCAGTGTGCTCACCATGACTAATGCCTTGGCCTTCCATGTGAGAAGCTCAGATTCAATTTCCTATTCTGATATCTTGTTCTGGGGGCAGCTATGATTAGGATCATTACTCGGACAGCAAGTTCATCTAGTGTTGGTGAGTGTGTGGCTCGATGTCTGGGTGGGAGAGAAGAAAAGTTCAAAGTCATGGTGTGTGAACACATCCCCCAGAAAATGTGTCTCTACGGAACTGGGGGCAAATATTAGAAGGGATAGTTAATGACAGTAACAACTTCGATATATCTATATGGAATACACTTGTTAATTATCCTGTTCCTTACAACCCTGGGAAGTAGTCAAATGGGTTTTGTAAAATCATCTAACAGTCGAGAAAACAGAGGCTCAGGAAGTCTTACCCCAGGTCATAGGATTGGTAAGTAGTAATGCCTAGAGGAAAAGCCTGATCTTACCACTACTTAGAGCTCTTTCCCTTCATCTCTTCGTTGTTACTGTTTCCCTAACCTGCTGTTAAGCCCACAGGCACGCACACACGCACACTCTCTCTCTGTGGGGTATGAACAAAATAGGCATCCTGTCTAAATTAATTTATTTCATGAGATCATTTCTCCACACTCCATTTCACATTGCCTGTGGAGACATAAACCTAGTCTTGAGTAAAAGAATGAGGACTTTGGTCCCTAATTTGGCCCTAAATGTCATGCAGAAAATGTTTTCTTAACTCAATGTGAACCCTGGAAGGCTTGTTTGCTTGACTTTCAAACACTGCCAGCCAGAAGACACATCATCCTAAAAGACTTTACAGAGAAGGCTAAATCCTTCTCTGGTGGAAAATTTATGCCTGAGAGGATGATACGGTACAGAAAAGATTTGGGAGGGGGGTGGAGGTACAGAGGCTTAGTAAAAATTCTTTAGCTAGAAATTCTGGCCCATGGATTCCCAAGCAAGCTTAATTTTGTAGACATTAGCTATTATGAATGACCATAATGGTTGGTACAGCCTCATCTCAAATTTCTCAAGAAGAGGAATGTCTCTTAATTAATCATTAAGGAAAAAAAAATAGAAGAATAAAGCAAGAATAAAATAACATGTTTGTCTTATTCTAGATAGTGTTTTAAGCTCTTTGACCCTGCTGGGCTCACAGAAACAGGTCTATGACACCGAGAAGTAAAATAAATTACCAGGTCATCACACCTTGCCCATATCAGACCTCCTTTCAATTCAATAAATGATGTGTCATTAGAGGGGGCCATTAGCATCATGAGGGAGGCTGTTTCAGGAGCTCTTTTTCTCTCTTTTGAACACTGGGGCTATGGCTGAGTGCCATGATATTCTAATCTACCTGTCAGGAACTTCAAGCAAGATGTTCTGATCTGAGTGTACATTCCGAGGTCCCTATTTGAAACTAGCCTCTCTGTCATCAGTCTGGTTCTCACGGCCTTGGGAACCCAGAGCTACTATGTAGGATGGTTAGCGGTACACAATAGGATATCTTCTGTCCAGTTTTCACATAGCCATGCTTTTAGAATAAGATTTCCAAGGCCTCTTTAAGAAGCAGAATATATGACATCTGGAAGTGATGATGATCCATGATCTGTTATTTATACCCTGCAACAGTGTCTCTAAGTTACAAGTTTGTATAAAGATCATATAAACCACACTGAAAACACCGATTACTACTTCTCTCCCAGAATTCATTAGGTTGGGGATGGGCAGATAGTTTACATTTTAATAAATCCCCATGTTATGCTGACGCTGCTGGTAGGAGCTTCACACTTTGAGTGGCACTGTTCTAGAACTAACTTTTCAGATTAACCAGTTACCTAATGAGGATTTGAAGAAATGGGAAAGATACAGACAGTGATGGAGAAAGGAGAATAAAAATATTTTCAGACTTTGTTAATGGAGGTCAAATATGAAAGCGAGTTCCCCAGGAGCAAGCTCCGGGACCTTGTGGGAGAGGATGAAGAATAAGAGAGGGAGGCAGATAGAAGAGGACTTCATAGAAAATGTCCTTTCTTCACATATTTAGCCAAGGCCAATGCTGGTACTGACAATTACCACCCAAACCCTTCCTGTCTTCTCTACCTATGAATGGAAACCCTTCAGAACGTGGAGGGCCATACCTTTTGACAGCAAAATTGAAGCATGACAAACCAATCAGCAAGATGTGAGTCAATTCTTCTTCTTTTTTTTTTTTTTTAATTTTTATTTTTACTTTATTTTACTTTACAATACCGTATTGGTTTTGCCATACATTGAATGACTAGAAAATTCTACTTGCCTTTAAAGTTGAATCTATGCAAATGAATGATGGGAAGAAACTGGCATGGGGGGCCACTGCAGGGGAGGGAGAGAGAATGGGCTGCTGGGTGCACTTTGAGCTGGGGCATTGGGATATTGTGTACTGTTCTTTTGAATTCACCAAAAGAACCTCAGACATGGATCTGCCTAGTCGGGGTCCTTAGTAAACTTTGATTGACCATATTGTCCAGCCTGGCAGAAGTTCAGTCTGCTCTTTGTTGCTTCAGAAATGGAAAAATTGAGAACAACTGCCAAGTCTTTGAAGTGTGTGCCTGTGGGGCTGGGCCTCACAGCTGCTCAAACCTGAAAATAATTAAGTATTTCACCATTGCAATGACTCAGTTGGGGTTAGAACCTCGCCAGATTGGAGTCTGACTATTTTTAATGCATGAATTTCAAAAATGGTTGAGAGGTGTGGTCCAGAATATAATCCATCCAAAAAAACTCATGCCCTCATGTAGTTCCTGGCAACCCAAGGCCTCCATGGCAGCCCACGAACCCACCAGTCCCATTACTAAAGCAGCCCCCAATTCTTTAGACTTTTCTGATTTCTCTTTTTCCTCCCTCATCAGAAAGTGTCTCCTATGCCCTTAAATACACTAAAATAGTAAAAGTGACTGTGGCTAGGTAATTTGATGACCACCACAGCTGGCTTTTTCTTGTCATTCATGCCTTAGCTTACTAATTACCTTTTCACAGAAATTTTCCCTGACCATCCAAAGTAAGGAGGCAGTCCTTTAAAAAGAAATCATCACACACTGTTTTCTCCACATCATTCACGACTCTCTCAGAAATGGCCTTGTTATCTTATTTATTTACTAGCTCCCTCCCCACCTTCAGTGTGAGCTCCGTGTGAGCTGAGATCTTGTCACTCTTGTTGATGACAGTATCTCTAGTGCCGAGACCTGTGTGTAGCGCATGGTAGATGCTCAAAGCTCTTGCACATAAATGCACTGAAGCCAAGGTGGAGCTTAATGATGCTTACAGGTTACCTATAAGGTAAAACACATTTCACTAAGACCCTCAATTCTTCAACTCACAGGAACATCAACAAAAATGTGGACATTGCGGTCTCTCCAGGGAAGCCTGAGCCAGATTATGGTGGTGACTAGCTCAAGCCCCATACAAATGCTGGCATGTTCCATCACAAAAATGACTTTTTTTGTCTGATGGTCCCTAGGTTATACATTTTAAAAGTAACCTCGTTTCAAAGCTTTGTGCTAGGGTTAAAATTATAAAATCCAAGCACACAAACCCTTCTTATCTCTGCCTAAAATGAGTCTTTATTCATCTGTTTTAAATTGAGCACATGTACTTTCCTTTACTGCTCATGTCCTTTCTGTTTCCCAAAAGACCAGAAAAGGGAAATAACAGGAGACAGGGACGGTGATGTTCTCTAGGATTTGTGGAGATACTTTGCTTTTGTTATTGGCCAGAACTCTTTAAACAGTTTGAGAAAAGAGGAAAGTCTAAGTTCTGAAAGGTATTTCTCTGTGATGGTACCTCCCCAAGACTATGGAGAGTGGCCCTAGAGGTAAAGAAGCCACTTGCCAATGTAGGAGACGCAAGAGATACAGGTTCGATCCTTGAGTTGGGAAGATCCCCTGAAGAAGAGAATGGCTATCTACTCCAGTATACTTGACTGGGAAATCCCTTGGAAGGAGCAGCCTGGAGGCTACAGTCCATGGGCTCGCTAATAGTCATACTCAACTGAGCATATGGCCTAGAACAGTCATTTATGAAGTGTGGTCCTCAGATCAGCAGCATCATTACCACTGCTGAATCTGTTAAAAATGTGAATTCTCCAGCATGACTCCAGACTCAAGGTGTCGGTAGGGCTAGATTCCTGGGGAGGATCTAGGGGAGATTACATCTTGTATGTGTGCCTTTTGGAGCTTTTGGTGATGGCCAGTAGTCTTTGACTGGCAACCTCATCAGTCCAGTCTCTGCCTCTGCCCCTATGACTTAGGTGGAGATAGCCATTTGTGTTTTGACTAGCTGGTTCTAATGCATGCTGAAATTTGAGTACCACTATCTAGAACCTTGCTACTCAATATATGACCTGCAGTCTAGCAACATCAACATTACCTGGGTGCTTATTAGAAGCACAGAACTGCAGGCCCTGCAATAGACCCAAAGAGTCATAATCAACATTTTTCAAGATCTTCAGTGGATAATTACCAACCTTTAAATTAGACACATGGGATCTAGAATCTACTGGCATGTTCTGGTAATAAATCACACAAAAAATTGAGGATATTAAAATACTATGTCTTACTTTTGTACTACATTTTTAGGAGCTAACAAGGTTTTAATTTTCTTAAACTAATACATTTAAAGAATAAGAGTAATCCAAATTTCTTTTTCCATGACAGCTTTTCTTAAGGTGTGCTCTTCAGATAAATCCTCTTGAGTACTTACTTAAATTCACATTCCTTGACCATATGTCAGTTCCATTAAATTAAAATTTACAGAGACCTGTCTTGGAATCTGCATTTTTACATGCACCTTGCTTGGTGATTCTCATATATTATGGTCTAAAGGTGGTAGCTTTTTAGAGATAGTTTTCTCTAATTTAAGCCTTCAGATTTGCCCAACATTAACATTTGTCAACTTCTAATGAGGAAATTGGCATGAAAACCAATACTATTAGAAGAAAAAGCTGAATAAATTTTACTATACATTAATATGTTTATAAGTTAAATAATTACAGACAACTGCTTAAGGCTATAATCTCTTCCTTTGATGTTTCTGATATTATCACATTTTAAGTTAAAAAGGTAACTTTTCTGAGAAACCTAGCAATCCATAAAAGTCTTGGAGAAAGGGCCCCCATTTATGGTGGATAAGAGTCTCTTTTACTCTTCTTATCATTTTGCAATCAAATTATTTTTCTATCAAGAATACAAGCTGCTGTGAAAAATTAAAAATATGATCAAGGAGAATTCACCCCTTCATCCTTGTTCATGCCTTCCTTCCTTCATTTTGTTGAGGTTGCGTGAGAGCTGCCAAGACATCCACACAGGTTAACAAATGGCTAATTGACAGTCACCCATCTGTTGATGTGATTGTGGCTGTTTTCAGATAGAGTCAATGATCATTAGATTTTGTTTCCCCTCATGGGGGAAAGCTGTGACATACTGATTACTGACAGTGTTAGAAAGATTTCTGATTTATTGTTTATGTACACTAAATAAATTTTTCTTAAGTTTAGTGGTCTTGTCTCACCACTAGTTTCTGTCTAAATCCATAGTTTAATTATTTTTATAACTGTATACAGATACTGCAGTTTTTAATGGTAGTAGTGTATAAACTGTGGTTCATACATTGGAGTATTGCAGAAATAAGTAATTGGCAAAGTTGGATGATTTGCCTTTCTAAGCTTAAGCAATTCTGCCCCAGCCCTGCCCCCCGCATTCTGTGTTTTCTCATATGCCTTGTGAACTCTCTGCTGTATAAAATATATAAAAGCATTTCTAGGGTGAGAGGGGAAGATACAAGAGTGATGCTGTAATCTTTTCACAGTGGAAAGGCTTGACTATGCGTGGCCCAAAGAGCGTAGCCTGGAAGCAGCTCACATACAGTGACAAGCAAGCTTTGAGGCCTGACATAAACGTAGCTCTTCTCTTTGGACAGCAGCTCAGCAGGATTAGTATGGGATATCACAGTTGCTGTGTGGTGCTAGTCTTGTTTTTCTCCCCTACTTTCTTGCACTTAACCAGTGACAACCCCTTCTCCTTGTGAGACTGGCCTTTCCTCAAGACTGGGATCCATATGCAAAAACGAGTCTACCTTATAGTAACTGTCTCTTTTTTGGAATAAACATACAGGCCTTATCTAAGTCTATAGGATGATTTGGGTTTATTCAAAACATTTAATAGCTTACACAACTCAATACTGGGCTTCCCAGGTGGTGCTAGTGGTAAAGAACCCACCTGCCAATGAAGGAGACTTAACAGAGATGTAGGGGAAGTGAAGAGAGGAGAGGGCTAGTGGGTTGGGAGAGAGTAGAGGCATCAGTGGCCTGAAGGCTCCAGTGAGGTCAGAGGGCAGGTTTAGTGGGAGGTGTTGAACAAACATTTTGGAAGAATGGAAATTTGTATCTCTAATGTGGGCTATATGAATTAAAGACTACAGAGATGGTGCAGCTAGGGGTAATGACCAAGTGATCCTATGAGTAAGAAAGAAAGGGACTGTAGATGAGGAAATTAAGGAACTAAGGCAACAGTATGTTAAATGGATTCTTTTTTTTTTTTTTTTCCTTTTTTTTTTTAAAGTGGAGTGTAGTTGATCTAGTGTTGTTTAGGTTTAGGTATACAGCAAAGTGATTTAGCTATATAGACGAAGATAATTTTTTTAGACTCTTTTCCTTTATAGGTTATTATAAAATATTGAGTATTTTTTCCTGTGCTCTGTAGTAGGTCCTTTTGTTAGTTACTTATTTCATATATAGTGTATATATGTTCATCCCAAACCCATAATGTATCCCTCCCTCCACCCCCATTGGGATCTTGACTATACAACTAAAGTCACCAGGGGAATAGAAAGACTTGAGTTGGAGAGCAAGATAGTGACCTAGGGCCAGGGCTTTGGTATCAAGGGAGAATGATGGTAAGAGAACAAAAAACACTGATGCAAATAGCAAAGATAAGTAGCGGATGAAAAAGCCAAAACCATAGGCCTTGGGGAAATTTTAAAAATATAAGATTGGAGAAGCCCTAGACTGAGAGAAGCGTTCTTGTTGGCAACCCAGGCTTTAAGACCTGTGACGAAGGGGCACCAGGAGAAGAGATTCAGGATCTGAGGCTGCTTGCTGGTTCTGGATTCTTTCCCAACTGTGCTGCCAGGGAAGCTGATTGGTAAGGAATCCATACCATTCATATCGAAGAAAAGAAAATGGGTACAATTGTTTTTCTTTGCTTTTCTTTTGAATAAATAAAGAAATAAGGGCTTAGGAAGGATGACTGGCTGCCTGAAGTCTGCTGAGAGACAGTGAAGCCAGGATCAGAACCCCGGGTCCTCTAACTGCTAGCCTAGCTCTCTTTTCACCCTCTCAGGAAGCAGAGGGCCAAATGATCAGGCAACAAAGCCGAGCTTTTCAGGTCTCTGTGTCTTCCTGTCTCTTCAAAGGCATTTATTATTTCATCTATTCTGATTAAAATTTGTGATGACAAATTGTGGTTTGTTAACTGTAAACCCTTTTAATAAATGTTTTGAGTGGCTTTAAATGATTCTCTGAATTCTAGCATCATTTATTTCAAATGAGCACATTGGAAACCAAGAACTATAATACCTATGAGTCATGTCTTGGAGAAGGGAGGGAAAAGAGCAATGAGAATAATATTTTCCCACCAGACAGCATTTAGATTCTCCTTATTCAAGGAACTCATGTGAACATGCGTTTAACAAATACTTTAGATGTAACATACTCTCCTCCCAACCCCCACTCAAAAGAAGGGTGAACTAAATTATTGAGAATGCATAGGTAACTTAGATATTCTCTTAAAATAATTTAAGGCTTACGTTTTAATAACTATCTCCAAGTACTAGATTTAAATCCATGCTTTTACTAGCAAAAATTTTATTTTACAAAAGTGTATTTGAGGAATGATATGGCCATGTAAAATTGGCATCAGCCAACTTTCCACAGCTAAATATCTGGAAGGGTCATTAAGATGGGCTATTTCAGAATGGATTTATCCCTGATTCAGGCATCTGTACGTGTGTGTGTGTCCCAAAGTGCATGTTTTAGTTCCGTGAAAACCATCTGTGAAGATGCTGGCTACTCTTTGAACTGGTCTCCAGTGATGATTACTCATGAGTTACCTGCATTTTTACATCCTAAGTTAGTCTAAGCCTGTTTGAAGCACAGATTGAACTTGGCTTTTATTCACGGGAACATTTGGTTTGTTGAAATTCCTGGAATAATTTAACTGCTTCCATATAAATACATTTTTCTGTGATTATATTTAATAGGCTCCTGACATCCATCAAACAAAGTAGACTTACACTTTGAGACAGAATACTCCAGACAGTATTTCAAACTTAATTCTCCAACTGGAATGAAAATAAGAAACTACATTGATAAAAAGGAAGTTTTGAGTTGGCAGGATTTCTGAAAAATCCTCTCTACAGCTTGCTGGGCAAACTGGTAGTCTAACCTTCTGGAAAAAGAATTAGATAGCTCATTAGAGGCTCAAGTCTACACTCATATTTCACTCCATTGTTCATGTTAAAATCTATCTTCTGTCCAGTATTGTATGTGAAAAAAGTAAGAGGAAACAGAATGAAGCTTTTAATTTTAAAATCTTCACAGCTGGGCTTTATTTTAAACTGGTGATTTAAAAGCAATAAATGTTTTAAATTTTATACTTTGCAGAAGAAGAGTTCACATCTTTTCTTTTAAAGGCTTAACCAAGTGAATAATTTAAAAAGAGCAAGTTTGTAATTGGCAAGATGAGACATAAATTAAAAAGAAGGAAATTAATATTTTAAAAGATGTAAGAGGTAGGAGTTAGAATGATGTGAGTGTAACATGCCAGTACATTTATAAAACTTAGCTTGGGTTGATCTTATTATTTCTACAACAAAATTTCTATCCTTGCCGCTAAGAACTATTTAAAATTATACATAACTATATATTTCATATGTATAATTAAAAGTGGGCATATTACTGTATGTTTATGTGCTTATTTATGTTTAACTTATACTTTTTAAAGTTCTTTTTATCCTTTAAGTAAGTAACAGTATTGGCTTCTGAGGTATTTTTAGTTTTTTTTTTTCTTAAAGAAAAATTTTACATTGAATTTTTCCTTTATAAACATCCATAAGCTATCATATTCATGTGGCGGCTCTCACTGAACTAGTTTTAGTCACTCCTTTGATTTTAGTTTCCTAACTGATTTTCACAGAGTCTACAGAAGATGAGATTTAATCTGTGTAGAGTCCTTCAGAAAAGTAGATATTGCAACTCCCTTTAGTAATTCATATCTTTAACAATTCTGACTCTCAGTAAAATTTCCTTCATTTCTTAACTAAAGACCAAGTAGGAAGCAATTAGCCCTTGTCCATGAATCAATTATCTTTTCCATTTCTTCTGATTTCTTTCCTGTAGTCTTTCTAATGTAATCCTTTAATGAAATGTGAAAATAATGCAAGTGAACACAAAAGAATCACCCTCCAGTTCTTCAGCACTCTTTTTCTCTTTGGTGTATCACAAACATGGGGGTTCTCAGGGTGGGATTAGGGCAAAACAGACTGAACTCCAAATCCCAGGTTAGTCTCTTACTATCGGTTGACCATGACTTAGTCAAGTATCAGTTTTCTTATCTGAAAGATGGGGAGAAAAATGGCGAGAATAATCTTTTTTTCTGATGTGAACATTAAGTGACATAATGCTTATCATACTACTAGGACTATATGAAGTGCTCAAAATAAACTTGATAAAAATCCTAGTTCAGATTTTGACTTAAAGTATATAATATTGAATATATATTTTAGTTTGAAGATAAAATATCTATGCAGAGAGATAAAAGTTCTTATTTAACATGCTTCTGTGAATAAGTTGAACATAGGGAATTTTAACTTGTTAGTTCATTTTTATATAAAACTTTTGCAAACAACTAGGAATTACAAAATAAAACAATACTCTCAAATGAAAAACTGTACTCCATATATAAACTATATATTGTGAGAAGTTACTCAGAAGTGCTGTATTACAATATTTATTTTTCTAAAGCTTACTCAGTTACAATTGTGACTCTATACAGAAGCTGAGTTCTTACTCCTAGGCAATAAAATTTTCATTTATTTTACATTTTATGAGGCATTTTTACATTATTAATTCATTTTATCATCACAAAATTCTTGCAAGACAGGTAGAGGAAATCCAAACTTATTATCTGCAAAATATCACCTTACTTTGCAGGTAAGGAAAATCAAGCTTTGGAGAAAGTAGGTAATTTGCCTTAGGACACAGAGTTCCTAAGGAGGAAGAACTCACTTTCTGTCACTAGTTCTTGGGTTCCCTCTCGCCCCAACCTCCACCCCCATGTTGCCTCTGCCAGCTTTGTCAATGACAAGCTTCAGAGTTAAGTACAAGAGGTCCGAAAAGGAAAGGTATTTGACCTTACTCTCACCGTCTTCCAGGTCCTGTGCTTGGAAGGGTCATGAGACAGACAACCTTCTAATTTCCTGCCTCTTTGGACTATATCTTGTCTATAGAAATGGTTCAAGATGGCACATTAGACAGAAATGGGAGTGCTCAGGAATAGGAAAGAGAGGGCAAGACAGAGTTTCAACATGGAGAGGGAGGAGGGCCAGGATTTAGAGAAGGGGAGGTAAGAGTAGGGAGAACAAGTCTTCTCTCTTTTTTTTTTTTTTTTTTGCCTAGCCATGAAAGAGCCTCCAAGCAACTAGCAAGTAATAATAACCTGTTCTATTGTAGACAGCTGATTGTTTTCCCGTATCAGTGGGCGTGAATAAAATCTTATATTAAAATATTTATCTAACTCAACACTAAAAGGATGAATAACCCCATTAAACAACAGACAATGATGATATTAGACACTTTTCCTAAGAAAGTACACAAATGGCCAAAGATGTGAGGAGATGCTCAACATTATTATCATTACAGAAATACAAATTAAAACCACAGTGAGATACCAATTCATACTCACTGCTGCTGCTGCTGCTGCTAAGTCACTTCAGCCGTGTTTGACTCTGTGCGACCCCATAGACGGCAGCCCACCAGGCTCCCCTGTCCCTGGGATTCTCCAGGCAACAACACTGGAGTGGATTGCCATTTCCTTCTCCAATGCATGAAAGTGGAAAGTGAAAAGTGAAAGTGAAGTCGTTCAGTCGTGTCCAACTCTTAGCCACCCCATGGACTGCAGCCCACCAGGCTCCTCCATGGGATATTCCAAGTAAGAGTACTGGAGTAGGGTGCCATTGCCTTCTCCACATACTCACTAGGATGGCTAAACTAAAAAAGAGAAATAATAACTAGTGTTGGAGAGGGTGTGGGGAAATTGGAATCCCCATGCACTGTTGGTGGAAATGTAATGGTGCAATGGCTTAGGAAACAGCCTGGCAGTTCCCCCAAAAGCTAAGTATAAAATTCACATCTTTTCCAGCAATTCTACTCCTAGATTAAGCTCAAGAGAACTGGAAACATACATGCTATAATATGTATGAAATTTGAAAACCATTAAGTGAGAGATGTTAGACACAGAAGGCCACGTAGTATCTGATTCTGCTTACGTGAAATGTCCAGAATAGGCCAATCCATAGAGACAGAAAAGTACATCAGTGTTTGCCATGGACTGTGGAAGGGAAGAATGGAGAAGGATTCCTAATAGGGATGAGATTTCTTTGGGGAATGAGAAAAATGTTCTGAAATTAGATGGTGGTGATGGCTGCACAACTATATGTCTATACTAAAACCTTAAATTGCACACTATAAAAGCGTGAATTTTATAGAATGTGAATTATATCTCAATAAAAATTCTTTTCCAAGATGATGATAATAGCTGACATTTATTAAAGGGTGGTGCTAGATGCTGTACTATGACTTTTCTGGATTCTTTTATTTTATTCTGGTAACAACCACAGGAATATGTACTCTTATGATTTCCATCTTACAGAGGAGGGAACCGAGGCTTACACAGACTCAATACTCTGCCTCATGTCACACGAAGTTTGACAGCAGACTCTGGTTTTACTACGTAGTGCCTCCGTGATAAGCATGGCTAAACCTTGTATATCTTCTGTTCTCTCTTTACTGCCATCATGGAGTTCAACTTCAGTATTCTTAACCTTTTGCTATTTTATTCTTTCAGGATTCTGCAACTGGATGTTCTCCTAGTCAAGAATAGGAATAGGTCTGAGCAGTGGTCCACCTCCCACCCCAACAAAGGATTTTACTCGAGGTTGGCTTTATCCCTGGTTTCTTCATATGCCATTCCCTTGGAGCAGCCAACTTGATCCCCTGATCTAAATGAAAGGCCTCTCATTAAAGGCTCTCACTGAATTGTGCACTTCTTTTTTCTGGTGCCTACCACAGCCCTGAGGAGATCTGATTAACATTTGTCTCTTTCCCTAGTCTACATCTGGGCTTCCCTGGTGGGTCAGAGGTTAAAGCGTCTGCCTGCAATGTGGGAGACCTGGGTTCGATCCCTGGGTCAGGAAGATCCCCTGGAGAAGGAAATGGCAACCCACTCCAGTATTCTTGCCTGGAGAATCTCATGGACAGAGGAGCCTGGTGGGCTACGGTCTATGGGGTCGCAAACAGTTGGACACGACTGAGCGACTTCACTTTCTAGTCTTCAAAACCCATGATGTCAGAGGCCACGTTTCTTTTGTTCACTCAGCAAGTAGCACCAAGCACACAGTAGGCACTCAATAAGTATCAACTGAATGACTAAACACCATCACTGTAAGAAGACTCCTACAATCTTCACGTTTCTCTACTGTTGCCCACTGTACAGAGTCTCTTTTCAGAATTTTCTGTATCATTCCTCTGGCTTCTGGATCCAGTGCTTAAACTTGGCATGGGAGTGCTTCAGAACCACTGCTGGCTCTCGCTGCTGGAAAGTGACGCACTAGTGGAAAGCCTTGGCTTCGGTTCTAACCTCAGAGACTTCACTAGAACGTCTCCTCTGTGTTGTGCTCCTCTCCTCTGACTGTGATTTTGGTGTTCACCTCATTTCTTGCCTCCGCTAGCTCTCATGACTGTTCATAACAGCGTTTCCTATTAACTCCCCCATGATCCCAAACAACTTTACTCCTAAAAATCTCCCATCACCACTTAAGTGTTAAATATGTACCTTGCAATATTCCCAGGATACAAATAAGTGAAGTATCCCAGAAATGTTAATTGCTTCAGATTACACAGCAAATAAGTGGTAAAAACCAGAGTGGGAAACTACTTAATTCTAAACCCCCTAAGGTCTCTGTTTTAAGTTTTCCTAACCATGCCCAGCACAATGCCTGATGCATATTAAGAGCTTATTAAATATTTGTTGAATGAGAACCCTGAATTCTTGCTGAAGATGACTTGTACTCCATTCTACATCAGCTGTTTCCCAAACTCTGAATATATCTACCCCTTACTACACTTTTTAAGTTTGGAGTTCAGTTCAGTTCAGTTCAGTCACTTAGTCGTGTCCGACTCTTTGTGACCTAATGAACCGCAGCATGCCAGGCCTCCCTGTCCATCACCAACTCCCGGAGTTTACCCAGACTCATGCCCATTGAATCAGTGATGCCATCCAACCATCTCATCTTCTGTCGTCCCCTTCTCCTCCTGCCTTCAGTGTTTCCCAGCATCAGGGTCTTCTCAAATGAGTCAGCTCTTCACATCAGGTGGCCAAATTATTGGAGTTTCAGCTTCAACATCAGACCTTCCAATGAATACCCAGGACTGATTTCCTTTAGGATGGACTGGTTGGATCTCCCTGCAGTTCAAGGAATTCTCAAGAGTCTTCTCCAACACCACCGTTCGAAAGCATCAGTTCTTTGGTACTCAGTCTTTATAGTCCAACTCTCACATCCGTACATGACTACTGGAAAAATCATAGCCTTGACTAGATGGACCTTTGTTGACAAAGTAATGTCTCTGCTCTTTAATATGCTGTCTTTCCTTCCAAGGAGCAAGCATCTTTTAATTTCATGGCTGCAGTCACCATCTGCAGTGATTTTGGAACCCCTAAAAATAAAATCAGCAACTGTTCCCACTGTTTCCCTAACTATTTGCCGGGAAGTGATGGGACCAGATACCATGATCTTAGTTTTCTTAATGTTGAGCTTTAAGCCAACTTTTTCACTCTCCTCTTTCACTTTCATCAAGAGGCTCTTTAGTTCTTCTTCACTTTCTGCCATAAGGGTGGTGTCATCTGCATATCTGAGGTTATTGATATTTCTCCTGGCAATCTTGATTCCAGCTTTTGCTTCTTTCAGCCCAGCGTTCTTATGATGTACTCTGCATATAAGTTAAATAAGCAGGGTGACAATATACAGCCTTGATGTACTCCTTTTCCTATTTGGAACCAGTCTGTTGTTCCATGTCCAGTTCTAACTACTGCTTCCTGACCTGCATACAGGTTTCTCAAGAGGCAGGCCAGGTGGTCTGGTATTCTGATTTCTTTCAGAATTTTCCACAGTTTATTGTGATCCACACAGTCAAAGGCTTTGGCATAGTCAATAAAGCAGAAGTAGATGTTTTTCTGGAACTCTCTTGCTTTTTTGGTGATCCAGCAGATGTTGGCAATTTGATCTCTGGTTCCTCTGCCTTTTCTAAAGCCAGCTTGAACATCTGGAAGTTCACAGTTCACGTATTGCTGAAGCCTGGCTTGGAGAATTTTGAGTATTACTTTACTAGCATGTGAGATGAGTGCAATTGTGTGATAGTTTGAGCATTCTTTGGCATTGCCATTCTTTGGGATTGGAATGAAAACTGACCTTTTCCAGTCCAATGGCCACTGCTGAGTTTTCCAAATTTGCTGACACATTGAGTGCAGCAGTTTCATAGCATCTTTTAGCATTTGAAATAGCTCAACTGGAATTCCATCACCTCTACTAGCTTTGTTCATAGTGATGCTTCCTAAGGCCCACTTGACTTCACATTCCAGGATGTCTGGCTCTAGGTGAGTGATAACACCATCATGATTATCTGGAGTAGGAATGCCCAAATTCTAAATGGACCTAACCAAAGCCATCAAACCAACCCCATTTTCTCATTTTTTTGGTATCACTAATATTGACACCACCATTTTTTAAAGCTTTATTAGATAATAGTTGATTTATAATGTTGTGTTAGTTTTTGTTGTACAGCAAAGTGAGTCAGTTATACATATAGCCACTATATTTTTAGATTTCTTTCCCATATAGGTCATTACAAAGTATTGAGTAGAACTCCCTGGCACCAACATTTTTTAATCCATCTTCGGTTGAAACCCATCTTTTCAATTCTCCAGTCTCTTTAATAAGCATAAGCAATGGTCAAGTCCTACAGATTCTTTTTTTTTTTTTTGGCCATGCCACATGGCTTGTGAGATCTTAGCTCCCTGACCAGGGATTGAATTTGGGCTTTTAGCAGTAAATGCACAGTCTTAACCACTGGACCACCAGGGAGTTCCCAGGTCGTATTGATTCTGCTTGCAAAATACCTCTGTATTTTCATTTCAATTCCCACTGCCATCCAGTTCAGAGTCTCATTACCTTTCAACCAGACTTATCTTAATAAACACTCCTGACTCCCTCCTGCTAAGCTCTCCCAACTCCAACAGTGCCTAGATACTATTTCTAGATTAATTGTTTGATTCTGATATATTCTTGTGAAAAAGCTTTCAATAACTCCTTACACTATTCTGTACAACTTTTAAGTTTCATATAATTCAAAGTGATTCAAAAAAGAATCCCCGTTTACTTTACTACCCTTATTGTTTCCTTCTATTCCACAGTTTCTCTGGGCAAGCCAAAAGAAACTCCTCAGTATTTCCTGTTCGTAACTTGTTTCCCTCTCCACGCTACCTATGATTTATTCCTTATGTTCAAATGCCTGCATCTTGACCTGAACATCTCAAATGAAAACTCTTTCAGGAATCTTTTCTCGACTCCTGCCACTGTGTGAAGCTCCTGCCACCTTGCCATTTTTGACTCTTCTAGACATCTCTTCATGCCTCTTCTGTGGTTTATCTACTAGTGTTATAGTTTGATGTACATGTCATCATCTCTAGTAGATAATGAGGTCAGAGTCCATAACTTACACAAATTTGTCACTTGTTCATCAAGCGGGTATCTTGTGTTGAATGAGCAGCTGTGGTGTTTAAATACCTCTCTTTCTTTTATCATCCATTTTTTTCTATTTATCTACCCCCCTCCAAAAATCCATTTCCTTGCATTCAACCTGTTAGAAAACTGCTAAACCCAACTCATGTATCTATAGCTCATCACTCAGCTCACTCACATATTCCATGTATATGAAACTGTTTAAATTTCATGTGATTAATATTTATAATTAGAAAACATCAACTTTTAAAGAAGACACAGTATATGCTGACTAAAAACTTCAGATAGTTATTTCTAGTTCCAGTTAATTTTTAATAGGAGAAAATAATGAGAGGAAAACTTCCACCTTTAAAGGCACGAAAGAAGAACCAATAGACTAGTCTCAGTCTACCAGATGGAATGCAAGTTTCTGGACCCTAAAAATATTTACAGTTATCTTTTTGGCTGCTTTTGAGTAGCAGTGACTGGCATTAGTGGGATTCTCCTCCCTTGAGGATGAAAAATGAAGCTTGAAAGAATGTTCATTACCAGTCAGGTATGTGTTGACCAAACTGATTTTTCATCTGCCAAAATGTGTATACTGGCTTCTGTCTCATCTACAGACCTCTAGAACCAAAAGTAATTGATTAAATTAGCTCAACTATAATTCCGTACTAGTTCTGTTACGATTGCAGCTTATTAACCTTAGTACACTGTTTATTTAAACACATGGATGACATCATGAAAACCACTCCCTTTCATCAAAGCATGATGCAGGCTATGAAAAACAATTTGGTTTCAAACCACCCTAACATATGGTCATTTTTCTTTTCTTTTCTATATTGAAAGATACAGTATAAAACCTCAGTTCACAGTCATTTGATTTTCATGCCAGCTGGCTCTCCCCCAGTGAAATGGAAACATTTTCATGTCATTTAAAATGAAGCAAACTAAAACACTAAACAATCCTGCTTCAGCCCTGCAAAAGGAGAAATGATGAGAAGAATTGTTATTTTGATATTCCCTTTATCCCTTTTCTGCCAAGTTTGCATTTCCATGCTGTGTAACGGTTTCATGTCCTGCTGTCTGTCGGATAATGCCCAGCAAAGTATTAATGCTAGAATTAGCCACAGGACTAGTAAGCTATTTTTTCTTGGTGATCTTATGTTGCTGTATAAGTGCTTTGGTTAGAAAAGTTGGTGTATGTATGTACATTCTCACCTTCAAAGCATGCTAAGTTCCTTGTTTTCTATGGTGTTTGTGCTGTTATAGTTCCAATATTATTCCACAACACCACCTTCTTCCTTTGCATCAGTTTTTAGCATGTAACAAGCCTAATCTTTGAATACTTGTAGGAGTCAAATGGATTAGTCATTCAGAAGTGAACTACTGCTTTACTGGTGACACCAATGTGAGCCAACACTCCAAAAGGGACACGAAATACAAATAATTAATGCAATCAACGGCAGACTTACTCTGTTGACACTTGCAATTTTTGTCACCTTGGATAATAAACCTATCCTTTAGATTCTGAGAATTTATTAAGTAACAAATTTTGCATGTGTTATTAAGACTTTTTATGTACACTCAGTCGTGTCCAACTCTTTGTGACCCTGTGGACGGTAGCCCACCAGGCTCCTCAGTCCATGGGATTCTCCAGGCAAGAATACTGGAGTGGCTTGCCATTTCCTTCTCCAGGGGATCTTCCTGAACCAGGGATCGAACCCAGGTCTCCCACATTGCAGGCAGATGCTTTAACCTCTGAGCCACCACGGAAGTCCCTAGTATGAAGGGTTAAAAATCTATAAAGTCATGGTTATTGTCTATAAGATGGATAATTTAGTTCAGCATTTCCAAAATTGTATTCTTCGAATCACTAGCTTTAAGCTATACCCTGTGAAAAAAGAATTCCATGTATGAAAAAGTGTTAATTCCCTCTTGGGAAATCATATTAAAGGCCCTGAGATATCCTGAAGTGAAGAGATATGTTAAATCTGTTTAATCTAGAGTTTACCACATTTATTTGATCAAGAATCACTGTTTTTGTGCAGTACCTCTATACATTTCATGAAATGTATTTGGGAAATTCTGGCCCAGTACACTTGAGGACAAGGGTTGTATATACTATTTCTGTGGGTATTACCTACAGAAATATCTACAATAAGATTTTAGAAATATACGGTTAAATGAAATATATTGTCAAACCCAGGCAGTTAGAGAAGATGCTCCTAAATTCCAGTCCAGAGACAGGTATCTGCTGTCTGCATTACTATTTCTTGGGGAAAATATTATAAATGCAAATTCCCTAGGCTCTGTTCCTAAAAAGTTTCTAATTCAATAGGTCTGAGGTTGGTTCTAAGAATCTGCATTAAATCAGGTAACTCAGCCAGGGGCTCTGTATCAACCTTGAGGGGTGGGATGGGGAGGGAGATGGGAGGGAAGTTCAAGAGGCAGGGGATATGCATATACCTATGGCTGATTCATGTTGAGGTTTGACAGAAAAGAACAAAATTGTGTAAGCAATTATCCCTCAGTAAAAAAAATAAAAAAAATTTCTGAAGTGATTCTCGATCATGGCTAGTTTAGGATCTTCTGGTAAGTATATGAAAAAAAAAATGAGGCCCCCAGTTGAGCATTCAGTGTCTCTTAACTAAGTCGGTACGTTCTGTGGCCACAAGCTAAGTCCCAGCTTTGAAAATATACATATGCTGTATATGTATGAATGAACCTGGCCAAGTCCAAAGTACTAAGGTTGAAGGTAAGTCAAGTCACATACTGAAAAATTTCAAATTTAGCACAAACTCAGGGTTTCAAAAATCTGGACTGGGCCAAGAGGACATAATAGTTATTATTTATTTATTTAAAGTGGACCATCCCCCTTGCACTGTGGATTAAAGATGCACCATGCTATTTAATATGATGACTGGTAAATCCAGAAAGAACTGATGAAAAAGAGATGTCAGATATTTATGGAATTGGGAGTTTTTTGGATTGGCCTTTAAGACTGTTGAAATGATACTGCTGGCCAACCCAATATATCCTCCTCAGACTGCAGGAAGGTGGCTTTAAAACTTAAATGTCAGATCGGACTTAAAATCGAACCTTGGGTGTTAAGACTAAGCAGATGATTTTTTTGACATCAGCACTGTAAACATTATAAACAGCAATACAAATTTTTATAAGACCATAAACTTTATACTGTCCCATAACCAAAAAAGTTCTGTATAGAAATATGTGCTGAAAGTGTCTCTATATTTTATAACACAAATGTTTGAGATCATTCCTGATTTGACCCCCTTCTTAGTAAAATTTAGTTTATAAATAATTGCTGTTTCTTAGTTACTTTTCACATACTGTTGATAGAGTTAACTGATAGTTTACCTTCTGAAACAATCTAAAGAAAAATTTTACAGGTGGTCAAACTATCCAAAATTAACCCAAAAGATTTTTAACAGCCTTTAAGATTATTTTCCAAGGATAAGCAATAAAGAACATAGTAAGGATTGCATATTAGTGTGTTTTTTAAAAAGTTTTTATTTTTTTGTGATTATGTACTACCATCTCCCCTCTCCATTGTTTTTCTTACATTAGTTTTAAAAGCCATTAAAAAAAAATAAAGATTTGTTAGCAGGTATCATTTTACTTTTTTGACTTACTACCCTAAATGAGACTTCTATCCTTAGAGAATATTATGGTAGAATAGATTCTTTAGAATTGTTTCCTTTGATTGGTTAAATAATTTGATTATTCCATACAACTGAATGTTATATAGTGATTAAAAGTGATAATATAGCCAGTATTAATTGACATGGAAAGATATTCATTAAATAAAAGGAAAAGGAAAACATGTTCAAGGTACATGATTAAGTGAAAAAGCAAAACACCAAACAGTATGAATCCAGAAGTTTAGATTCTATGTATTTACTGTATAAATTGAAAAAGGAAATAATAGCTAAATAGCTGTGACAGATGATGTGCCAGGCACTGTTCTGAGCACTTCGCACGCATTAACCTGTTTAATTCTCATAATCACCTATTAAAATGCTTTCTCTTATGCCTTCCCCCTGCTTTCAGAAACTGAAGCCCAGAGATGCTAAGTCATTTGCTCAAGGTCACAAAGCTAGTAAATGGGAGATCTGGATTTTGAACCTAGGCAGGCTGGTTCCACAGCTCACATTCTTAACTTCTTGGCTATATGAAATGTACTAAAATAGTAATGCTGTTAGTTGAGCTATTTTCATTTTTATTCCTTCATGGACTGTCACAATTTCTTCTTCAATCAGTGTGTAGATTTAGTTGCTCAGTCGTGTCTGACTCTTGTGACCGCATGGACTGTAGCCCACCAGGCTTCTCTGTCCATGGGATTCTCCAGGCAAGAATACTGGAGTGAGTTGCCATTTCCTTCTCCCAATCAGTGTGTATTACTTTCAAATTAGAAAAAAAAGTTCTAAATGAAGAACTGCTTCTCCTCCTAAAGAACACAGTAATAAATACAACAGATCCCTGGATGGCAGCATACTATTTAGAGTTCAGTCTAGCTGTCTAAAGCAAACTCTTTAAAAGATTACTTATTATCTTAACACTACAGATAAGGATATAAAAACTGAGCAATGTAGTGAGTTTTCTAGTTAAAGATGAGTCAGTGGCAAAGAATTACAATATGATCCAATGTCTATAAGGACCTGAATCATTCTTTAAAACTTGGCTGGTGATGAAAGGATGATATAATTTTTTGTATTTATTATGTTAAAAGGTCTTAGGACACCACTCTACAAGATGAATGGGCCCATGCTCTGCTCTACTGCTGCAAACTGAAAACACTGCATCCATCTCACCCTCTTAGTGGGCTCTTGCCTACTGATCTGTGACAGCTTCTCAATGGACGACAAGAAAAAGGTCTTTAAGGGTACTCTGAACTCAGCCCCCAAGGCATATACCAACTCTGCTAAGAGGTTCTTATAGAATACATCCTAATTCCACATTGTCATGCTTCATACTTGTTTAGTAATGTGAAAAAAATAACTCTTATCAGTTTGATGACTCTTGTTTTACCATTTTCAAACGAGAATTATCTCTTCCTCTTACATGTTATATTTCTAGTTTAACTCTAATTAGTTTGATCTAGAAGGAATTGCAGGGAAATATAGTTTCATTCTCCCAGATAATCCAATAGTCCTTAAATGGGTATCAGATCACCATATACAGCACTGGAAAGTTTCCAGGGTCCTTGAGAAACTACAACTGAAGCAATATTTATTGAGTAAATAATGTATGTATTTGTGCCAGAACTGTACTAGAAGTGCTGGGAAAAGAAATAACTCTTCTATCACTCCAAGTGATTCCTTGTGTTCCACAGATCAAGGGACAGTTCAAAACTATCATTTAGAAATTTGATGTTTCTGAATAGAGCAGAGGAAATGGTTAAAGTGACAAGTGATAATTCAGAGGTTCAGTATTAGACAGCTTGACTTGTACATCATGTTGTTTGTTATTCCTTAAGTTGTAAATAAAAGTTAGCTATTTTTCTAAATGTAAGCATAACATATACACTGCAAAAAATTTAAACTATATAGAAAGAAAAAAAGATACCCTTTTTTTATTGCTTATAGATAAAAGTGTTATTTTAGCATACTTCAGATTTTTTGCTATTTCTTACAAAAACAGAAAAACAGGGCCAAATCTGTTTTAAAAACTGGTTTCTCATTTAATAGAACTTGGAGTTTTCCTGTTAATAAATATAACTACATTATCATTTTTTAAATAGCTGTTTATTTCATTGTAAGAAAGGGTCATAACAAATTACTTAATCTTGTCTTTTTGCAGATTTGGATTATTCCCACATTCCTGAGATACTATAGTCAATACCACTGTATACATAAAAACATACATACACACATATAGGATTTGTATCTATGTATGCACATGCATAGATTTATATGATACATATATGTATACTTTTTTGCTCTTTCATTTGATTATTTCCTTAAGAATTTCCTTGTGGCTTCTGAAGGAAAGCACCTTTGCATCTTGATACAAAAGTGCCAGATTGTTCTCCAAAACCAGCAGAGCCAGTTTATCATCTGGCCCACAAAATTAGAGTGCCTTAATTGAGACAAATCACCAATCCTTGGTGTTACCAGTTTCTAAATACTTGGCATTGTTCTAGGTAAGAAAATAGCTTTATTTTGGTTATAAGTAAGGTTGAATGTCTTTTTACATGTTTATGGCTATTTATATTCTTTCTTTTGTGACTTGCCTGGTAGTCAAGATAGTTATTTTTTCAAAATAGATTTAAAATTATTTATGTATTCATTATTCTATTTTAATTTGTCACATACATCATAAAGTTTTTCTAGTTCACTTTATCTTGACTTTTTCTTTTTTTTGTTTTCAGACAGAATTTTAAAATCTCTAATTAAAAAAAAATGACTAGAGATAAGTTTTCTAGGGAGACTTTGTTGTTATTGTCCTTTTTTGATTCAATTCACAGGAAGAAAAAATCTAAGACCATGAATGAAATAGGAGTGCTTATGTGGATCAAGGAGAAGGAAATGGCAACCCACTCCAGTATTCTTGCCTGGAGAATCCCATGGACAGACAAGCCTCCCGAGCTATAATCTATGGGGTCACAAAGAGTCAGACATGACTGAATGACTAGACAACAATCAATGTGGGTCAGATAATAAATATATTCAGTACTTTATTGTTATAAGCAGATATTTTCTAAGTATTGAGCCATTATGTAAAGTTTAAACTAGAACCCATGTAATATGTGTATTATAAGACACACATTTACTTTTATACTTTTCTAATTTGTTCATAACTTAGTATATATTTATATATATATACATCTATCTATCTTTACATTTTAGGTACTTGTGAAGAGTAATAATTTTGTGGAAACACATAGATTTTTAAAAATTTGATCTTTTGTATATTGTTACATATATTCATAGATATACATATATTATGGCTTAGAATTGTCAGGGAGCATTTATCCAGGTCACAAAATGTACGTACTATAGGAAGTAACACTACCCTAATATGGTTAATAGAAATGGAAGTGCGTTTCAAGCAGTTATTGCTAATAGAATTTGCATTATTTTTTAGTATAAAGAAACTGACATTTTTACTTTGGTAACTGAAAGGTAGCAGAAAGGACAATAATTCAGCTGTGGGCCAACATACGTTTTGGTGAATGCTTGCCAAATAGCATTTTACATGCACCCACTTGCAAAGCAAATAGTGATCTTGTTGCAAAGCCCAGCTCCATGTGTTCAGTCACATTTCCTCCAAAGAAATCATGAAGTGAGCTGCCACCCACAATTTGAGTCAGTTGTTATGTTACTTCTGGCTTTTAATGAAAATGTAAAACCCATGGGCCCAATTCTCTTTACTTGGCTCTGTATGTGTAAAGAGTGAGTTGAAGAGAAGTAATTAAGGACAGACGGGGAACTTTTGGAAAAACTAAACTAGGGATTAACTCAGATGCACTAAGAGTTGTTTAAATTCTTTTTGACCTTGCCTTATAAACATAATCTGTTTTAGTAACTTTGACTGCTTTGCCAAGTTGAGTGGTTGACATAGCATCTCTCTGTGAGGTAGGTTCCTAAGCATTCAGTCAAACATGAGACCAAGAGATAGAAGTAATAGTATGTTTAGTATTTGAATTATTACTTTCAGAACAAGTTATATAGACTCTTTAAAAGAAAAAGGGTTTTCATGCTCACATGTCTGATTCAATTGGGGGCCATACTTTTATTGCTGCATGGACTTTAAGAGACTCCAAGCTCGTTTCAATTGCTGGTGCAAGGGTGTAATATATTTTAGTAATTTGGCATTTGTTTATTATTATTGTCACTGAATCTGCACGTGCGAAATTTATTTTTGGTTAATGAATGCTGTTGTACCTAAGCGGGTCTCTCAGACACCAACAGGGTACATCAAGACCCCAGTGTCAATTAAAAGTTGAGTAATGGTTTCTGCATTTTATCTTTTCTTTTGGGTAAATATTATAGAGTTTTAGGTATATTCTTCCACCAATCTAAGATATAATCTTTTTTGAGTGTATATGCAGGATACTAGCAACTGGTAAAATATCAAATGTAAATAATTCTTTGTTACAGCTTTTATGAGAGATTAGAATAATGATATAATCTTTTTATAATAAACTGATGTTTTTAAAATCGTAAAAACTAAGTATGGTCCATAAGATATAGACTCTGAATTTAAGGAACTGAAGAAAATGGTAATTCAGCATCCATAATCTCCTGCATGGGTGTGAGATTAGAAGGCATTAGGTTTTCAATAGTTCTTAGGGGAATTGGGCATGTGAGGGCTAGCTTCTTGGTTCTATATTAAAATTGGATCTCATGAGGTTTCTGTGTGGATTTAATGAAACTACACATAGCATTTCTAGCATATTGCCTTACTAACATAGAACAGAGGCTCAAGAAATGTAACTCTCAAGTTAATAACCCAGGCTTCCCTGATACTGGCAAAACCAGGGATTATTATCCTCATATACAGATGAAGAAACTGAGGTTTAGAGACATTAGGGAATTTTCCTAATTCACATAGTGAATTATAGATCTGGGATTCAAACCCAAGCTCGTTGAGACTCGAACTTAACCTCTGTGATATTCAGCAGTATTCCCCAAACTTTGGTACTTTTATTTCTGGTAGTCTATATGAGGGCTTCCCAGGTGTCTCATGGTAAAGAATCTGCCTGCCAGTGCAGAAGATGCCAGTTGGATCCCTGGGTTGGCAAGATCCCCTGGAGAAGGAAATGGCAAACCACTCCAGTATCCTTGCCTGGGAAATCTCATGGACAGGGGCCTGGTGAGCTATAGTCCATGGGGTCACAAAGAGTTGGACACGACTTAGTGACTGAACAACAACAAAAGCATATATAAAATTATTCTAGGTGGAACACAAACACATCCTTTAAATGTAATTGTATGTATATCTATCTATATCTATCTATATATTCATTTTTACTAGCCTTACTTCCATTTTTTTCCTGGTTTGCTTCAGTGGAAAAGCATCAGAGAAATTCTTATTTTGTAAAGAAAAGCAACTTCCTTACTAATAATATTTGCAGTGTCCTTGAAGCACCTTTAAATTAATTATTTTCTTTAAAAGAAATATAATTAATATATCAACAGGTTCACCCTTTTAAAACATGCAATTCAGTGATTTTTAGTATATTCACAAAGTATATTGATCACTATTGTCTATTCTAGAACATGTGTATTATCCTCAAAAGAAAGTCCATTTAGTCACTTCTCATTCTCCCCTTTGCCCAGCCCCTGAAAATCACAAATTTAATTTTTGTCTCTATGGATTTACCTAATTTGGATATTTCTTATGGATGGAGTTAGACAATACATGGCCTTTTGTGTCTGGCTTCACTCAGTTTGCATAATGCTTTCAATGTTTATCTATTTTGTATCACGGCCAATTGCTGTTTTTGTTCTTCACTCAGTCATGTCTGACTCTTTGAGATCCCATGGACTGTAGCACACCAGGCTTCCATGTCCTTCACCATCCAAACTCATGTCCATTGAGTCGGTGATACCATCCAACCATTTCATCATAGTCAATACTTGATTCTTTTTTATGGCCAAATAATATAGCATTGTGTGGATGTACCACATTTTATTTATCCATCCATCAGTTGGTGGCCATTTGGGTTGTTTCTACTATTTGGCTTTTATGAATCATGCTGCTATGAATATCCACCTGTAAGTATTCATTTGAGTTTGCAAGTCTTTTGGGTAATATATCTAACAGTGGAATTGCTGGTCTTATGGAAACTCTAGGCTTAATTTTTTGAGGAGTCTCCAAACTGTTTTTCACAGTGGCTACACCATTTTACATTATTAATAGCAGTATATGAGAGTTCCAGTTTCTCCATTTCCTCACCAACAGTTGTTATTTTTCATGAAAAAAAAAATTATAGCCACACTAATGAGTTACATGAAATGTCATATATATTTATCTTCAAATATATTTGAAAATACAATTATCATATTAAGACACAGAGACTGTTTGCTTTTCATTTATGGCACTGATAAGATTTCTTAAATACCCTTTCATTTAAGTAGGAAAAACTGAATAATTTAAAAATAAAAAGATAAATAACACATGAATGAGATATGGATATGGCAAAATTTGTGAAGGTGTGACCTGGGGCAAGTTACTTAATTTCTTTGAGCCTCAGTTTCATCATCTGTAATAAAGGGGGGCACTGGACTGTTAAAGCAGACTATGTGGGTTAATATTCATAAAGTGCTTAAAATGGTACCTCTATAAAAGTATGCTAAATAAATAGAGAAAGTGGTATTGAATGACTGAAGTTTGAGAAACTCCTGTGTAACGTATACTACACTCTTTATTAACTGGGACTGGCTTCTTCTACAGGGGGTATTCAGTCAATGTTTAACTAATAAAATGAATGGCAGAGTGAATTCAATTGTAGCATTGAATTTCCCTGTTTACCCTGAGCTTGTGTGATAAAAGGTGCTGCAGAAGTGGAGAATTTTCTCAGGGTGGGGGTGGCGCAGACACGCAGGCACAGAATGGTCACTGCTGACATTCTGCCACAGAAAAACCCAGCCTATCCACTGGGACCAGCCACTACTCAAAACGCTGGTGCTTGCAGGAGGTGTGAAAAACACCCATCTCTTTTCCTCCTGGATTCTTAGCTTCTTCATGAGTTAAATGGCCAAATAAAAGTGATTGTTCCACTTGACATCAGACATAAAGATTTTTCTTGAGTAATGCAAGAGAGTTAATGAAGAAAAATATTTCACTGATATAAAAAACACTTTAGTTTTCATTTATAGAATTATGAGCCGTGCAATGTTCTCTGCTCGGCAGTGCCACTGTTTTATGCATCTTTACAGTTAATAACTTATTCTAGGTATTAAATCTGTCACATTCCTTTTACTTAGACCTGCAGTGAAAAATTTACAGCAGGAGACCCAGAACTGACCCAGCAATTTGAAAACCTAACACAGATATGAATCCAATTATTCTCCATCTAAATGCTGACACTTATGCCCCACATCAATATGTGACATCTGAACCAGTCATACATAATATCTAACTCATCAACGTCAATGCAGAAATAAAAACAAAAAGATTAGTTCACACCCACTTTCAGAAGAGTCTGAATAATAAAAATAAAAAATACTAGCCTGAGCCATGTAATTTAGATCCTGACATAAAACATATTTTTAAAAGTTGGTTAAAGAACAGAATATGTGCTCCCTCCTGGTGTGCTGGTCTTTCCCCCTTTACCAACTATTTTGCCATGAAAGAGAAAGAGTTGCTTGGCCAAGTTCATAAAGCAAAACAAATGACTTGTGGAGCAGGAATATATCAGTGGCTAACTCCTTAGGTCTAAGGGTTCTTGCCAAACGCACCAGCCATTTCTGGTTTTATTTTTTTTTTAAATCAGCAAAATTTTCACCAGAACCGCTGGAAATGTTTTTCATGTCAAAATGTAACTACATCAAACAGTGGCCTTGTGAAGGGAAGTGGGTGGCCAGGGGGAGATTCATTCAGGTAAAAAAAGTGAAACTTCCAGGGTTGTGGTATAAATAAAAAATTACTTTTAAGAAGTGTAAAATGAGGCATTTTACTTTAGCCCTCTTCAATGGATAGAAACAGACATTCTAGAATAGGCTAAAAAGTGATAAATAAGAAGAATGTGAATTAGCGCTTCAACCAAGGAGGAATGTTTTTCTTGTTCTCAGGGAAGGAAGCAGAAGACGAAAAGATATTAGCATCAGGAGAAAGTGACAGAGCAAGCACGTGTGCCTCTGCACAGGCTCAAAACATGCTCCCTTCCTTTTGTCGAGATTAAAGTAAAAGTGAAATCACAGGAATCAAGTTGGTCACAAGACCTATGTTCGATCAAAACTAGGTTCTATGTGGAGAACAAAACAGAATGTTTTCAGGATCTGTTTGACTTCTAATGGATGATAATGACAATGAAAGACAACTTATCCAGCAACCCTTCAGATCAAATTTCTTAGCCATCTTTTTACAGTGCGTGAATTCGACTTTGGCTTTTTATTCTGTTACATTTACGTTATCAGAGACTAATCCCCAATCTATCATAATCACAAAGGGGCACAAAGCCAACACAACAGGTTACAATCCAGAAGCTACAGAAGTTTAAGCGGAAACATCAAAACGCAAAATGGCAGCAAGAACAACTCTCTTCCGCCAGACACACAATCTCTATATTTGTATGTTTTCACATTTTAGCCAATAGAAAAAATATGATCTGGAAAAAACCAAAATCTTAGTAGTGATTATTACGTTTTAGGGAAGCAGTGGGATTCAAGGATGAAGAAGGGGGCTTTGAAATATCACTTTTTAGACTGTTTTTCAAGCACAGTGCAGAAGGGAGTGAAACAAGCATTCATCCACACATCACTGATGCTGAACAACTGTTAGTATTTTGTGGTCTTTGTTTTAGACTCCTTGCTCCTCTCCACTTCTGCCCCTCCCTGACCCCCTGGCTTTTTTTTTTTTTTTCCTTAAGAAATAAAACATTACAGATACCAAAGTACATTGATACATGTTTTCTGAAAATGATCTTAGGGCCCATGCTAGGTTGCTTGGGCAACAGTGCAGCTGAGACCAGAAGCACCCACATCTCCTTGCTGGAGAGTCTACACCCAAGTTCAGCTTCCCTTGTCACTCATTGGTCTCAACCTGGGCAGGGGTTCAGCATATTTCTGTGGGCCCCAGGACCTTCATGTGAAAACCAGTTGATCTTCCCAGACAACTCTGTAAATAGGTGACATCCAAAATCCTGACCTCCTGGCAACAAAGCAACCAGTGTATTCCCCTACTAATAAATCAGCTTTCTGCCTTACCCTCTAAAAAAGAGCAAAAAACAGGAGGGCAGTGTGTCTCCACCAGCCCATAGACTCACAGGTCTCTGTAGGATGGTGGAGTGATGGAGACTCGGCACCGGCAGATTGTGGTCTCTATACGTTTTCTCTTTGCTCCACAAAGACCATTTCTTAACTCATTCCAGGTAACTCTGTAGAATCTATTTGCAGCCTTGGCATAGGACAGGTGGGCATCCAGCTGGTACTCACCTGACATGGCAGGTGATAACCAAGAAAGTACTGAAACTGCAAAATGGAGTGTTTTTCTCTTTTGTACCTTTCCTAGAACAAAGCCCTTTTCCACACTCCCCAGAGACAAGCACCAACCTGAAATATTAATAGATGTGTGCTTGCATTCTTTTACTTCTAGTATATTTGAATATATTATATATTTGTTTTATATTATGTTATATATTATAAACTAGTATATTTGAATATATATGTATTATATATAAACAATTGCTTTGGGAGTTTTTAAAAATTTACATTAATTCTCTTTCTATAACTTCCTCTTTTTAGTCCACAATATATAAAATCTATCCATGTGGATTCTGTATTTTATTTAATCTGAGAACCTCTGTGTCTTAATAAGCAAATTTAATCTATTGACATTTATTGAGATTATTGATATTTACTATTATTACCATGCTTTCAAATTTTCTTTCATTTTTTTTCCTTTGCTTTACTTTTCTTTTTCTGTCCTGGTTTAAGTGAATTTTCTTTAATCTGCCCTTTCAGAAAGTAATCTAAGACCTACTTTGTAAAGTGGCTACCCCTAAAATTTTAAATGTATACTTGATGAGGCCAAGGTTGTTGATATAAGAAACTTAGACCATTTTTACTCTGAGTACCTCCTGGCTATTTCCCATGTACTCATGTCTTAATATTTTATTGTTCCTCCTTTTTTAAACAGTTGATATTTATTTATATTTGTTGGCATGTTACTGTTTTTTTGCTTTTATTTTTTCTCATTATTATCCTTGTCGTATCGTAATTCCTTACTTCTGAGTTGTTATTTTTTGGCTTTCCTTATTGAACTATAGCTTTTAATACATGACTTTTTAGTGTAGGTCTATGTATTAGGGTTCTCCACTGAAACAGAAGAGAAAGGTGATGGGTGGAGAAGGGGAGAGAAGAGGAGGGGAGGAAATGAGAAAATAGAGCTGAGGAGAAAAAGATGGAAGTGGCTCATGAAACCATGAGATCGTGGAGGAAACCCAGGGAAGAACTGCAGTTTGAGTTGCAAGGCCATCTGCTGACAGAACTCTTTCTCTGACCAAACCCAAGTCTCTGCATCATAAGCAGATTCTTTACCGTCTGAGCCACCAGGGATGTCGGTGAGCTTCATCTAATCAGTTGAAGGTCAGGAAGTTTCTTCTGTTAAGACCTTCAACTGATTAGATGAAGCTCACTGACATTTCCTGGTGGCTCAGATGGTAAAGAATCTGCCTATAATGCAGACTTGGGTTTGGTCCCTGGGTTTGGAAGATCCCCTGAAGAAGGAAATGGCAACCCACTCCAGTATTCTTGCCCAGAGAATTCCATGGACAGAGGAGCCTGGCAGGCTACAGTCCACAAAGTCCATGAGGTGAGCGACTAACACTTTCACTTTCAACCACTTCACCTACAACATGGCAAGTAATATGCCTTACTCACAGTCTGCTGGTTTAAATGTTAATCTCATTGGGAAAAAAAAAAACATCAAACAGCTTCATCAAAACATCTGGAATAATGTGTGACCAAATATTTGGGTACTCTGATCTAGCTAAATTGACACATAAAATTAATGATTGTAGTCTCTAAATAGTATAGTCTCTTAACCTGTGAAAATGATTTTTTAAATTCTTGGTTTGGTGCTTTAAAGAATTCTGATATAAGGATATTTTCATTCATTTCACAAGATATTCTTTATTATCTTTTATTGCTCTAACTAGAATTCTCTAAATCTGTGTGTGGAGTCTTAACCACTGGACCACCAGGGTAGTCCCTCTTCTCTAAATCTGATTGACATTCTAAGTAAGATTTTTACTTTTATCTTTTATTTTCCACAATTTATTTATGAGTGTCCAAGCCTAGTTTTGTTTCTCGGTACAGGTTTGTTTTTATATTTTTCTTAGGATTTCACAGGTTTCTTCAATGTCAGACTAGACTGTCTTTCTTCAACTCTACAAAGTTCTCAGCCCTTTTTATTCAAAACACTTCCTCCCTCATTCGTTATATTTTCTCTTTTTGGAAGTCTTCTCAAAGTTCCTCATCTATCCTTTATGACTCTTAGCTTCTCTTTCATATTTTCCATTTATTTCTCTCTCTCTGGAATGCATTATGGCAATTTTCCTCAAACTTCCATCTGTTCATTTCCTAAATCTCTCTTCAGTTCTCCATGGTTTACATCATAAGTTGTAACATCAAAGGTCATTTCTTTTAATTTCTAGAATATCAATTTTTAAAATCTGCTATCTTTCCTTTTTCTGAACTATCCTGTTCTTGTCTTTTGATTTCTATTCCTGTATCTTTTTTAGGGTATTTAACTTACTTCCAAGCCTCTTTCAGAACAAATTATTATTTTCACTTGAGGATGTGTTAATCCTTTTGCTTGTTCTGTCTGCTAAATCTCCCTCTTGGGGTTGGTTTCCTTGTGTAATAGAGTCCTCAGCAACTCTTTGCATTCATCTTTGTCAGAGCCTTGTAAGTTTCAATGTTTCTAAACTAGTTTTTAAACTGCTTGGTGTATAAATGAGTTATACTACATGGGTGGTATGAATGGGTATCTCACACATTTATTTCGTAGAGTTTGGCATTCTGATTTCTCAAGAGCGACTCTTTCTGTTATAATTCTTAGTATATAGCAGGTGTCCTTACTGTTTCTCTAGACAGTGATTAGAATTCTTCCAATTCTTATCTCAAAAACAGAGAAGTTTGTCTTCACTCCTGGCTTTAAGTAGATATATCAGTTCTGGCTTTTCATGTGCATAGACCACAAGCATGGATTCTCTGACTGGTATGAGCTTTAAAGCTCTGGGTCCCAGACAGTAAGAGCTCTAGTTTATTATTATTATTATTCTTTTATAAATCACTTACCTCATGCAACTTGTCAATCTCTGACTCCAAGTACCTTCTTCAGATCTATTACCTGGGGTATTCGGTTGTTTGTCTTAAAATTGGATAATAGAAAATGTCTTGCTATATCTTATCTCACTCATTTTGTCAAATTGATTAGAAATCCACAATGCATTGTTTTCAAGTAGATAATTTAAAAACCACAGGAAGCCAGTTAGAGTGTGATATTAATTATCACTTGACCTCCTATAAGTACTGTGAATGTTAGAAATGGAGATTCCAGGAGTAGGAGGGCTCAGAGAAGGGCCAGGAAGATCCCCTAGCCTTTAGTTGGTCAACTTTTTGGACTTCACCTACCTCAAGTCATTATTCATCTTGGAAACTAGATTATAGTATTTTTCTCTTCAATTTAAAAAAATTGTAGTGACTCCCTGCTGCTGCTAAGTCACCTCAGTCGTGTTCGACTCTGTGAGAACCCATAGACGGCAGCCCACCAGGCTCCCCCATCCCTGGGATTCTCCAGGCAAGAACAGTGGAGTGGGTTGCAATTATCATCAATAAGCTAACATGTAACATTAGCCAGGATCTGCCTAACATTCAATTTAGTGAAGAACAAGAGAAGAACACACCTAGGATCTTTAGAAAATATGTAAAATTTTAAGACAGTAGGGCAGACTTCTGCTGGTTTCCAGAGAGTACGGGCAATTCTTGTCTGAAATTCAAATGATCTCCATTGAATTTTAAGGTCTTTTGTGTGTGTGTGTGTGTGTGTGAGCAGGATTGTAATTTATTCGTGTTTATATTCCCCAATAGTGTGTGGTGCATACATTATGCTTGACTTCTCTGTGGCCTTGAATCTCAGATAAATAGATTTGCCAAACTTAGGAAATGTTTTTCCTCTATGGGTATGATTTTTAAATTTAGGCAGCTGTTTTTTGGTAACAAGTGCATTAGTAAAGATTTGTTCTTCATCAGTAGAATTCCAGCTCTACATTATTCCATCCAAAAAAGAAAACTTCTTTTTGAAGAGTGAGAGGAGGAACCAGTTTGTCTGTTTATCTATTTATCCATTTATTTATCTATCTTTCCCTATCCCATCTTTTTGTCATTTTTGACTGCCTACCTTTCATTTTCTTTTTCCTAATAACATATAAATTTTGGGGGGTGAGCTTCCCTTTCCATCCTTACCACTGTGATTTGCGTAGAATATAACCGACTTAGTTTAGTCAGCCAATTCCATCATCTGGGCCACAATGATTAGTTAAGTATGGGTGCATAACCCAGTCATAGGCAGTGAGATGGGAGAAAACGTTTGCAGGGCTTACACTGGAACCTTTCCACATTGGAAGGACTAGCAATTCATATTGACAGGAACAAACTTACACCTAGGTATGAGTTTCTTTTTCCTCTAATACTATTCTCTGGAGGCTCATTGTGTTTGATCAACTAGCACTGAATTCCACATAATATTCCACCAGAACAGGGACCCACTTTACAGAATAAAAAGGAAGTAGGCCCATGCCCATGGGCTCCACTGGACCTATCATATTCTATGAAGTGAAAGTGAAAGTGTCAGTTGCTCGGTCATGTCCGACTCTTTGTGACCCCATGGACTGTAGCCAGCCAGGCCCCTCTGTCCACAGGATTCTCCAGGCAAGAATACTGGAGTGGGTAGCCATTTCCTCCTCCAGGGGATCTTCCTGACCCAGGGATCAAACCTAGGTGTCCTGTATTGTAGGCAGATTCTTTACCATCTGAGTCACCAGAGAAGCCCCCATCATATTTTATACTACCTAGCAATTGCTGGCCTGATAGAGAGTTAAAAAGACCTGGTAACAAGAGAGAACTGAAGAGCCAGCTTAGAGGCCACACTTGAGAAGGATTAAGTGCCATCTCTCAGAACACAGAACACTGTATACTTTGCGACCCCATGGATAGTAGCCTGCACCAAGCTCCTCCGTATATGGGATTTTCAAGGCAAGAGTACTGGAGTGGGTTGCCATTTCTTTCTCCAGGGAGTCTTCCCAACCCAGGGATTGAACCCAGGTCTCTCACATTGTAGACAGATGCTTTTCCGTCTGAGCCACCAGGGAAGTCCATACTTTGAATCAAAGATCTTTTAAATGGTACTCTTCCTTGATTTCATGAATCTGGGAACCAAGGGTAGAAACAGGAGTTGTTCTATTTATATCACCGTCAGTTCAGTTCAGTTCAGTTCAGTCGCTCAGTCGTGTCCGACTCTTTGCAACCCCATGAATCGCAGCACGCCAGGCCTCCCTGTCCATCACCAACTCCCGGAGTTCACTCAGACTCACGTCCATCAAGTCCGTGATGCCATCCAGCCATCTCATCCTCTGTTGTCCCCTTCTCCTCCTGCTCCCAATCCCTCCCAGCATCAGAGTCTTTTCCAATGAGTCAACCCTTCACATGAGGTGGCCAAAGTACTGGAGCTTTAGCTTTAGCATCATTCCTTCCAAAGAAATCCCAGGACTGTTCTCCTTCAGAATGGACTTGTTGGATCTCCTTGCAGTCCAAGGGACTCTCAAGAGTCTTCTCCAACACCACAGTTCAAAAGCATCAATTCTTCGGCACTCAGCCTTCTTCACTGTCCAACTCTCACATCCATACATGACCACTGGAAAAACCATAGCCTTGACTAGACGGACCTTAGTCGGCAAAGTAATGTCTCTGCTTTAGAATATACTATCTAGGTTGGGCATAACTTTTCTTCCAAGGAGTAAGCATCTTTTAATTTCATGGCTGCAGTCACCATCTGCAGTGATTTTGGAGCCCCCAAAAATAAAGTCTGACACTGTTTCTACTGTTTCCCCATCTATTTGCCATGAAGTGATGGGACCAGATGCCATGGTCTTCGTTTTCTGAATGTTGAGCTTTAAGCCAACTTTTTCACTCTCCTCTTTCACTTTCATCAAGAGGCTTTTTAGCTCCTCTATATCACTGTCAGTGCTATAAAATATACAATATAGTGATTTTATCAGGTTCATAAAAATTGCACAAACATCACTACTAATTACAGAACATTTTCACCATTCCAAAACCAAATTTCATATCTATTAGTAGTCACTCTCCATTTCTTTCTGCTTCCATCTCTTGGCAATCACTAATATATATTGTCTCCCTAGATTTCCCTATTCTGGACATTTCATACAAACAGTATCATATAATATATGGTGTTTTATAGCTGGCTTCATTCCCATAGCATAATTTCAAAGTGGAAATGTTAAAGTATGTGCCAATATTTCATTCCTTTTCACTGCTTAATAATATTCGGTTGGGTAGATATAGCACATATTGTCTATCTGTTCAGCAATTGATGGACAGTTGGGTTGATTTCACTTTTTGGCTATTATAAATAATGCTGTCATAAACATTAGTGTATACATTTTTGTGAGGACATATGTTTTTAATTCTTTTGTTATATACCTAAGAATGGAAATTGTGAGGTCCATGTGGTAACTCTAAGCTACCCTTTGAGGTACTGCCAAAATAGTTTTCAAACAGACGAATGTTATAAAACATTTTGTTTTTGTAATTAACTTGGACCTTAATTACACTGTGGTCAAACAATGTTATTTGTTTCTTGAATCTGGTTTTATGACCTGGTTTAGAGATAAATGTCACAAATATTCTGTCTACTTAAGAAGACTGTGTAGTTTTGACTGCTGCATGTAAAGGTCTTAATATTTTTATTAATTCATGCTCATATTCATTGTTGATTTTTTCCTGCTAGAATTATCAGTAATTGAGAAAGGTTGTGGATTTTTCAGCTTCCAGTCATATCATTTTTTTTTTTTTGAGACTGTTTTGTTATAGTCTCAAAGGTACATATACATTTTGAATGTAGTGTATTTCTGGTGAACTGAAATTTTTATCAAGATGTTTTGTCTTAAAGTTATTTTATCTACCATTAAAATAGCTGTTCCAGCTTCCTTTTTGTTAGTAGTTACCTGGGATATAGATCTCTATCCTTTTACTTTAAACTTTCCTGTGGTCTTATACTTACATGTTTTCTTCTCAGGAGGATATATTTGGGTTTAAAAACATGCCATTTCATAATCTGTCTTTTAACTATTGAGTTTAATTCATTTAAATTTTTTATAGAGTTTTATTTTGTTTTATATTTTTATCTCTCCTTCTTTGGGACTTATACATTCCAATGCTACTTCATTCTTTCAGTTTCTAGTCTTGAAATAGTGTCAAGCATGTTTGGCTTAAGAGTTTGAAATTAAATAATATTTCAACCTCTCTCTTGAAATATACAAAACTCCCAGACAATTTTAAATTTGATTACTGTATAACTTAAACCTATTATTTTCTAGTACCTTAACTCTGCTTGTGTTATTATTATTTTATACACTGCTTTGGTTTATAAACATGTTTATCTTTGAAAAAAATTCTTATATTTCAAATTATTGTCTTGTAATCATTAATTTACTCAATATTTATTGAGCATCTATGTAATTCAGGAATAGTACTAGAGATGACACTGCTGAGTAGGAAGATGGTTCCTATTTTAATGGAGCTTGCAGTTTATCTGGGGGAGGGAGCAGATAAAATATTGACCCCAAAACTGCACAAATAAGTGAAAAATTATAACTATGTTAGCTACAATGAGATTTAGAGAGACATGGTACTTTAAGTGTGTGAGATGGGTGAACTCGCCCTGTTCAGAGAGACTGGGAAAGGCTTCTCTCAGAAAGTGACAACTGAACTGCCCCTGAAAGATGAAGAGGCGCTTACTGCATGAGGGAAAGTGGTCAGTGAACACCCAGCAGAGAAATCACTGATAAGTGGGAACACAGCTCAAATACAGTACTGAACATTTTTTTAAAAAATATCTGGAGCCAAGAACACAATCATGTAGTGCGATGTGGCTAGAAAGGTAATCTGGTTCAAGCCAGGGGAAGGCATTTTGAATTTTTCTTAAGAATAATAGGAAATGACTCAGATGTTAAAACAGGTTAGTATTTGGGCATTTGCACTTAAAATACCATTGCGAATACATTGATGGGAGAAAAAGAGGGTGTAGGTAGAGCAACTAAGAGGCAATTCTACTAGTGAAGGTGCTTAGATTAGTTACTTTCAACTTTAGACTAGGGAGTCTTGTCACTATCAACTTGTTTTTCGAAAATATTCATGCCTCCCAGATCAGGGTATTTTACGCTTTTAACTGATCAAATGTTTCAAAGTGTACAGACACAGGTACACAAATTTCACCGAAACAATATGTTTAAGAGGAGTTATGCTGGTTCTTCTTTGACCCAAGTACATCAAGTTTCTGTCATTGATTTACTTAATTTAATTAGTTTGGCTCTGTTGATTGTATTCGCCCTTTAACAACCATGTACAATTCTTTTTTATTGTCCTGTGTGGATCTCACATGTGCACTGTTTTACACTGACCATCACATATAACAAGGGAAAATGCCTACTAGCCAGTTCGCTTGTCAATTGTTCTAAAGGAAGATGGGAGTTTTATCATCTGTGAATGTATGGATTAAGTCTGTAAGCTGGTGTGTATTTCTTTGACTTGAGGTACTACTGATTATAAGATTTACCATTATTTTGTATACTACTAAAGAAAAAGGGCTGCCTTTTAAACTATTATGCTGCTTTTTAATCACTTAGAATTTTTTATTTTACACTTATTGAAAGGGCTTTTAGACTTATTTATGCTCCTAGGTCCCTTTAGCAGTTCCTTTAGCACTGACAGTTTAATCCTGAGGCACATTAAAGAAGCTTCAGTCTTTGTCAGCATTTCCTATTTGACTTGACTTGGTGTTATATTTTTATCACTTAAGTTACATGACATTGTCACACCAGCTTTTTCTCACTGCTTAACATTTTTTTGCTCTAGTGTTAGGGATTTAAAAAATTCCTCTTAAATACATTGCCACCATATGCTAGTCTTTTCATGCTTATCTCAAAAATAAAATATAGCATGACTTCTTGATGTGTGGTGACTATCCTTACCTAGGTCCTGTATTCTCAAAAAAAATTGCTCCAATGGCAATTCTTTGCAACACAATATACAGCCCCCTCCCGCCCTCCCCACCAGTCTGTTTCTGAGCTGTTCACATCTATAGTAACTTTTTTTGTTTCCAATTTGAATCATAGTATAATCTTTTGGAAGATGTTTTAAAGTTAATTAAGAAAAATCCCAACACTGCACATAGCTCATTTGAAGTGCTGATAATATGAGCAGCACCAACTGTGTGCATGCACAGGTCATAACCACTATGTCAAGTGTTGTCACCTGACCAACAGGGATTTTAAGATCCTATTGATTTTTTATTTTTTAAATTAATAAACCTATATTTTAGAATGAAATTTAGCCATGAAATTAAAAGATGCTTGCTCCTTAGAAGAAAAGCTATGACCAACCTAGAGAGTATATTAAAAAGCAGAGACATTATTTTGCCAACAAAGGTCCATCTAGTCAAAGCTATGGTTCTTCCAATAGTCATGTTGGATGTGAGAGTTGGACCATAAAGAAAGCTGAGCTCTGAAGAATTGATGCTTTCAAATTGTGATGTTGGAGAAGACTCTTGAGAGTCCCTTGGGCTGCAAGGAGATCAAACCAGTCAATCCTAAAGGAAATCAATCCTGAATATTCATTGAAAGGATTGATGCTGAAGCTGAAACTCCAATACTTTGGCCACCAGATGCGAAGAACTGATTCATTAGAAAAGACCTTGATGCTGGGAAAGATCGAAGGCAGGAGGAGAAGGGGATGACAGAGATGAGATGGTTTGATGGCATCACTGACTCGATGGACATGAGTTTGAGCAAGCTCTGGGAGATGGTGAAGGACAGGGGAGCCTAGTGGGCTGCCGTCTATAGGGTTGCAAAGTGTTGGACATGACTGAGTGACTGAATATTTTAGAAACTGTTTATGTTAATAGCAAAATTGAGTGGACAGTCTCATACACCCCTAGGCCCCCCATATGCATAGCCTCCCCAACTATTAACCTCCTACATCAGAGTGGTACATTTGTTAAAACAGATAAACATCATTATCACCCAAAGTTGGTTCATGCATGGTGCTGTACGTTCTATGGGTTTGGACAAATGTATGATGCCATGTATCCATGACTGTAGTATCATACAGAGTCATTTCAGATTAAAAAAAAAAAAATCTGTCCTCCACATTTCCATCCTTTCTTATCCTCAACCTTGGCAACTACTAATCTTTTTTACTGTGACTAAAGTTTTTCCTTTTCCAGATTCAATAGTCTGAATCATATATTCCATCGTCTTTTCAGAACGACTGGTAGGGCTTCTCCGATATTTCAGTTGGTAAAGAATCCGCCTGCAATGCAGGAGACCCTGATTCGATTCCTGGGTTGGGAAGATCTGCTGGAGAAGGGATAGGCTACCCACTCCAGTATTCCTGGGCTTTCCTGGTGGCTCAGCTGGTAAAGAATCTGCCTGCAATGCAGGAGATCTGGGTTCAGTCCCTGGGTTGGGAAGATCCCCTGGAGAAGGGAAAGGCTACCCACTCCACTCCAGTATTCTGGCCTGGAGAATTCCATGGACTACACAGTTGCAAAGAGTCGGATATGACTGAGTGATTTTTCACTTCACTTTCTTTTTCTTAGTAACATTTATTTAAGATACCTCTATTCTTTTCATGGCTTGATAGCTCATTTCTTTCAAGTGCTGAATAATATTTCATTGATTGAAGGTACCATAGTTTATCGACTTGCCTACTGAAGGGTTTTGGCAGTTTCTACATTTTGGCAATTATAAATAAAGTTTCTGTATGTGTGTGTGTACAGCTTTTTGTGTGGATATATGTTTTCAATTCAAAGAGTTTGATTACTAAATCATACAGTTACAGTATGTTTAGTTATGTAAGAAACCACAAAAATATCTTCCAAAAGTAGCTTATAATTTTGCATTCAATCAGCAATAAATAAGAGTTCCTAGTATTCTACATCCTCTCCAGCATTTGGAATTGTCAGTGTTCTGGATTTTGGCCATTCTAATAGTTCTGTAGTGGTATTCCATTGTTGTCTTGATTTTCAATTTCCTGATTACATATAATGTTGAACATATTTTTTATACTTACGTGTGGTCTGAATCTTTGTTGAGATATCTATTAAGGTTTTGGCCCACATTTTAATTGGATTATTCATCTTCTTATTATTGAGTTTCAAGAGTTCTTTGCATATTTTTGATAATAGTCCTTTATCAGATGTCTTTTGCAAATATTTTCTTTTAGTCTATGGCTTGTCTTCTTAGTCTCTTGACAATCTCACTGATTTTAAGGCATAATTTTAATGATGTAAAGGTGTGGGAAAATGTATGTTTTTAGAATCAGTGAAATACAGTTCACACAAGGGTCTTCAGTTCAGTTCAGTTCAGTCGCTCAGTTGTGTCCGACTCTTTGTGACCCCATGAATTGCAGCATGCCAGGCCTCCCTGTCCATCACCAACTCCCAGAGTTTACTCAGACTCACGTACATCAAGTCCGTGATGCCATCCAGCCATCTCATCCTCTGTCACCTCCTTCTCCTCCTGCCCCCAATCCCTCCCAGCATCAGAGTCTTTTCCAATGAGTCAATTCTTCACATGAAGTAGCCAAAGTACTGGAGTTTCAGCTGTAGCATCATTCCTTCCAAAGAACACCCAGGACTGATCTCCTTTAGAATGGACTGGTTGGATCTCCTTGCAGTCCAAGGGACTCTCAAGAGTCTTCTCCAACACCACAGTTCAAAGGCATCAATTCTTCAGTGCTCAGCTTTAATGACTCTCCAACGGCAACCAAAAAGGAAAGGTCAGGCCTTGGTTTATCATGGAAACTGGGTGACAGAAGGCTGAGTATAACAGCAATTTGATACCCCAAAGCAATAGTCTGTAATGATGAATCAAATATAATAAGAAGAAATATACTAGGAATAAACATAAAGTTGTATACTTAGGTTCAAACAAAATAAAGCAAAAAAAATTTTAATATAATATAGAGTAAAATTATTGTAACAAGCATTTTGTGGTGTTAAAAAAGTATCTAGAAGTTAAAAAAATGTGAGGTTACAGCCAAGAAAAAAAAGATATACAGAAGAGTTGCATCTTCCATAGTTATCAAAAGTTAAAAAGACAAGATTTTCACTTAATTAAAAGTACTTTGAAAATCTAAAATTTCCCATAAAGAATGGCAATGTATTTAGGGGTGAGGAAAAATACTCACTTTAAAACTCTTGAGTCATATTTAGCCCCGACTACAAGAAGCATTAAATTTATGACTCACAAGTGTCCAGATTCACATTTCTCATCTCATGCTTACTCAGAGGCATATGTTTACTGGGTGGGCAGTATTCCTTTTTATTTATTTTTGCTGAAATGTATAGAGTATTACCATACATTACATGGATATGTGATATAGCTTCACTGTAACCTTAGACTTGATAAATACAAAAATAATATTCACAGGGCAGGTGACGTTCCTACACTCTTCTAGGCTAGCCATTCCACATGTAGTATCACATCCAATCCTGTGTGACACATTTACAAAGAACTGTTGACAAATGTGCAGAGGGCAGTGTTACTAACAGGGAATTGTCCTGGTGACACAACATCTTGTTCTATTAAGAAGAGGGATACTTAGCTTAGAGGCGGCAGCTTAAAAGCTGTCTTCAAATATTTGATGGGCTGTCATGTTTAAGATGGATTAAATTTAAGACGTGTTCCCATGAAGTCAATACAATACTCCACATGTGGTCAACAAGTATGGAGTTCGTGGGACAAACTCACTTTCTTGGGTACTGAAAATGTAACCAAAGACTGCAGTTGTTTTCCTGGCAAACTATCATGTGATTGGCTCACAATACACTTTTCAACCAACAAGAAGTCCATTTTTTTTTTTTCCAGAAGATCTGTGTTCATGACAGACATGCCTAATTCTGTGCATATAAAGTTAAGATTTGCACTTAGTGACCAGCTTTACATTTGTCCAAATTAAATGAAGTCTTATAATCTTTGCTCTTTTCAAATTCAGTGTTTGGGCGGGGCGGGGGGGGGGGGGCGGGGCGGTCGTGGTTATACTAATTATCTGAATTTTTTCTCCTGTCTAGCTTTTTGTAATTCACAAACAAGGTATAGTTGCTCAGCACTTTTCATGTAAGATGTTAAAGATAAATATTGGACAAGATGAAACTCAGTGCAGAGTAGTAAAGGACATGACAAAAAGCTCCCTCTAGCTTGATACCAATTCATAAGTTAATGTTATTCTTTATTTTTCCCATTCAGTTCAGTTCAGTTCAATTCAGTCACTCAGTCGTGTCCGACTCTTTGTGACCCCATGAATCGCAGCACGCCAGGCCTCCCTGTCCATCACCAACTCCAGGATTCCACTCAGACTCACATCCATCGAGTCTGTGATGCCATCCAGCCATCTCATTCTCTGTTGTCCCCTTCTCCTCCTGCCCACAATCCCTCCCAGCATCAGAGTCTTTTGCAATGAGTCAACTCTTTGCACGAGGTGGCCAAAGTACTGGAGTTTCAGCTTTAGCATCATTCCTTCTAAAGAAATCCCAGGGCTGATCTCCTTCAGAATGGACTGGTTGGATCTCCTTGCAGTCCAAGGGACTCTCAAGAGTCTTCTCCAACACCACAGTTCAAAAGCATCAATTCTTTGGCGCTCAGCTTTCTTCACAGTCCAAGTCTCACATCCATACATGACCACAGGAAAAACCATAGCCTTGACTAGATGGACCTTAGTCGGCAAAGTAATGTCTCTGCTTTTGCATATGCTGTCTAGGTTGGCCATAACTTTCCTTCCAAGGGTAAGCGTCTTTTATTCCATGGCTGTAGGCACCGTTGCAGGGATGTGCAGCAGGCTATATTTCCCACTGCATTTCATCCCTCTGCCTCTTGGCCCTTAAAATACACTAAGAATTATTACATGAAGGCTTCATCACTATGGTGTCATGTTGGGCTGTGCCTTGACATTGTCTAACCCGTTATTCACAGTCCAAATCCTTGCTATTAAAAGGAATTCCCTGTAGCTGGAAGATAGCCCAAAAGAAGAATCTGTATCCCCAACTTCTTAAATTTCCTGGTGGTGGGAGTACAAAAAAAGTCCCGAAATACTGTTTAAAGAAAAGAGCCAAATGCTAGAAACTCCCAAACAGGTTCAGAATTAGAGCCCTCATATAACAAATTCTATCTGTTTGGGCAAAGAAATGTGAAACTTTGAGAGACTGTGCAGATAATTCAGATAAACATTTTCTTATATGCCTCCCCCAACTCAAGCAATGGATAACAGCATTCGAAACCAAACCAAACCTGAACTGTTTGCATTTCCTCTATTTACTGTTTGCAGAATTAAGTACAATTGCTCACTCAGTTCTTATACAAATACAAAACAAAGAATGTAGACTGTCTACCTGAAACACTACCCCTCAGATGCGGAACAGTATCATATGATGAAAAAGCTGGCCAGGGTCAGTGAGCACAGCACCAGGCTCAATGTGGACATGAGATGTATTTGATCTCCTTTAGTAAATAAGACACAGTGAAATTAAGGAGGTTTTATACAGAGGTTGTGGGGATAGGGTGGCTGTGGAGGAGGGGCGCACACACGGGTAGACCATCACTTTAAAGGGGTCGGTACAGCCAGAAAGAGGCAATAGAGAAAAACCCGCTGTGAAGTATTTCATTTTTGTGATTCTTTAACAATTTACAAAAGCAATGGCACATAAGGGGAGTTTCCTTCTCTTTGGGGAATCATAAATAAAATAGTGGTGTAATCAAAGGACAGAAGAAAAAAGAGACTGCAGGTATTTAATTCTTATTTACTTCCTTCTCCATTATGTATGACTCCTGGGCAGCGGGGAGGGTTACAGAAAACAATCACTCAGCCTTCCCCACTTGCCAGAGCCTTCCAAATTCTGAGCTTGCTACTCTAATTTACTGCTTTCTGCTCTCTGACTAGAGAAGGGTTTGAAAAGGTCTTTAGAGGAAAAAAAAATGGTGAGGTTTCCAGTGGATTTGCTCTCAGGGCTTGTTCCTGTCTCTGACTGATAGCACTGTCCACAGCTTAGGTCTCCACCACAGTCTCCAGAAAGCCTAGGCTTCTTCTGGGAGAATTTCTAGAAGCTTCTACCTAACACAAGGGCTAAGTGTCAAAAATGGAGATGGTGCTTCAATTGGCTTGGAGGTGTGAGGAGCATTAAGACAACCCCTGAGCATGGGAAGCATGGGGAAGCCCCTTTTCTCCCACCCTCTAGCCTGGGAGCTTAACTGGAACTGACAGTTTCTTTAAGCCTATATAAACATAATGCAGGCTTCCCAAGTGGCTCAAGTGGTAAAGAATCCACCTGCAAATGCAGGGGACGCAGGAGACTTGGGTTTGACCTCTGGGTCGGGAAGATCCCCTAGAGGAGGAAATGGCAACCCACTGCAGTATTCTTGCCTTGAAAATCCCACAGACAGAGCAGCCTGGTGGGCTACAATCCATGCGGTGGCCAAGAGTCCAACACACTGAGCACGCACGCAGGCACTCGTAAACACGGTGCACAAGGAACACTATGGGCTACAGCCTTAGCAATGTTCACCCAACACGATAAGGAAGACTATAGCGCAATGAAAAGATGAGTTAGCCAGGATTCTGTGGATAAGGACAGGTGATTGCGACTTGTTATATTCTCAAGCCCAGATATGGACAAACCCTTGCTTCCTGCCGTCACGCCCACTCTTTGAAGTGCAATTCTAAATTCTTCCCATGGGAAAAGAGCCACTGCTTCCATGTTTAGGGAAGTCTTTTTGAAATGCTTCAGAAACAGACTTCCAAACATTTCTCTTCACAAGATCCTTTACTATTAAAGATACTGACTGGGCCTCATGCGTTGATTGGAAAGCAATGACTTAACATGTAAGCAACTGCCCGAGGTCCCATCTAGGACTTTGCAATGATGTCACCAAAATCTTTTAGACCACAACTTGATACGTATTTTTAAAATCAAACACAATATTTTAGGATTAAGTTATATTTTCTAAATGCTCTCATTACCTTCCATCTTGTTACAGCAAAAGAGCTTAGATTTTCATCAGTTCAGTTCAGTCACTCAGTCATGTCCGACTCTTTGCGACCCCATGAACTGCAGCACGCCAGGCCCCCCTGTCCGTCACCATCTCCCGAGTCCACCAAAACCCATGTCCATTGAGTCGGTGATTCTATCCAATCATCTCATCCTCTGTCGTCCCCTTCTCCTCCCGCCTTCAATCTTTCCCAGCATCAGGGTCTTTTCAAATGAGTCAGCTCTTCTCATCAGGTGGCCAAAGTATTGGGGTTTCAGCTTCAACATCAGTCCCTCCAATGAACACCCAGGACTGATGTCTTTTAGAATGGACTGGTTGGACCTCCTTGCAGTCCAAGTGACTCACAAGAGTCTTCTCCAACACCGCAGTTCAAAAGCATCAATTCTTTGGCACTCAGCCTTCTTTATAGTCCAACTCTCACATCCATACATGACCACTGGAAAAACCGTAGCTTTGACTACACAGACCTTTGTTGGGGAAGTAATGTCTCTGCTTTTTAATACGCTATCTAGGTTGGTCATAACTTTTCTTCCAAGGAGCAAGTATCTTTTAATTTCATGGCTGCAGTCACCATCTGCAGTGATTTTGGAGCCCAGAAAAATAAAGTCTGACACTGTGTCCACTGTTTCCCCATCTATTTGCCATAAAGTGATGAGACTGGATTCCATGATCTTCATTTTCTGAATGTTGAGCTTTCAGGCAGCTTTTTCACTCTCCTCTTTCACTTTCATCAAGAGGCTCTTTAGTTCTTCTTAGCTTTCTGCCATAAGGGTGGTGTCATCTGCATATCTGAGGTCACTGATGTTTCTCCCATCAATCTTGATTCCAGCTTATGCTTCATCGAGCCCAGTGTTTCTCATGATGTACTCTGCATATGAGTTAAATAAGCAGGATGACAATATACAGCCTTGATGTACTCCTTTTCCTATTTGGAACCAGTCTGTTGTTCCATGTCCAGTTCTAACTGTTGCTCCCTGACCTGTATACAGGTTTCTCAAGAGGCAGGTCAGGAGGTCTGGTTTGCCCATCTCTCTCAGAATTTTCCACAGTTTATTGTGATCCATACAGTCAAAGGCTTTGGCATAGTCAATAAAGCAGAAATAGATGTTTTTCTGGAACTCTCTTGCTTTTTTGATGATCCAGTGGATGTTGGCAATTTGATCTCTGGTTCCTCTGCCTTTTCTAAAACTGGCTTGAACATCTGGAAGTTCATGGTTCATGTATTGCTGAAGTCTGGCTTGGAGAATTTTAAGCATTACTTTACTAGATTTTCATAGATTCATCATATTCGATAACTCAAATAAAGCACAGAAGAACTGTGACTTGCCTGAGGTAATTCAATGCTGGAAATAAATCTAAAAAGTATGTTTCAACATTAAAAGCAAGGAATGAATGTGGATCAATGAAAAAATATGTAAGAAGACATGGTGTTGTAATTTGCTTCAATCACAATCAGTGATGGGAAAAAACCAATCATTAATCCTGTGATCAGTTTCAGTTTTTGACACAAATCATATATTTCCCTAAGTCACTAGGAAAACAGGATCATGCAATAATTTGCACCCAAGAATATATTCCAAGGACAGAGGAACCTGGCAGGCTATAGTTCATAGGGTCACAAAAGAGTTGGATACAGCTTAGTGACTAAACAAGAAGATATTTTCAACACAAAATGAAGAAAAAAGTTTTCTGAGCAAAATGGTATGAGTTTCTTACCATATAAAATATAAATTAATCATATAATTGTTAGCTGGCAATTAGACTTTGAAGCTAGTTATCATTATCTTTCACTTAGATGGAGCTTTAGGAAACAAATATGACCAGACACTTGTGACTGGACAAAATAACAGCTATTTGAATGTGAATTTAGCAGACTGGCTTTTATACCATCAGACTAGGACCAATAGGGCCTGGGCTAACGTGAGGCGAATAAGGCACCCAGGGGGCAAAGTTGAAGTGCATTCACTTGACTCTGAGAGAACCTGTCTCCTTAAGTTTTGCACCTCAGTACTCACCCTGGAGAGAAAGATCAGTTGTGTGAGTTACATGTACTGTGTATGTTGAAAATTAATAATATGTCAAAAACTAAAACAAAGCATAATTGCACTCATCTCACACACTAGCAAAGTAATGCTCACAATTCTCCAAGCCAGGCTTCAACAGTACATGAACTGAGAACTTCCAGATGTTCAAGCTGGATTCAGAAAAGGCAGAAGAACCAGGGATCAAATGGCCAACATCTGTTGGATCATCAAAAAAGCAAGAGAGTTCCAGAAAAACATCTACTTCTGCTTTATTGACTATGTCAAAGCCTTTGATTGTGTGGATCAAAAAAAGTGTGGAAAATTCTGAAAGAGATGGGAATACCAGACCACCTGACCTGCCTCCTGAGAAACCAGTATGCAGGTCAAGAAGCAACAGTTAGAACCAGACATGGAACAATGGACTGGTTCCAAACTGGGAAAGGAGTACCTCAAGGATATATATGGTCACCCTGTTTATTTAACTTATATGTAGAGTACATCATGCAAAATGCCAGGCTGGATGAAGCATAAGCTGGAATCAAGATTGCTGAGAGAAATATCAGTAATCTCAGATATGCAGATGATACCACCCTTATGGCAGAAAGTGAAGGAGAACTAAAGAGCCTCTTGATGAAAGTGAAAGAGGAGAGTGAAAAGTTGGTTTAAAATTCAACATTCAAAAAACTAAGATCATGGCATCTGGTCCCACGAGTTCATCCGAAATCACTGCAGATGGTGACTGCAGCCATGAAATTAAAAGATGCTCACTCCTTGGAAGAAAAGCTATGACCAACCTAGAGAGCATATTAAAAAGCAGAGACATTACTTTGCCAACAAAGGTCCATCTAGTCAAAGCTATGGTTCTTCCAATAGTCATGTTGGATGTGAGAGTTGGACCATAAAGAAAGCTGAGTGCTGAAGAATTGATACTTTTGAACTGTGGTGTTGGAGAAGACTCTTGAGAGTCCCTTGGACTGCAAGGAGATTCAACCAGTCCATCCTAAAGGAGATCAGTCCTGAATATTCATCGGAAGGACTGATGCTGAAGCTGAAACTCCAATACTTTGGCCACCTGATACGAAGAACTGACTCATTGGAAAAGACCCTGATGCTGAGAAAGATTGAAGGCAGGAGGAGAAGGGGATGACAGAGATGAGATGGTTGGATAGCATCACCAACTAGATGGACATGAGTTTGAGCAAGCTTCAGGAGTTGGTGATGGACAGGGAAGCCTGGCATGCTTCAGTTCATGGTGTCACAAGGAGTTGAACATGACTGAGTGACTGAACAGTTACAGTTCAGACAAAGCATCACCTTGAAAACAGTTGTTAATTATTCTCTATTACCCAGCACTTATATTAAATTTCTCTCTCCATCATGTAATAAAGGCCCAGGTTACGTAAATTAAATTAATAAAAAAAAATACAATAACGCTCTTTGGGAGCAGTGATGTAGAACCAATGATAGGAAAACATCTGCCTAACATGGCTACTTAAACTTTCTTCCAAATAACTATTTTGCTAACATTTTCTTAATGCTCACATACTGTGGTTAGAGAACAAGGTGGTTTCCCATCACACTTTTTTCACTTACTTATTTAACCTACTTTATCAGTTCTCACCATAACAGTATAAGCAAGTCAGTTGCTGAAGAACTAATTTTTGAAGTGATTGAAAAATTTTCCCTTAAGATATTGCAATGTTGGGGTATAAACTGATTAAGGATATCCTCCAGACCAAGCATGTTCCCACTAGTCTAAGAAGGAATAAGTCAGATATGGATTATTTCATAATGGAAACCTTTGAGGATCTTTGGAAGGTGAAAACCTGTTTCCTTGCAAATGGCTGATTTTGCGTTTACCAACTGCACCAACAGCTATATGCTAGAGCTACATCGGCACAAACGATTTACATCCATAAATTCCCTTTCATCAGCACAATTGCCACAACTGTCCCTGAAGCACAAAGATGCAGACCCAAGTTCACAGATGGTCTCAGCATTTTTCTTTCCTTTGTCATTCTTTTTTTTCTTGGGGGATATGCTTAGTCTTAAGCCAAGGATTGCCTACTTTTCTTTGGAGCAGCAAAGATGTTTGAGATTATGTATGTATAGATAGATAGATAGATAGATAGATAGATAGATAGATTCACATTTCAGCCTGTTAGAGTAATTCCCTCTGATGGTACTTTCTAAAAATAAAAAAATAAATTGATAACTGCAAACATTTTGAGGCGACTTACTTGAGCATCGGTTTGCTAATTTTCTTTTCATTAAGTTTACAAAGAACAATGTTCTGCTTCCTACAAAGCCACAACCCTGAATCTCTACATTCCGGCAAGCCCAAGGCAAATGAGAACTACTGTAACTACACATAGGCAAAAATGTTTCAATGTCAAAGGTTCAATAGGAAAGGAAAGCAATGTGCTGATGACAGCAATAATTCAAATTTCCAAGTACGCCTGCCATCTCTTGTCTGCAGACAGATTTCTTCCGAGCCACCGATGGAAGCTTCCCAGGGAGACACGGCTTTATTCCCTCATGGCAGACAGGAGGAGGACGCTGTGAGCGAGCCGATGCCACCTGGCAGCAGTGGGCGCGCAGACTGCTGCAGAGGCACAGATTGGAACCCAAGCTTCATCAGAGGGCAGCTGGGACAGTGGCATATTTCAAAAGTGGATTGCAAATTTCACACAAGGGGGTCTTTAAAATAATTTGAACTCTCTCCTTGGATTTCATAGACTTTTAAGAGCAAACACCTCTTCTTTGGAAATCGGAGCACTATTTGCCTATTTTATGTATCTGAAGGGAGATAAAAACTTACAGCCACATTGTTTTTTAAAAATCTGCACTGATTATACTGTTGTCAAATAGGCTACTGGTGATCACTGGTTTTCTCTTAAGAAACAAAAACAAAGCCAAGAGAAACAAAGACTGGGTACTCAGGTGCTGAGGTCCTTTAATGGACGGAACTTGGTGGTCCGGAGTCGACCTACAAGGAAGTAAAAGGGAGAGAAAAAGGCTGATACTCCTTGGTTTACGCAGAAAGCCAATAAAGCCTCTGGCACGGGGCTTGCTCTGTTCACGGAGGCCTCAGGTGCCCTCGCGATGGGGTCTTAGAAGCCTGGACAGGAAAGTGAACTCAGAGGGCCTCTGCACTCCAAAGAAATAGCCTGAGAGAGAAAGAGAAAGAAAGACACGGGGACCAGAGCTCTGATGGAGCAAAGATGTTTTAATCAACATGGTGTGGGCATATATACTGTAGTTATTCTCAGCAAAGATAAAGATTAAAATTCCAGACTTAAAAAACATAGGCGAGCCATATTAAAGAGAGAGAGAGTTGTAAATAATCACTTTTACCATATGGTTCATAAAAAGGAAGACGGTACTTATCACCGTATAGAAAGACTAATGAAGGAAATGCCTGGATTCCTCAGCCCCCAGGAGAGGCTTGCCTCTCCTCTTAATTCCTGAATATTCAGGAATTAATAAGGAACAGAGAATTCCTGACAGATCCAAAACAGCAGACAGGAAGCCTCCTGTTAAAGGCTTCCTGACACTTGGGCACTTCACAACTAAAAGAAAAGAATGTACATTAAGTGACATTGAAGACATTCCTCCAAAGGTCAGCTTTCTTAAAGCCCACAGAGTCTTAGCAGTCAATTTGGGTTTTCATCTTGTGCTTACCAGGATATTGGCAAAGGAAAGGGTGCTAATGGAAGAAGTATATCTTTTGGGCCTCCCTGGTGGCTCAGATGGTAAAGAATCTGCTTTCAATGCAAGAGACTTGGGTTCGATCACTGGGTCGGGAGGATCCCCTGGAGAAGGGAATGGCAACCCACTCTAGTATTCTTGCCAGGGAAATCTCATGGATGGAGAAGCCTGGCAGGATACAGTCCTCGGGGTTGCAAAGAGTTGGACATGACTGAGCAACCATCACCATATCTTTTGGGATCTCACACGAAAATGTGAGAAATACCCATCTTCCCTGTTAATTTCTTTAGCTATACTCTTCACAAGATGGCTTCTACATCGGGGTTGATCTGCAATTGAGGAGAATCAGCAAGGATGGCTCTTCAGGGCATGTCTGCCTGCGATTTCTAGGGTATCAGGGAGCCAGTAAGACTTCTCTACAGGAGTAACATCTAAAGGCTGTGGAGTCAAATTTGAGGGGAACAGAGAGTAGCTGGACCTTCCCTGGTAGCTCAGCTGGTAAAGAATCTGTCTGCAATGTAGGAGACCCTGGTTCGATTCCTGGATCAGGAAGTTCCCCTGGAGAAGGGATAGGCTACCCACTCCACTATTCTTGGGCTTCCCTGGTGGCTCAGCTGGTAAATAATCTGCCCGCAATGCAGGAGACCTGGGTTTGATCCCTGGGTTGGGAAGATCCCGTGGAGGGCGTGGCAACCCACTCCAATATTCTTGCCTGTGGAATCCCCATAGACAGAGGCTGGCAGGCTACAGTCCATAGAATCACAAAGAGTCAGACACAACTGAGTGACTAAGTGCAGCACAGAGAGCTGGTCAAGCAAGAATAGATGACTAGACTTTTACTCCTTTCCATACTGTCTGTGCTAATTACTTTATAGTATCGTGGTGGTTTTTGCCACACATTGACATAAATCAGCCACAGGTGTACATGTGTCCCCCCATCCTGAACCCCTCTCCCACCTTCCTCCCACCCCATCCCTCTGGGTTGTCCCAGAGCACCAGCTTTGAGTGCCCTGCTTCATGCATCGAACTTGCACTAATCATCTGTTTCACATATGGTAATGTGGATGAGGTTATAGGTGAAACAAGACCCTATGAGTTGACTGTTGGCGAAGCTGGGCAGTGGGTGCACAGAGGTTCATTACAGGATTCTTCTACATTTCTGTTTGAAATGTTCTAGAAGAGAACATTTTTTTAAAACAAAGAAACAGTAATTAAGGAAATTAACAAAATAGGTATATTCTCTTTAGGAACACCTAATACTACATATGGCGAAGGAAACAGCAACCCACTCCAGTACTCTTGCCTAGAAAATCCCATGGACAGAGGAGCCTGGTGCAGGCTACTGTCCATGGGGTCGCAAAGAGTCGGACACGACTGAGCGACTTCACTTCACTTCACTTCACTTCATACTGTCTGTGTAAAATGCAGTTTTGCAGTTTGTCTGTGAAGTCAAAGAAACAAATTGTTCTGAGAGCACACTTGACCCTTTCTATGCCATCATCTGTTTGTGTGCAAGCCTGTCCTAGAGTGTGCTAACCAGCCTCTCTAATCTGAAAGGGCAATGCCTCTTTTTAGGGACAAGGCTATGAACTGAGTTTGAAGATTGTTAAACCTGATCATTACAGGTTGACATCCTATCTGTAAATTACTCCTAAGGCCATGGCAAAGCAGGACCATCTCCACACAAGGACTCTCCAAAACCCAGCATCACACAAGGGCGTTAGTCTCCCAGTGGGTGATGACAAGTCTGTATAAGGCCCGACATTCTCAGACACTGTCTTAATCAATTCAAACTTGCTATGTCTAAAGTTTACAGCTAGAGTTGACTCATAGTTCAAAAGTGGAGAAATAGCCTTCAGAACTGGCAGATACAGAGTATATTAAACTTCAGCCAGGATAGGGTCAGTACCAGGACATTTCGTATAGGAAGAAAGAGTTCTATTCACCAGCATTTAAGTGGTTCCCTTGATGGCTCTGTGGAATTTGACAGTTCTGTGTTTTTAGTTCTCTCGCTCATACTTCCTGCCCCTTGGCGTTTTCTTAGGGGCCTTTTTTACACCCATCTCACTTAATCTCTTGCTCTCTCTTATGAAATAAATATGCAATAAAATATGTGTGAATATTCCTTTTCTTTAATGTTTTCCTAGAAGAATAAAAACCCCACAAGGATTGTATCATTGTTATAAATATTATTTATTCACTAAGGATCCTATTTTAGCATTTCACAGAAGAGATGATCAATATCAGTTGGCTAGATACAAAAATAGGATCAGGGCCATATGGATGGTAAGGGAATATAAATTAACTCTTGTGCTTTTATAGAATATTGTCAGGAATAAGTTCTGGCTGATGTCAGATGCTGGTCAATGTTGAGGCTCCCCAGCAATCTGCTAATACCAACCAACCCTGGAACAGTAGAGGGAGCAAAACTACACTTCACCAAAATGAAGGACCAGGAAGAGAAAAGCAGGACAGGGTCACTCTAAACCTGATGGATCCCTGTACCCTCATAGAACTGCTATGAGGATTACCTGAGGTTATCTACATGACTGTCTTTTGTAAACTATAAATCCTTACTTAAAGTTTAAACATTATAAATGTCTGAGGCTGGGACATGTCGAAAGGGTTGTGGGAGATGAGGGGAAGATCTGTCCTTAACCTTGCATCCCATCGATAGTGATTTCTTCAAACACACACTGCCTTGCCTACAGAGAGGATCCATGAGAAACCTTTTGTGGTGGGTGAATTTGGGTGATGAACAAGATGCAGGGTGCATTAAGCAGTGAGTTGTAAATGCACTTGGATGTGGTCTCACATACGGATCACACATGACTCATTCTTCGATCCATTTCAAGTAGATATAGAGGGCTCAGGGCAGACTTTTTTACTATTACAGGACTAAGAATATGGTGGCGATACAGTTGTATTTGTTGAACAAATGAATCTACATCTGTAGTCTGGCCTGTGCTCCTCTCCGAGTAGGGAGTAGTTGTAAAAAAAAGTCCAAGAAAATTAAAATTAAACAAAACAGTTTCTCTAAAGGGTAGATGTGTTCCCAGTGAGAAGCTGTCCTAAGATCCTTGGCTTGGTTGAGATAAAGAACATCGAGAAAGCTTTTCCACATCATCCATGCATCCATCCATTCATTCTTTCATCCGTTCTTCTATTTACTCAATAAGTAATTAGTGAGAAACTGCTACAGCTCCGTCTCTCAGTTAGTCAGGAGAGGAATGACACACGATTCCTACTCTTGAGTACCTAGTTTTGCTACAACCACCACCAGTATGATGAAGGCAGTGTAAAAGGAACACATTAGTTACTACGGGAGCTCAGAGTAAGCAGGCCTCACTCAGTGCCAGACTCTGTAAGTATTGGTAGTGTTGAAGTTTAATGTAAGAGACCCCTCAACAGGGTCATTAAATAGTGGTACCTCACATGATGGAAGGTTTGACTTTGGATGTGAGCTTTTCGGTAAAGAGGAAATATGGTTAAGTCACATGTGTATACATACATGTACACACTATTTGAAAAAGGGTAGGGCAAAACCAGAGCTAGACAAAGAGAATAAGTATTTCAGATTTGTTCTCTTCCTTTCAAAGTTTGGGTAGATGGTAGGGCTAGAGAGTGATGGCCTCTTCCCTTTACATGACTGTAGGGATCTCCCATTAGAAGGGTCTTAAACCCTATTCAATGTCCTGGTCTACTGCTAAGCATGCATATAAAGTCTCTCAAAATAGGCATTTTATTGTTAATACTGCACATTTTTACTTATTCCATGGATTTAGTATCCATCAACAGGAAACCCAGGTTCAATCCCTGGGATGGGAAAATCCCCTGGAGAAGGGAATGGCCACCCACTCCAGTATTCTTACCTGGAGAATCCCATGGACAGAAGAACCTAGTGGGCCATGAAGTCACAAAGAGACAGACATGACTGACTTACTAGCACTACTACTACTAACAGTCTCAAAACTGCTGAACAAGCAAGGTGTGTGTGTTGGGAGGCGGTGGGTGGGTAATTACATCAGGATTACTTTTAAACCACAAGTGGTAAACCATGAAGTTTTTTTTTTTTTTTTTACTACCATGGAGTCTTAAAATCAACTTAGAGGGTCAAAACCAGTAGCTAAAAAATAAAATATAAAGTAAGTTCATTTGCATCATTTCTTTTTAGATTCCATGTATAAGGGATGTCATACAATATTTCTCCTTCTCTGTCTGACTTACTTCACTCAGTATGACACTCTCTGGGTCCATCCATGTTACTGCAAATGGTATTATTTCATTGTTCTTAATGGCTGAGTAATATTTCACTGTATATATGCACCACATCTTCTTTGTCTATTCCTCTGTCAATGGACATTTAGGTTGCTTTCATGTCCTAAGAGACTCACAGACTTAGAGGACAAACTTATGGTTGCCAGCGGGGAGGAGGTTGGCGTCTGGGATGGACATGTATACACTGCTATGTTTAAAATGGATAACCAACAAGGCTCTACTGTATAGCACACGGAACACTGTTCAGTGTTATGTGGCCGCCTGGATGGGAGAGGGGTTTGGGAGAAAATGGATACATGTATATGTATAGCTGAGGTTCTTTGCTGTTCACCTTAAACTATCACAACATTGTTAATCAGCTATATGCCAATACAAAATAAAAAGTTACAAAGAATAAAATAAAATTAAAAGTGGTACACAGTGCATGTTGTAAGTATAATTTGTGTGTGTGTGTGTGAAATTTTTGTTTCAGTTTCATGACTCTATGTATGTTTGTGTGTACTGGATTGTGATGTTAAGTACTTTTTACTCAGTTACTGAGTCAAGATAAAAACAAACTGAAAGACCTCTGAGTTGACCCTCCCGGTGAAGCTTCCAGAACAGGCCTGGGATTTCTGTCTGCCATCCGGTCTCGTGGTCTGGCCCACACCCGTCATGCCACAACTGTTGCTGCAGGCTGTAGGCTGAACATCAGGATGGCAGGAAACCTGAGCTAAAAGCTACATGACTGGGTCACTAGGCAAACATCCTAATCACAGCATTGTGAGCCCTTGAGAATTATGCTTAGAAATTGTAGAATTTCGCAAGGAATGGCTTCTTGGAATGATATTTTAACCAGGGACAGAACTCTGTGAATAGTCATGCACAGGTAGCTTTGCTCGTTTTCCCTTTGCCATTTTGAGGTGGGGTGGAGTTGCTCCAAGAGCCTGGCTTCCAGCTGCCCAGGAGGGCCTCAGGAGTCACTCAACACTAAAACTCACAAGGGCCAGCTTTCCTACACAGCCCATACTCTCCATCCCAGCTGCTCCCAGTTTCCGTGTCCATGGGTTAAAACACTGGACCAGAGTTATGCTCTTAGTGGGTGAATTGAAATGAAGCCAGACAAGTAGTGATATACCCACTCCTTGTTTGAATCTTTGATGTCAAAGCATTGGGTTCACTGGAAGGACCAAACTCCCCAAACCTCTTTGTTTTCTAGCTTAGCCATCAGCTTAGAACCATTGTGTGGTTCTATAACAGCTTTGCTGTTGTTAGAAACCAGGCCTAGTAGACAAGACATGATGCAATGGAGAGTACAATAAAAGAAAGAAGGTAACATTACTCTCCCATCACCTTCTCCCCAACAATTGTTGCCCTGAAAGAGGTAGAAATCTTTTACTGAGCACCCTTAGCTCATACCTCAGTAACTGATAATTCTATAGACTCTGAGGGCCTCTCAGACTCTCTCCCATTATTATGCTTTCCTGTGCTACGTTGCACAAGTGCTAAAAACCTGCTTTAGTGAAAGAAGATGATAGATCTAAAAAAGGCTCCTTTCTCCTTCTCTTCCTCCTACCCTATTCCAAGGCACCCCCTATAGCATACCGAAATATTATATTACTCAAAAGAGCTGAGTTTAGCTGAAGGGGTTCAAACGTGAGGTCTCCATAAAAATTATGGTAATATGAGATGCCATTAAGCAGAAATAGAATACTTCGTGACTGTTTTGTGTGGGGGAGCATCCGTATAACTGTGAAAGCAATCCATGTACCTTGGTGAGCATCTAGATCTAGCTTGCATCGCCCTCTTTGGCATCTAGGTGTAGCTTGCATCTTTCTTCCTGAGAGCAGTACCTCTGTTTTACTTGATTTTATACTCCTAGTACAGTGCCTAGACTTCCCAGGTGGCTCTAGTGGTAAAAAACCCGCTTGCCAGTGCAGGAGACAAAAGAGATATGGGTTCGCGTTCCCTGGGCTGGGAAGATCCCCTGAAGAAGGGAATGGCAACCTACTCCAGTATTCCTGCCTGGAGAATCCTGTGGACAGAGGAGCCTGGGGGGCTGTGGTCTATAGGGTCACAAAGAGTAGGACATGACTGAAGCACTTTAGTATGCACAGTACCTGCACTTAATTGTTTGATGAGTGAATGTTTCATCAACTCCAGTGGAGAAAAATATTTTGATGCCACAATGTCTGTTAAAATAAAAATTATTACAAACTAAAAGAAAAAAAAAATCACTGTGTAATAGAGATTAGCAAGTTCTTGACTTGAAAATCTTCACTTTAGATTTATCACACAAGTAATAATAAATGTTTGAGAGCGCATTATGGGCATGTGATTTGTTCTTTTTTTCCTCATTTATAAAAGAACATAGCTTTTCAAGATGTAACAAATGAATGGGAAAAAGAAAACAAATCATCTAGCTGTCTCAATAATTGTGTGTGTGTGTAAGAGAGAAAGAGAGGGAGGGGGAGAGAGAGAGGGAGGGAGAAAGAGAAAGGGTAAAAAAAATTCTACAAATGGCTGAAAGGAGAGACAAACAAGGGGACCATGTCTCATTTACATCAAGCTGTGAGGCCAGATACTTGGTATTGTATCTGTGGAATGAGAGTGCCGCTCTTGTTTATTTACATTTGTTCTCAGTTTGAAAGACAGCCCAAGAGGTAAAATAAAATGAGAGTGCCTCAAATGCCTTCTAAATTTCCCCTTAAATTGAATTTCTTGTTTTATCAGGGAACAATACTTGCACTGATGTTAGCCAGACAGCTAAAAGGTCAACAAGTTCCCTTGGTTGCCTTTTGTCAAGGGTTTTTGACTTGTCTGTGAATAAAGATCTCCCAGGAGGAAGGCAGACCTGCATTTCCTGTCATCTGGAAGACAGCAATGAATTTGAAAATGTTACAAAAAGCATAAGGGACTTCAGGCACACCTTCAGACCCACAGCGGATGCCAATCGCTGCACATGTAAACATGTACACAGAAATGTTTTGGATTTGTTCTGTCAACTTTTGGTTGTGAAACAAATGTTCTACAGCAGCCCACCTTGAATACAAAATGAACCCGAGGGTTCTTTGTTGTTGTTACTGCCTTACATCCATCTGAAGATAGCATTCTCTCTGTTCATTCACTATGTGAGAGGCATGCTTTGTTTTGACGAACAAGGGTATTTGGACTAGCAAAGCCCAGTTTTCCTGATCATGTTTCTGTTATTTGAACCTCCTCAGATCTTCTTCATGTATTTTTTCAGGGTCTGAGATTTCTGTATGTGTGGAACCAGGTAAGCCTTAACTATTAGCATCTAGACAAAAATAAATGAATTTCTCCTGTTAGTCATTCTTGGAAATTAATGATTTTTCTCCAAAATAGCCCCCATAAGAAATATTTTCCTTCTAGCTTTCTTTACAGAAGGTTGTTAGACAAAGTAAGGCGCTCTTTTCACTCCTTTTCAAGCTGGCAATTGATTGTTATCTGCCCTGAACCCTATTTAGATAGCTGGAAAGATCAACTGGGAAAGGAGATTAGGCTGAAGTTGTCCTGCAATTTCTCTTTAGGCTATTGAGAAAGCTCACTTCCAGCATTAACTCCAGTATGATCACAAATGGATTAAAGAGAATTTAAATTCCTTATTTCAAATGTCACTGATCAAAACATGAGCATATATCCATTAGACAGATACCTATTGAGTGCCTTCATGTAAAAGAAGTTGAACGAAGTGCTATAGACAGTTATAGTGACAACAGCAACAGAGACGACAACTAGTATAATTTGAATGTGAACCAGGCACTAAGCAATGTGCTAAGTACTTTCTGATAGTCTCTTTCATCTCAGAGAAACCCCCCAAAAAAGGATTTTTCTATGAAGGATCTGAAAAGCTCAGAGAGATTAACTCCATGTTCCGTGATTATACCACTAGAAGGAGATAGAGCTGAGATTTGAACCTGGGACATTCTAAAACAAAATCCTGCATGAATTAGTAGACATTCTTATCACAAAGAAAGATTTAGCAACTTTAAATTCATGTTTTATCCTGGCTTACATGGGGCTGCCATGAATACTGAGTTATATACTGTGTATTACTAGTGTATGGGGAGATTCAATATCATAAACAAGCCTCAATTTCTCCCCTACTCTGGTTAGGCAATAGGTTTTGCTATTGACTTTGTTTGTTTTGCAATTTCAGTAAAAAATTTCTATTTTGAGGGAGAGCCAACAAAGAAATTCTAAAGCTCATCACAAAGAATAAGCACAATGAAATGACCCAGGAATTAAAAATGCAGCAATGACAGAATCATCATACTGAATAATGAAATACATTATAAAAAGATCATATTGAAATCATTCACTATCAGTACAAGATTAGATGGAGTGAAAGTGGAAGTTACTCAGCTGTGTCAGACTAGACCCCATGGACTAGTCCATGGAATTCTCCAGGCCAAAAAACTGGAGTGCGGAGCCTTTCCCTTCTCCAGGGCATCTTCCCAACCTGGGAATCGAATCCAGGTCTCCACATTGCAGGTGGATTCTTTACCACTGAGCTATCAGGGGAGCCCAGATTAGACTAAACAAACCCCCAAACAGCCCTCAGAATAAATAAAATTCTAAGGTGGGAGAAATGTGACATTTCAAGTCAGCAAAGAATATATAAAGTGCTGAAATCGTTGCTTCACTCACTGGAAAAAAGTTAAATCTTTACCTCACATCCTATGCTAAATTAATTGCAAGTAAATTTAAGAAGTTTTATATAATTCCCCTCAACAATATTTTCATATATCTCTGTGTATAATATTTTTATATCTTTCAATATATCTATTTCTAGATAGCCAGTAATATTTGATGCTATTATATACAGTATCTTAAAAAAAATTTCTAACTGCTTGTTCCAGGTTTATAGGAATAAAATTGCATCTCATATACTGATCAGTGATCTTGAAAATTTACTAATTCTAAAATTTTATCTATAGACTTATTTTTATTTTTTACATTCACAAGTATGTCAGATTAATAAGCTCTTTCTTATTTCAACTTTGCTAATAACTTTTAGCATAAACAGGGGCTTTTCTGCATCTATTGAGATGCTAAAATTATTTGTCTCCTTTATTCTATTAATGTGATGAATTGTAAAGGTTTTCAAATTTTAAACCAACTTTGCAATGCTAAAATAAATTCAACTTGGTTGTATTCTGTTGTATTAACCTTTTTATATATCACTGGATTCAGTTTGCTATTACTTTATTTAAGATTTCTGTGGCTGTGCTTTTTATAACTTTGGTCTAAAATTATCCTTTGTTGCAAGGTTCTTGTCAAATTTTATAGAATGAAAATGAGTTAGAAAGTATTCCCTCTATTTTAGTTCTCTGGAGGAGTTTTGAGCAAGAATAGCATTATTTCCTTCTTAAATATTTGGAACAGTTTAGTAAGTGAAGCTTTTTGGCTTAACATTTTGATAAGATTTTAAACTACAAGTCTAATTTTTAAATAATTATAGGTGGTGACGCTAGTCGTAAAGAATCTGCTGCCAATGCAGGAGACTCAAGAGATGCAGGTTTGATCTCTGGGTCAGGATGATCCCCTGAAGCAGGAAATGGCAACCCACTCCAATATTCTTGTCTGGAAAATTCCATGGATAGAGGACCCTGGAGGGCTACAGTCCATGGGGTCACAAAGAGTTGGACTCGACTGAGCATATACACATATCAAGGATTATTCATATATATATATATATATATATTCTTTCTCCTTATGTCAGTTTGTGTAAATTGTGTTTTTCTAGGAATTTGTTCATTGTATAAAAATTAATAATTTATTTGCATCATATTTTTCATAATACCCTCATAATTTTTCTTAAATTTTAATTTTAGCATAGATATATATTGACAAAAATGTTGCAGTATATTACAAAGGATTCTCATTATAGCTCAAACCCCATTTTCATTTTTCCTAACATCTTACATCATACGGTACATTTGTCACAAGTAATGAACCAATGTTTATACATGGTAGTAGTTTAGTCACTAAGTCGTGTCTGACTCTTATGATCCCAGACCGTAGCCTGCCAGGCTCCTCTGTCCATGGGACACTCCAGGTAAGCATACTGGAGTCGGTTGCCATTTCCCTCTCCAGAGGGTCTTCCTGACCCAAGAATTGAACCCGGGTCTCCTGCACTGCAAATTCTTCACCAACTGCTACGAGGGAACTAAACTTGATGCTTTAGGTGGATTTCATTAATTTTTCCCTAATATCTTTTAATCTGTTCTAGGATCTCATTTAGAGAGATATCGTCATATTTCACTTTCTTAGACTTTGTTTTTTGATGACCTTGACCATTTTGAGGAGTATTGTTCAGGATTTTGTATAGCTTCCCTCAATTTGAGTTTTCTAATGTTTTCCTGTGGTTAAGGTGGGGTTTTGTGTTTTGGGGAGGAAGACTAGAGAAGTAAAGTGCCATTCTCGTCACATCATATCAAGGGATATACTTATAATTTTTAAAATATCTGCAGTATCTATAATATTGTCTCTCTTTTCATCCTTGATATTGGTTGTTATTTCTTTAATTTTTTTCATTGATAGTTTTTACAGGATTTTTTAAAAGTTTTTTTTTTTTTGTCTTTTCAAGGAACTGACTTTGAGGGTTCCCTCTACTACATATTTGTTTTATTCCTTTTCCTATTTTGGGGTATAATTTCCTTCCTTCTTTGTAATTTCTTGAGATGAACTCTTATTTGATTTTTACCTTTTCTTCTTTTCCGATATTTTTAATATTCTAAATTTAAGGCTACAAATTTCTCTCTAAGTGATGGGTTAGCTGCATCTACACATTTTTATATGTAGTATTTTATTACCAATCATTAAAAATATCATCTAATTTTCCATTGGTAATATAGACATTATTTTTCTTATTATTGAAGAATATGGGGATGCATAGTTTGTTTTGGTATAGATTTCTACCTTAATTTTGCTGTATTCAGACAACATAGTCTATAAGATTTCAATACTCTGAAATTTACTGAGAGCTGTTTAATGGGTGAACATATTGTCAAAATTAGTCAATGTTCCATGTACATTTGCCAGAATAGGGATCTCATGACCAGCTGTCTACTTTATATGGACTGTATACTATCCCCACTGACTTTAATGGTTGTTAAAACTCTAACTTCCCCCCTGAGGCCACAAGCCATAGGTCCCACTAGGGTCCTCTTCCAGGCTTACATCCACCTAGGCCTCAACAGCATCAGTTAAAAACCATTGTGTTCTCTTCATTTCTAGCACATTTGATTGCCCTTTTTATTCAACCTCAGATACTTATGAAAAACTGCTTTCTGTTCTACCGTATGTGGAATTTTCTGTGTTTTTTTGGGGGGTGGGGGTGGGGGAGAGGCTTCTCTGCTACACTGCCACAAATGCAATCTCCTCCTCTCACTAAAACATATCATCTTGTACACAAATATTGATTTAGGCTGAACCTGGGGTGGGGGGGAGTCAGACTGAATGAGGCCTCATCATACATATAAATGAAATGATTGACGCCTCCTCTAAAATGCTTGGGTGCTAGCATTTAAAAATGGAACTTTCCTGTCAAAAAAAAAAGAGATTTGGACCTTTCAGGAGGCAGAAAAATGTGAAATGAAGAACCACCACCTCCAATGGGATCTTGGATGGGATATGGGAATTCGATTCATTTCACCTCAGTGAACGTGAGGAAAAATAACATCAACACATTTCTGAACTGACAGTTGAGCATTTGAAATGGGACTGTGTCCCTTTTAAGCTGGCAAAGGTTCTCCTTTCCTGTGTATCCGAAAGGTGTACTTCCCTGAGGGAGATGAAAATAGTAACAGAGAAAGCTGAGAGGGACAGGTGCTTAAACAGATCTCTATTTCAAAGTAATAGTCTGCATATCAGCTATGAAAATAGCATGGTTACTCCGAAAGGGCTTAACCAATACTGTGTTGAGTGCTGTAACTGGATTCTTACAGCAGCCTTAAGGTTCTTAGGGTTTAAGATGTGAAACCAGAACATGTAACTGAAATACCAGTATCCATTAGATCTTCTGGAGGCGGGTATGAAAGGGAAAGGGAGATAGAGAATTGCGGAAAGCTGAGCTATGAGTCCTAGTTTCACTTCAAAGAGTAAGGGTGGTGAATGCCTTTCACCTTCATTTTGGTGAAAGGGACCTAAGGAAGCCCCTAAAGAGCAACGGGTCCCTGGGGCTTGGAGGGGCACACTGGAGTGAGGAAGAGACACAAGCTTGAGAGATCTAAGGGCAAAAATTTGTGCCTTGCATCCAAGGTGGTAGAGAGGGAGAACCCACACATACTCCCACCAAAGGTGGGGATCAAGAATGCCTGAGCTCTTTTATGGACTAGGTGCAGGCCAAGTGGAGATAAGGCTGGACTGAAGCTCCTCTATGCCTTGTTTAAGACTGCCTGGAAACACAGTGGGACCCCACTAGTCTGTAGTAAGTGGACTGTGGGAAAACCAGAGACTGAGGCAGAGCGGCAGCACTGTAGCAGCGTAGACAGCTATACCTGAAATGCAACAGCGGATCAGGAAATGCTGGGTTGACTTCTCTGGCACTTCCACTGCTATTAGAACGGAGGCAGGGAAAAAGGAACCCTCTGAACTTCACATCTGTCTTCCATCCATCTATGGTGGGTAGGACATGATGTGAAGTTGTCCCTCCATGGGGACCTCAGAAGATGATGTGAAAGTGCCTGAGAGAGAATTAGCCCTTTTAAGATATGTTCTAGGCAGATGTTCAGAGAATATGAAGCCACTTCATAATGGTACAGTCAAAAAATAACTTTTGCCCTTCCTTTTCTATTTCTCCTTCCCTTAATCTAGTTCAGTTCAGTTCAGTCACTCAGTCACGTGCCACTGTTTGCAACGCTATGGACTGCAGCACGCCAGGCTTCCCTGTCCATCACCAACTCCCAGAGCTTGCTCAAACTCACGTCCATCAAATCGGTGATGTCATCCAACCATCTCATCCTCTGTCGTCCCCTTCTCCTGCCTTCAATCTTTCCCAGAATCAGGGTCTTTTCCAATGAGTCAGTTCTTCACATCAGGTGGCCAAAGTATTGGAGTTTCAGCTTCAGCATCAGTCCTTCCAGTGAAAATTCAGGACTGATCTCCTTTAGGATGGACTGGTTGGATCTCCTTGCAGTCCAAGGGACTCTCAAGAGTCTTCTCCAACACCGTAGTTCAAAAGCATCAATTCTTCAGCCCTCAGCCTTCTTTATGGTCCAACTTTCACATCCATATGTGACTACTGGAAAAACTATAGCTTTGACTAGTTGACCTTTGTCAGCAAAGTAATGTCTCTGCTTTTTAATATGCTATCTAGGTTGCTCATAGTTTTTCTTGCAAGGAGCAAGTGTCTTTTAATTTCATGGCTGCAGTCACCATCTGCAGTGATTTTGGAGCCCAAGAAAATAAAGTCTGTCTCTGTTTCCATTGTTTCCCCATCTATTTGCCATGAAGTGATGGGACCAGATACCATGATCTTCATTTTTTGAATGATGAGTTTTAAGCCAGCTTTTTCACTCTCCTCTTTCACTTTCATCAAGAGGCTCTTTTGTTCCTCTTCGCTTTCTGCCATAAGGGTAGTGTCATTTGCATATCTTAGGTTGTTAATATTTCTCCCAGCGATCTTGATTCCAGCTTGTGCTTCATCCAGCCCAACATTTCTCATGAAGTACTCTGCATAAAAGTTAAATAAGCAAGGTGACTATATACAGCTTTGACGTATTCCTTTCCCAATTTTGAACCAGTCTGTTGTTCCATGTCTGGTTCTAACTGTTGCTTCTTGACCTGCATTCAGGTTTCTCAGGAGGCAGGTGAGATGGTCTGGTATTCCTATCTCTTTAAGAATTTTCCACAGAATTTTCCACAAAATTCCATAGAATTTTCCTTAATCTGTGTTGGATTCAAAACCAATGCTTGCTAAGATGGGGAACAGAGAGAAAAGGGTAAGTCAGGCAGTAAGAGAAGGCCTGTGTCCCAACAACACACTAAAGGAAGTTAACAGAAATCTGGGCTTGGTAGGTACAGATCACTGGGGACACACTGTTTCTTCATTTTGTAAACATCCCCTCCAGTGTCTTGCCTGCTTTCCATCCCATGCTATCATCCCATACTAAGGGATCATACAGTTAGAATGGAAAGCAGATGGTTTCTTCCAGAATTAAGAGGTTGAACTTGATCTACAGCACTCACTTGAACTACTTGTTTATTCCTAAGCTACTTGACCACTTGGCCTGGATCCCTTGTTTGCCTAGATCCACAGAATATTCAATTTGCCACATATTTATGGTTGTTTACCAGGTATCAGACAATGGGGGCCAACAGATAAATAAGCCAGTTTTACGGAGCTTATAATCTAATAGTATATATGTATATAGCTGTGTGAAGTGAAGTTGCTCAGTTGTGTCCAACTCTTTGCGACCCCATGGACTGTAGCCTACCAGGCTCCTTGGTCCATGGGATTTTCCAGGCAAGGGTACTTGGAGTGGGTTGTCATTTCCTTCTCCAGGAGATCTTCCCGACCCAGGGATCGAACCTGGGTCTCCCCCACTGTAGGCAGATGCTTTGTGGTACAAACTAAATAGGAGGAGAATAAAGGTTGAGGGACAGAGAAGAAAATGGGTCACTCTACGAAGAAAGTTCAAGTCAACCCTTTCATGCTGTGTCTCAAAGGATGAGAGGGAAATTGTGAAATGAATGGGCTTTTGAGGAGGGCTGTGCTGTGTATAGGAGCACAAGGCATGGAAACATCGAGGCAGCAAATGTTTGGATCTGGCTGGAGCACTGAGCACCACAGTGGAAGTGGTGTGAGCTTGAAGCTCAGGATATGGTAGGAACAGGCCACGGGGCACCTTGAACCAGGCTGAACTTATGGAGATGTTAGAGAGGCATGATAGTAAGATTTCAAGAACAGCCTATTATTTTATCAGATATTGGCTTTAAGAAGGTGACTCTGGTGGCTGTGTAAAGAATAGGGGGGTACTTGGTGACCACTTCACACCATGTTCCACCCCATTGTAGGTAGGTGGAAGATAGATGTGAAATTCAGAGGGTTCATTTTTTTTTTCTACCTTATTTCTAATAGCAGAAGTTAACCCTGCAATTTCTGATATGCTGTTGTATTTCAGGTATAGATCTCTGTTCCACTCTTGGGGCTGAGACAGCCTTTTGCTTTAACTTCTGGGAATTATTTGAATGTAAAGAATTCATTACACATAGTGTGCTAGATGGTTGCTTGAAGTTCTTCCTGGATTCTCAAACAATATGAATTGCATCAGAGAAGAGAGTTCCAAGGGTCTTAAAATTTTTGAGCATAGATTCATTTGAGAATCCCCTGAAAATTGCATGTGTGTGTTTATGTGTGTGCACACACACACAATTTTTCTTATGTTCTCAGGGTTCCCAGGCCCACTTAAGAACATCTGCTGATTTCTTATGGACTGTGGATTGTAGGTACATGATACTTGTTCTCAAACGATTCAGTAAACTGGAGGTCAAAATCTTGAGCTGGCAATCAAGCTTGAAGGGGTTAAATGTCTTACTTCTTCCACGAATGTTTACCATTCACTAGATGTCTCCTTGTAGCCTGGAGCTGAAAAGAGAGGCATGGATTTATGTTTGGGAGATTCTTGCCTACTGCTATTGATTTTAAGAATGTCAATGTTGCCAGTTTGACTGTCTTCCTGCTTCTTTGCGTACACAGCTGTTGGGCAGATGTGAGCCAGGTTGAAGGCTTCCAAGGAAAGGCTGGGAATTCTCAGGTGAAGGCTTACCTTCTGTGGTTAAAGCTGCAGTAGTAGTCAGGATAGCTTGGTAATATGTAGCTGAGGGCTATACCAAGGGACATTTTATGTCTTCTACCAAAGTTGGCCTTGAGGACCATCTTTCTAGAAGATAAGCCAACATGGTTCCCACACATTTTATTTTCTCATTTCATTATCATCAAATTTTCATAGCCTCATGTATGTATTACTTGACTCATAAAAGAGCAATGCTGAGGAGAAAAGTAGAAAAGAAAACATGTCTAATCTCATATTACTGCCTGCCTGTTATCTGAGACCCATGAGCCACTGGAAATTCTACTTTAAGTGTCTTAAGTTACCAAGTTACTTGGTAATTTTAATTTGTGTGTATTTTTGGCATAGTAATTGTTTTAGTAACTATTTTTTGGCACCTTGGTTTTGGCCCTTCAAGATCCAACTCATAGGCCTTTATAATTTTTCAAAGTTGCTTTCCTATGTACTAGCTCTACAAGGCTACTTTAAAAAAAATCCAGATGGACTGAGCTTTCTAAAGCTGTGCAAGAGACTGACTCTGGGTATACGTGCTTTAGAAAATGCCTAGCATCAATATCCTACACACCTTTTTTTTGAGGACAGAGCAAAGCTGTCTTTCTTTAAGCATGCAGTACATATCTCTTATGTCTCCAAAGATCTACAGAAAGAGAAACTTTTAAAAACAATCCTGCCATTTTGGTAAATAACAACCATTATAAAGACAACAAAAAGAATCTTGCTAGTGTTTAATCTTATCTGCAAAGATGGCTAGATTTATTATATTAATATGTGCTGAGACTTTAAAAAATAGTGATCTTCTGTAACCTAGAGCGATTTGATTTTTATCATAGTGCCACTGTAGGGTTAAATAGAGTATGGTTCTCAAAATTGCGGGTCTTGAGAACCAACATGCACTAGACTTCATCCAGACTATGAGACTGATGGACATTATCTATCACTTGTTTCTTTATTTTTCAAGAGTGAACTGAAGTCAACTTGCCCAAAGAGTACAAAGAGCCCAGTACACAGCTGTATTTATTTCTGTACAATAAAGATTGCTTCCTTAGACCCTGAGACCATTGTGTTCAGCAGTACCATCCTTGTTATCATGATGGAGCACAGCCCCATTCCTCTCACTTTTAAGTTTTCATTTTGTAAAGAATACGATTTGCACTAATCCTTGACACTAGAGTTTGAATTTGTAAGAACTCTGCCTGGCTAAACCTTTCTTAAAACTCTGTTTATATATGCTTCCTTTAGAAAAACATCTTAGATTGTCTTTGAGACCAGTATTTTTGGTGTGTCATAAATAAATGGGCAATAGATTCAATGATAATAAATTCAACATGTATAGCAGTAGGACAGGATGATGCAAAGTTGAATAAGATGTAGTTCACAGTTAAAATTATTAATCCTTTTGATATTTCCTAAAAACCTAGATAGCATATTCAAAAGCAGAGACATTACTTTGCCGACTAAGGTCCGTCTAGTCAAGGCTATGGTTTTTCCAGTGGTCATGTATGGATGTGAGAGTTGGACTGTGAAGAAGGCTGAGCGCCGAAGAATTGATGCTTTTGAGCTGTGGTGTTGGAGAAGACTCTTGAGAGTCCCTTGGACTGCAAGGAGATCCAACCAGTCCGTTCTGAAGGAGATCAGCCCTGGGATTACTTTGGAAGAAATGATGCTAAAGCTGAAACTCCAGTACTTTGGCTACCTCATGTGAAGAGTTGACTCATTGGAAAAGACTCTGATGCTGGGAGGGATTGTGGGCAGGAGGAGAAGGGGACGACAGAGCATGAGATGGCTGGATGGCATCACTGACTCGATGGACGTGAGTCTGAGTGAACTCCGGGAGTTGGTGATGGACAGGGAGGCCTGGCGTGCTGCGATTCATGGGGTCACAAAGAGTCGGACACGACTGAGCGACTGAACTGAACTGATAGGTTTTCTACTTCTACAAAGCACTCAACATTATTTCTTAATAACAGTGCTATGTAATTATGTATAAATCTTCACTTTTATTTCCTTTTTGGCTGCACCACACAGTATATGAAACTGCTTTGACCAAGGATCAAAAATATGCCCCCTGTAGTGGAAGCACAGAGTCCTAACCACTGGACCACCAAGGAAGTCCTAAATCTTCATAATTTTTAAAAGAAATCAGAGTGAGCAAGAATACAGCCTTTGAAGGAACCCTTCTACTCTACTGGTGGAATGTAAGCTGATACAGCCACTATGGAGAGCAGGAGGTTTCTCAAAAAACGAAAAAACAGAGTTGACACATGATCCAGCAATCCCACTCCTGGGCATATGTTCAGACAAAACTACAATTCAAAAAGACACATGTACCCCTATGTTCATAGCAGCACTATTCACAACAGCCAAGACATGGAAACAACCTAAATGTCCATCAAGAGATGAATGGATAAAGATGATGTGATACATGTATACTGTGGAATATTACTCAGCCTTCCCTGGTGGTAAGAATTAGGCTGCCAATGCAGGGAACATAGGTTCAATCCCTGGTCCAGGAAAATTTCAGATGTCACAAAGCAACTAAGCCTGTGTGCCACAACTATTGAGCCCATGCTCTAGAGCCTGCAAACCACAACTACGGAGCCCGCATGCTGCAACTACTGAAGCCTGTTCACCTAGAGTCTGTGCACCATAACAAAGAGTAGCCCCCACTCACTGCAACAAGAGAAAGCCTGTGAGCAGCAACAACGACCCAGTGTAATGAAAATCAAATGAAAATTTTAAAAAGAATGAAAGCTTGCCATTTGCAGGAACAGAGATGCAACTAGAGATTATCATACTAAGCAAAGTATGTCAGAAAAAAGACAAATATCCTATGATATCATTTATATATGGAATATAAAATATGACACAAGTGAACTTATCTATGAAACAGAAACAGACTCAGACACAGAGAACATACTTGTAGTTGCCAAGGGAGGGGGTAGGGAAGGATGGATTGGAAGGTTGGGGTTAACAGATGCAAAGTATTATATATACAATGGATAAACAACAAAGTTCTACTGTATCGCACAGAGAAATAGATTCAACATCCTGTGATAAATTAAAATGGAAAAGAATGTGAAAAAGAATGCATATATATGTATAATTCAATCACTTTTCTGTAGAGCAAAAACTAACACAACATTGTAAATCAACTATACTTCAATAAAATATATTTAAAAAAAAAAAAGATTGTAGCCTTTGAATAGACTGCCTGGGTGTGACCCTTGACTCTTCTTAATGGAAATTATGTGACCTTGGCCAACCTACTTAACATCTCTTAGCCTTGCTTTCTTTCTTTATTAAATAGGAAAAACAGTGCTTGCCTCATAGGTTTGTTGTGAGCACTCAATTCCATTATATATATATATATATATATATATATATAATCTCACTTGCTACCGATTAAGTGCTCAAATACCTTTGGTTATTGCTATTATTATCATTTCCATTCTTGGCTGTGCAGGTCACTATGGCCCCCTCTCTTCTCACTGCTCTTTGTGGTATCTCCTGAAGTTCAATTTAAAGGAACCATCTCCTCATTCAGAAAAGAAATAATTTTTAGGCACAACTGTGTTAGTATTCACAATATTCCTTTCAGTTCAGTTCAATCAGTCATGTCCAACTCTTTGCGACCCCATGACAGCACGCCAGGCCTCCCTGTCCATCACCAACTCCTGGAGTTCACTCAGACTCACATCCATCGAGTCGGTGATGCCATCCAGCCATCTCATCCTCTGTCGTCCCCTTCTCCTCCTGCCCCCAATCCCTCCCAGCATCAGAGTCTTTTCCAGTGAGTCAACTCTTCGCATGAGGTGGCCAAAGTACTGGAGTTTCAGCTTTAGCATCATTCCTTCCAAAGAACATCCAGGACTGATCTCCTTTAGAATGGACAGGTTGGATCTCCTTGCCGTCCAAGGGACTCTCAAGAGTCTTCTCCAACACCACAGTTCAAAGCATCAATTCTTTGGTGCTCAGCTTTCTTCACAGTCCAACTCTCACATCCATACATGACCACTGGAAAAACCATAGCCTTGACTAAATGGACCTTTAATGTGCAGGAGGGCTGAGAGGAGCTACTCCACATTCAAGGTCAGGAGGGGTGGCAGTGAGGAGATACCCCTCGTCCAAGGTAAGGAGCAGCAGCTGCGCTTTGCTGGAGCAGCCGTGAAGAGATACTCCATGTCCAAGGTAAGAGAAACCCAAGTAAGACGGTAGGTGTTGAGAGAGGGCATCAGAGGGGAGACACACTGAAACCATAATCACAGAAAATTAATCAATCTAATCACATGGACCACAGCCTTGTCTAACTCAATATTCCTTTCAGTTCAGTTCAGCTCAGTCGCTCAGTCGTGTCCGACTCTTTGCGACCCCATGAATCACAGCACGCCAGGCCTCCCTGTCCATCACCAACCCCCGGAGTTCACTCAGACTCACGTCCACCGAGTCAGTGATGCCATCCAGCCATCTCATGCTCTGTCATCCCCTTCTCCTCCTGCCCACAATCCCTCCCAGTATCAGTCTTTTCCAACGAGTCAACTCTTCACATGAGGTAGCCAAAGTACTGGAGTTTCAGCTTTAGCATCATTCCTTCCAAAGAAATCCCGGGCTGATCTCCTTCAGAATGGACTGGTGGATCTCCTTGCAGTCCAAGGGACTCTCAAGAGTCTTCTCCAACACCAAAGTTCAAAAGCATCAATTCTTCGGCGCTCAGCCTCCTTCACAGTCCAACTCTCACATCCATACGTGACTACTGGAAAAACGATAGCCTTGACTAGAAGGACTTTAGTCGGCAAAGTAATGTCTCTGCTTTTGAATATGCTATCTAGGTTGGTCATAACTTTTCTTCCAAGGAGTAAGTGTCTTTTAATTTCATGGCTGCAATCACCATCTGCAGTAATTTTGGAGCCCCAAAAAATAAACTCTGACACTGTTCCACTGTTTCCCCATCTGTTTCCCATGAAGTGATGGGACCAGATGCCATGATCTTCGTTTTCTGAATGTTGAGCATTAGGCCAACTTTTTCACTCTCCACTTTCACTTTCATCAAGAGGCTTTTTAGTTCCTCTTCACTTTCTGCCATAAGGGTGGTGTCATCTGCATATCTGAGGTTATTGATATATCTCCCGGCAATCTTGATTCCAGCTTGTGTTTCTTCCAGTCCAGCGTTTCTCATGATGTACTCTGCATAGAAGTTAAATAAGCAGGGTGACACCAAATAAATGGGCCACAGAGTTTTAAGTTCTGGTGTCACTTGTGCCTCCATTTGAAGGATTTGAGAGCAACACATTTTTCTTCCTTTGCATTATGAGCCTAAGGGCTGAAAATGTCCTGTCTGACTGAGTGCTGGAAAGTGAAGTTTGTAGTAAGCACTGTGTACCTTTTGTAGCAGGACAAAGGGACGGGAGGAAGAGAATGAACACAGACTCATACTTACAGTATCTGGCAGTAACAAAGCAGAATAAAGAAGGAAACTGAGACAGCTCAGTGGTGGTCTGGGTTATAGGGAGTGGTAAGAGACCATTCCAGGGCACATTCCAGTGTCCCTGGCCATTTCTAGGAAGGAGCCTAAAGAACCAGAGCTGGGGGACTTTCCTGTCTTCTTCTCTGGGAAGCACACATGGAATATGAGGCTAACTTCATCTATCCAGGAACCGAAAATAAGCCAGTTTCCTTTATCCCCAGGTAGTGAGGTCAAGGGCAAAACTTCTGCCTACACTTGCTTCCTGAGTCCAGAAATTCCATTTGAAATAATTTGAGCTCAGACAAATGTAAATGCCTAGGAGTGGAAATGTTTATATTTAAAGTCATCCAGACATAAAAGCAATAGGTATTTACTCATTCTTCACAGAGTAGCAAAATAATATTTATAAAAAATGTAACTCATAATGACAGAACAAGATGGCGGAGGAGTAGGTAGGTGTACATGGAGTACATCTCTTTCCACAGTTACATCAGGGATACACCTTCAGACACAGAAGTGCATGCAGAACACCAGCTGAGAGCAGACAGGAGTACCTGACCAGAGGAAAAGAACATATAGACCCACACAACTTGGTAGGACAAAGGAATTAGGGGGAAAGCAGGAGTGTGAGTAGGACTGGACCTGCCCTCAGCAGGTGGGGAACTGAAGCTGGGGTCTGATCCCCACATCAGGGCAACTGAGTCAGAGGAGAAACATTTAAGGCTGAGAGTGAAACAGCTGATCTGTGGCAGCCTAAATGGAATGAGAATCAGACAGTCCTTGCCGCAGCCATACATACTCAGACAGGGATGTAGGTCCCCTGGAAGGTGCAATGGCTGGGAACTGAAGGAGCGATCCCAGGGTGAGGGCTGCTCTTGACTGCGGAGAGACAGATCAAGGGGAGGTGAGGGAGGAGACTGTGGTGGGAAATGGCTGTGGAGGAAAGCCAGGCAGCCATGGAAGCAAGGTGATACTGCTGAGTCAAGCGTAGGGGGTGGAGCCATCACCATAGCCTCTCTCTCTCCTCACGGCAGCAGCGGCAGCTGAACAATAGAGAGGCTGGCCCATCAAACTCCTGATGCACTGAACTACAGAGTAGGACCCCACCCAGGGTGGCCCTTTAGGTGCCTGATGCGCCAATCTACGGAGTGGGACCCCAGCCAGGGGGGCTCCTCTATGTGCCTGATGCACCGAACAACAGAGAAGGACCCCAGGCAAGGCAGCCCTCTGAGTGCCTGAATGGGCAAAGTTATGGAGAAAGACAAGCCAAATGACCACAAGAGGCTCAAAAAAAAAAAAAAAAAAAAAAAAAGACTCTGATAGGGCCATAACTTTTGAGGTGTAGGCAATCCATGTCCTTGCACACTTGGTGCCGCCAAGGTCCTCACAAGCCAAGCAGCTGCGCCACCTTCATTCTCAACTCTCACTGGGGCAGAGCTGCCACAAGCAAAAAAAAAAGTCTTGTGTCTATGCGTGCAGGGTCGCTTTGGTAGTGTCTGATTCTTTTCAACCCTGTAGACTGTGGTCTGCCAGGCTTCTCTGTGAGGAAGGAGGGTTCTCCAGGCAAGGATGCTGGAATGTATTGGCCAATGCTGCTGCTGCTGCTGCTGCTGCTGCTGCTGCTGCTGCTGCTGCGTCGCTTCAGTTGTGTCCGACTCTGTGCGACCCCATAGATGGCAGCCCACCAGGCTCCCCCATCCCTGTGATTCTCCAGGCAAGAACACTGGACTGGGTTGCCATTTCTTTCTCCAATGCATGAAAGTGAAAAGTGAAAGTGAAGTCGTTCAGTCATGTCTGACTCTTTGCGACCCCATGGCATAGTGGTTGCCATACCCTTCTAGAGCACTGTATTTCCTGCTGCCTTAGCTGCCAACTCTCCTGAATACCTGGTACTGTCAGAACCCATGTGACCCAAGCAGCTGCACCACCTCCACAGCTGACCCTCACAGAGGCAAACCCAAGTCCTTCAGGGCAGCCTCAGGAGCAAGCCCCAGTGGATGACCCACTTGTAGAGGTGGAAATAAAACCACAACTGAAACCCGGGGGCAGTGTGGCTAAGGAAGAAGACCCAAAACCTTCCCACCAGTTGTACAAGCTTTAGATTAAATCCACACAATCAACTAGGCAGACTCTGTGTTGATGGACTATATAAAAGGTCATTGAGAGCTCCCACAAAGAAAACACACTAGTTCTGATAGCTGTGGACACTGGAGGCAAGAACACATAGGAGTGGGACCAGATTAGGATCTGAGCTGCCCCTACAGCAGGTCCAGAGATCAGCACAGTGTTGGAGGGCATCCTAGGGAAGTGAGGTGGACTGTGACTCCCAGTGAAGGAGATGACACTGATAGCAGTGATTCAAGAAAAACATTTATTATTCTTATGTTTTGACTTGTTCTGTTGATTCTTTTGGATTTTTTCTTTTCCTTTATTTCACTCTACTGTTATAATTGTTGATTTTATTGGCACTATGAAATCTAATTAAGCTTTCATCTTTTTTTTACTCAGTAACATTTTATATTGTTGTTATAAACCTCTGCCTCTACATTGAGCTTTTGCAGTTCTGTGGAGTTTTCCTTTCTTTTTTTTTTCTCTCTCTTTTTTTAATTGAATTTTTAGTTTTTAAAACTCATTATTATTTTTTCTACATTTATTCATTTGTTTGCTTTTCCTACTATTCTTTTCCCCTTGCAGTTAATCTTTAACGTATATAAATCTTTATCTACCTTTATTTAACTTTGCTTATCTATTCGCTCTTTTCTTTCCACCCAACATATTTATTAGTTTTATTTTCATTGTTTTATTTTCCAGTTGGCACCATGCTTTAGTTTTATTTTCCAATTTTTCCAGTTTGTGCTTTAGTTAGTTTTGTGCTGATAGATAGAATTTCTGGTTTCCTTGTTCACCAGTCAATCTACAGTAATTTATTTTTGTTGGACTGTTTTAATTTTGCTTATGGATGTATATGTATATGTGTATATTCAGTCACACTTTTTATTATTGTTATAAACTTCTGCCTCTATGTTGGGCTTTTGTAGTTCTGTGGAGTTTTCCTTTTTTCTGTTTTTTTTCTTTTCTCTTTTTTATAATTTTAATTTTTTAAAGCCTATTATATTTTTTCTACATTTATTCTTTTGTTTGCCTTTCCTACTGTTCTTTCCCCCTTGCAGTTAATCTTTAATGTATATAAATCTTCTTCAACTACCTCTATTTAACTTTGCATATCTATTCTTCTTTTCTTTTCTTTTCTTTCTTTTCCTCTCAACATATTAGTTAGTTTTATTTTCATTGTTTTATTCCCCACTTGGCATCTTGCTTTAGTTTTGTTTTCCAGTTTGTGCTTTAGTTAGTTTTGTTCTTAACTGGTAAATATAATTTTTTATTTCCTTTGTTTGCCAGGTCAATCTACTTTATTTTTGCTGGACTGTTTTCACTTTGCTCACGGGTGTATACTTATATGTGTATATTCCATTATTTTAATTATTATTTGCTTGATTTTGTAACTGCCATTTGTCTGGGGTTCATCTTTGGTTTCTTGTTTTTGGATATTTGTTTTAATCTCACTTAATGCCCTAACAAACCACTTGTGGAATCTTTGTGCCTGACCAGAGATCAAGCCTTGAGCCTTTGGAGTAGGAGCACTGACTCCAAGACCCTAGTCTATCAGAGAACTAACCCTAGGGGGTATCAGATAGTGAGGATGCACACAAAGGAAGCCACTTGAATATAAGACCTGGCATCACCCAACCACCAGTAGCACTCTGTGCAGGACGCCTCATCTAAACAAAAAACAAAACAAAATAGTAACCCAATCATCAGCAGAAAGGAGTACCACCTCACTCAGCCTTGCCCATCAGGGGAAAAACAAAACAAAAAAACAAACGAACAAAAGCTCAGCACAAATCTTACCCTGTATGAAGCTTACACAAACCACTGGACAAAGCTTAGGAGGACAGAAACCAAAAGGAACAAAGAATTCAATCTTGAAGCCTGGGAAAACGAGACCTCAAATACAATAAGTTAAAAAAAAAAAAGAAAAAAGAAAAGGCCGTGAAATACTGCAGAAATGAAGGAACACACTAGAAACACAGAAGTCCAAATAAATGAGGAAGAAATAGAATAGGCAAACTACCTGAAAAAGAATTCAGAACAGTGATAGTAAAGATGATCAAAAACTTTGAAAACAAAATGGATAAAATGCAAGAATAAATTAACAAAGACCTAGAAGAATACAAATGACACAATTCCTAAAATTATGTTGGAAAATCATAGGAATCAATAGCAGAATATCTGAAGCAGAAGAATGAATCAGTGAGCTGGAAGATAAAATGGTGGAAAAAACTTCTGAAGGGCAGAATGAAGTAAAAAGAATGAAAAGAGCTGAGGACAGTCTCAAAGACCTCTGGGACCATATCAAATGCACCAACATTCAAGTTATAGGGGTCCCAGAAGAAGAAGAAAAAAACAAAGGGTATGAGAAAATTTTTGAAGAGATTATAGTTGAAAATTTCCCCAACATGGAAAAGGAAATAGTCAATCAAGTCCAAGAAGCAGAGTCCCATACAGGATAAACCCAAGGAGAAACATGCCAAGACACATACTAATCAAACTAACAAATACTAAACACAAAGAAAGAATATTAAAAGCAGCAAGGGAGAAGCAACAAGTAATATACAAGGGAAACCCCATACACTTAACAGCTGATCTTTCAGCAGAAACTCTGCAGGGCAGAAGAGAATGGCAGGATATATTTAAAGCACTGAAAGGGAAAAAATCTACAACCAAGATTACTGTACCATGCAAAGATCTCATTCAGAATTGATGGAGAAATAAAAAGCTTTTAAGACAAGCAAAAGTTAAGACAACTCAGTACCACCAAACCAGCTTTACAACAAATGTTAATGGGACTTATATAGTCAAGAAATACAACAGAAGAAAAAATATCTACAAAATCAACCCCAAACAATTAAGAAAATGGTAATAGGAACATATATATCAATAATTACTTTAAATGTAAATGGATTAAATGTTTCAACCAAAAGACATAGACTGGCTGAAGGGATACAAAAACAAGACCCATATATATGCTGTCTACAAGAAATCCACTTCAGACCTTGCCGGGGTCCAGCCCTGGTGGATCCAGGGAATTCGAAGGTGGGGATGGCGTCGGCGTCTTTGGAAAAATACATATTTAATTATAGATATAGAGAGAGATTAGAAATGGATAGTGTAGTAGGAGATACTGTAGTGGAGGAAAGGAGGCTGAATCCAGATGGGAATTCAGCCAGAGAAACGGGAGCAAGAAAGAAGCGACATGGGGGAATCAGTCTTTCCGGAAACTGATCCGATTCCTTTATTTTTGGGTTTGCTTATATACCTTTTGTAACATATAGGGATGAATACAGAGTCACGCGGGGGTCAGCAGTCCTGACCTTTATCAAAATCAGGTGCTTCACATAAATGTATAAAAAAAAGGTCTTAGGGATATTACATCATCTTCTGGCCATGAGTGAGACCTGCTGACATTTTATGATCCTTTCTTTCTGATAACCAAAAAACTTATTTCTTCCAAGGGTGTTTCTTCTTAAACCAGGCACCACCCTCCAAATAAAGTTGCATTCCTATAGGGTGAGGGTGTAGTGAGTTACAATCAAGAAAGGAATTTATTTAACCCAAGGTTAACAGGATTAATCCTAAAGGTTAATACTTATTTCTCCTATATGCTTAAAGGTTAATGCTTATTTCTCCTATATGCTAGTTATATTCATTATAAGGGCAGGGAATATGGAGATTTAACAGCAAACATCAGCCCAACAAATGAAAATCCTTTCACCAATGTTCCCCTTAAGATCTGTTTAGTCTTAAGATAGTGATAAAGTTACATTTTTACATAGCAAGGACACAGTGATTTATAACAAAGCACAGTGATCTATTGCAAAAGAGAAAATCCATTAACTCAAAAAGTCTAGTATTGCTAACATCAAAAACTACTATATTTCCTTTTCTATATTCCAAATACATTGATTAATATATTCCCAGGTGCCTAAGGATATGGAGGCCTGGTGGCAATCATTGACTCAACAATGAGAAAAGCCCTATGCTACTTAAGACTTTCAAAATACTCCAAAACTCTCTGTGCTGTTTATGGTTGAGAGGTAGTAAACAATTATGTGCATAGTGGCAGGAGTATGGATAATCCTGTCACACAAGCTAGCCTGTCAGCAGAGAGGTCTGACCTGAAATACCCTTGTCACACCCAGAGTAGGGAATTAGCAGCAATTATTGGCACAACAAATGAAAAACCCTTCACCAATATAATTCCTAACCAACCCACTATACTAATAAAATCTAACTCCCCAAAAGAATTTGCCTTTAGTAAGTCTAAAACATCTCATGCCTCTCAGGTTGGGAGGCTGTAAACAATCACATGTGGCCAGATGAACCTATACAGGTGGGCTAGATAACCTTCAGAGGAGTCCATAAGCTGAAACACTCTTGTCACACCCAGGAATTTTTATTGCCTTGGAGCTGCACCTTTACTCCTTCTCGGAGAGAAACGGTTATGGGAGAGAACATAAAACAGACTCTGGTTTTGGGGTAGATGCTTGGGAACAGGGGGTTTCCTGAGGCTTGATCACGCCTTTGCGTATGCCAAGTCTCTTTCCTCATGACCTTTGCCATGGGCGGAGTTCCTCACGCTAGCCCCCAGCAAGACCTCAAGACACATATAGACTGAAAGTGAGAGGATGGAATAATATATTCCATACAAATGGGAAGGAAAAGAAAGCTGGAGTAGCAAGCCTCATATCTGACAAAATAGACCTTAAAATAAAGGTTACAAGAGATAAGGAAGGACACTACATAATGATCAAGGGATCAATCAAAAGGAAGACATCTATACACCCAATATAGGAGCACCTCAATACATAAGACAAACACTATCAGAGATAAAAGGAGAAATTGACAGTAACACAATGATACTAGGAAACTTTAACACTCCACTCACACCAATAAACACATCATCAAAACAGAAAATTAATAAGGAAACACAAGTCTTAAGTGATATATTAGATGAGATGGATCTCATTGATATCTTTAGGACATTCCATCTGAATGCAGAAGAATACACCTTCTTCTCAGGTGCACATGGAACATTCTCCAGGATAGACCACATCTTGGGTCACAAATCAAATCTCAGTAAATTTAAGAAAATTGAAATCATATCAAGCATCTTCTCCAACCACAATGCTATGAGACTAGATATCAATTGCAAGAAAAGAAGTGTAAGAAACACAAACACACGGAGATTAAACAACACGTTTCTAAACAATCAACAGGTTATCTAGAAAGAAGAAACCAAAGGGAAATAAAAAAATTTCTAGAAACAAATGACAATGAAAACATGACAACTCAAAACCTATGGGATGCAGCAAAAGCAGTTCTAAGAGGGAAGTTTATAGCAACACAATCCTACCTCAAGGAACAAGAAAAGCGTCAAATAGACAACCTAACTTTACACCTAAAATAACTGGAACAAGAAGAACAAAAAACCCCCAAAATTAGTAGAAGGAAAGAAATCATAAAGATTCAAGCAGAAATAAATGAAAAAGAAAGGAAAGAAACAATTGTAAAGATTAATAAACCTAAAAGCTGGTTCTTTGAGAAGATAAACAAAATTGACAAGCCTTTAGCCAGACTTATCATGAAAAAAACAGAGAAGAATCAAATCAACAAAATTAGAAATGAAAAAGGAGAGGTTAAAACAGACAATGCAGAAATAAGAGGATTATAAGATTTAATAAGGATTATAAGAGATTATTATGAATAACTACATGGCAATAAAATGGATAACCTGGACGAAATGGACAGATTCTTAGAAAAGCTCTATCTTCAAAGACTGAACCAGGAAGAAATAGAAATTATTAACAACCCAATTATAAGCACTGAAATTGAAGATGTGACCCACCTCTATGACCCACCTCCTAGAGTAATGGAAATAAAAAGAAAAGTAAATGAGTGGGACCTGATTAAACCTAAACCTGATTAAAGGTTTTGCACAGCAAAGGAAACTATAAGCAAGGTGAAAGGACAACCCCCAGAATGGGAGAAAATAATAGCAAATTAAATAAGTGACAAAGGATTAATTTCCAAAATATGCAAGCAGCTCATACAACTCAATGCCAGAAAAACAAACAACCCAATCAAAAAGTGGGAAAAAGACCTAAACAGACATTTCTCCAAAGAAGACATACAGATGGCTAACTAACACAAGGAGAGGTGCTCAACATCACTCATTATTAGAGAAAGGCAAATCAAAACTGCAATGAGATATCACCTCACACCAGTCAGAATGGCCATCATCAACAAGTCTACAAACAATAAGTGCTGGAGAGGGTGCAGAGAACAGGGAATGCTCTTGCCCTGCTGGTAGGAATGTAAATCGATAAGGCCACTATGAAAGATGGTATACAGATTCCATAAAAAACTAGGAATAAAACCACCATATGACCCAGCAATCCCACTCCTAGGCATATACCCTGAGGAAACCAAAATTGAAAAAAGACAGATGTATCCCGTTGTTCATTGCAGCACAATTTACAATAGCTAGAACATGGAAGCAAACTACATGTCCACCTGCAGATGAATGGATAAAGAAGTTGTGGTACATATTCACAATGGAATATTACTCAGCCATAAAAAGCAATGCATTTGGGTCATTTCTGATGAGGTGGATGAACCTAGAACCTATTATACAGAATGAAGTGAGTCAGAAAGAGAAATATCGTATTCTAATGCATATACACAGAATCTAGAAAAATGGTACTGAGGAATTTATTTACAAAGCAACAACAGAGAAACAGACATAGAGAGCAGACATATGGACAAGGGGAGAGGGGAGGAGAGGGTGAGATGTATGGAAAGAGTAACACGGAAACTTACATTACCATATGCAAAATAGATGGCCAACAGGAATTTGCTGTATGGCTCTGGAAACTCAAACAGGGGCTCTGTATTAATCTAACAGGGTGGGATGGGGTGGGAGATGGGAGCGAGGTTCAAAAGGGAGGGGGTGGTGCAGACAGTAAAGCGTCTGTCTACAATGCGGGAGACCTGGGTTCGATCGCTGGGTTGGGAAGATCCCCTGGAGAAGGAAATGGCAATCCACTCCAGGACTATTGCCTGGAAAATCCCATGGACAGAGGAGCCTTGTAGGCTACAGTCTACAGGGTCGCAACGAGTCGCAACACGACTGAGCAACTTCACTTCACTATGGCTGATTCATGTTGAGGTTCGACAGAAAACAACAAAATTCTATCCTTCAATAAAAAAATAAATTAAAAATAATGTAACTCATATTACATTAACTTCCCTTCTCTCTACATTTAGAGTGAAATTCAGTAAACAAACTCTTGACCCTCAACTACATGGACCCAGGAGAACAGTCCTTGCCTCGCTAGCCAGCCTCATCTTGCACCACACTCGCCAGTGTGTTTCTGTTTCCGCAAAGCACCAGCTATTTCTTGCCCCAGAACTCGATGTTTCCCAAGGTCTTTGAATGGCTGTGTCCTCCTTCAGATTTCAGCTTGAATAGCACCTCCTCAGAGAGACTTGTGTATCTCAACTAAAGTAGTCTACCCTGTCCTCCTTTACTCTTTAGTCTGTCATTTCCATCCTAAAACTTGTCACCATCTAGGACGATCTTTGTTTACTTACATATTTTCACGTCCCCCACCCCATCATATACATTAGAATGAAGTCCCAGAAGAGCATGGATTTTATTATCTTAGTTACTATTGTTTTCTGTATGCAGAACATGTGTTACCCATAGTAGATATTCAATGAATGTTGGTTAAATAGATAAATGGATATGCAATTAGGAGGTTTCAGAAAACACTAGCCTCTTACAATAGGAGAGTGGCATCAAAAAAGCAGAGGAATAGAAGGCCATAAAACTTAAAATGCTAAAGTCAAACTTCATTTTACGCTTTTCTTAATTACTGACCATTCATACCTTTATCAGACAGTGATAGAAGAGAAGCTTTGTGTACAGATAGTTTTGCTTTGCCAACTTGATGAAACACAATTTCATTGCTTTCTTTTTCTAAACATAACATGTTTGGATGCAATAATAATAACAACTGCACTTACCATGTGCCCATGGGTTTCCCTAGTGGCTCAGATGGTAAAGAATCTTCACATAACGCAGGAAACCTGGGATCAATGCTTGGGTCAGGAAGATCCCCTGGAGAAGGGAAAGGCAACCCACTCTAGTATTCTTGCCTGGAGAATCTCTGGTGGCTCAGATGGTAAAGAATCTGTTTGCAATGCAGAAGACACAGGAGATGCGGGTTCAATCCCTGAGTTGGGAAGGACACCTGGAGGAGGGAATGGCTACCCACTCCAGTATTCTTGCCTGGAGAATTCCACAAACAGAGGAGTCTGGTGGGCTACAGTCCACAAGGTCACGAAGAGTCAGACTCGACTGAGTGACTAACAGAATAATACCATGTGCCCAACACTAACATAAGGGCTCTGTATGCATTAAATTATTAATATATACCTTCACAGTAGGCCTATAGGGTAGGAAGGACTATTTCCCCTATTTTACAGATTAGAAAGTATAAAAAGTTTCAACTATTACCTAAGGTCATAAAGATAAGAAATAACAGAGCTTAGATTTGAACCCACCATATATGGCTCCAGAATCCATGCTCTTTACTTCTTTGATGTACTAATATTTGTTACTTTGTTTAGATTTCTATTTGAAGAACTCTGAGTAAGACAGTAGGCACTGAGAGAGGGCATCAGAGGGCAGACAGACTGAAAACACAATCACAGACAACTAGCCAATCTGATCACATGGACCACATCCTTGTCTAACTCAGTGAAACTAAGCCATGCTGGTGGGGCCACCCAAGATAGACAGGTCATGGTGGAGAGGTCTGACAGAATGTGGTCCACTGAAGAAGGGAATGGCAAACTACTTCAGATTTTTTGCCTTGAGAACCCCATGAACAGTATAAAAGGCAAAAAGATAGGACACTGAAAGATGAACTCCCCAGGTCGGTAGGTGCCCAATATACTACTGGAGATGAGTGGAGAAATAACTCCAGAAAGAATGAAGGGATGGAGCCAAAGCAAAAACAACACCCAGTTGTGAATGTGACTGGTGATAGAAGCAAGGTCTGATGCTGTAAAGAGCAATATTGCTTGGAACCTGGAATCTAGTTAGGTCCATGAATCAAGGCAAATTGGAAATGGTCAAACAGGAGATGGCAAGAGTGAATGTCAACATTTTAGGAATCAGCAAAATAAAATGGAATGGAATGGGTGAATTTAACTCAGATGACCATTATATCTACTACTGTGGGCAAGAATCCTTTAGGAGAAATGGAGTAGCCACCACAGTCAACAAAAGAGTCTGAAATGCAGTACTTGGATGCAATCTCAAAAACAACAGAATGATTTGTTTGTTTCCAAGGCAAATCATTCAATATCACAGTAATCCAAGTATATGCCCCATACAGTAATGCTGAAGAAGCTGAAGGTGAATAGTTCTATGAAGACCTACAAGACCTTGTAGAACTAACACCCCCAAAAGATGTCCTTTTCATTATAGGGGACTGGAATGCAAAAGTAGGAAGTCAAGAAACACCTGGAGTAACAGGCAAATTTGGCCTTGGAGTACAGAATAAAGCAGGGCAAAGGCTAATAGAGTTTTGCCAAGAGAATGTACTGGTCATAGCAAACACCCTCTTCCAACAACACAAGAGAAGGCTCTACACCTGTACATCACTGGATGGCCAACATCGAAATCAGATTGATTATATTTTTTGCAGCCAAAGATGGAGAAGCTCTATACAGTCAGCAAAAACAAGACTGGGAGCTGACTGCGGCTCAGATCATGAGCTCCTTATTGACAAATTCAGACTTAAATTGAAGAAAGAAAACCACCAGATCATTCAGGTATGACCTAAATCAGGTATGACCCTCATGATTATACAGTGGAAGTGAGAAATAGATTTAAGGGACTAGATCTGATAGACAGAGTGCCTAATGAACTATGGACGAGTTTTGTGACACTGTACAGGAGACAGGGATCAAAACCATCCTCAACAAAAAGAAATGCAAAAAGGCAAAATGGTTGTCTGAGGAGGCCTTACAAATAGCTGTGAAAAGAAGAGAAGTGAAAAGCAAAGGAGAAGAGGAAAGATATACCCATCTGAATGCAGAGTTCCAAGGAATAGAAAGGAGAGGTAAGAAAGCCTTCCTCAGAGATCAGTGCAAAGAAATAGAGGAAAACAACATAATGGGAAAGACTAGAGATCTCTTCAAGAAAATTACAGATACCAAGGGAACATTTCATGCAAAGATGGGCTCAATAAAGGACAGAAATGGTATGGACCTAACAGAAGCAGAAGATAGTCAGAAGAGGTGGCAAGAATACACAGAAGATCTGCACAAAAAAGATCTTCACGACCAAGATAATCACGATGTTGTGATCACTCACCTAGAGCCAGACATCCTGGAATGCAAAGTCAAGTGGGCCTTAGAAAGCATCAGTACAAAAAAGCTAGTGAAGGTTATGGAATTCCAGTTGAGCTATTTCAAATCCTGAAAGATGATGCTGTGAAAGTGCTGCACTCAATATGCCAGCAAATTTGGAAAACTCAGCAGTGGGCACAGGACTGGAAAAGGTCAATTTTCATTCCAATCCCAAAGAAAGGCAATGCCAAAGAATGCTCAAACTACTGCACAATTGCACTCATCTCACACGCTAGGAAAGTAATGCTCAAAATTCTCCAAGCCAGGCTTCAGCACTATGTGAACTGTGAACTTCCAGATGTTCAAGTTGGATTTAGGCAAGGCAGAGGAACCAGAGATCAAATTGCTAACATCTGTTGGATCATCGAAAAAGCAAGAGAGTTCCAGAAAACATCTATTTCTGCTTTATTGACTATGCCAAAGCCTTTGACTGTGTGGATCACAATAAACTGTGGAAAATCCTTCAAGAGATGGGAATACCAGACTACCTGACCTGCCTCTTGAGAAACCTGTATGCAGGTCAGGAAGCAACAGTTAGAACTGGACATGGAACAACAGAAAGGTTCCAAATAGGAAAAGGAGTACGTCAAGGCTGTATATTATCACCCTGCTTATTTAACTTATATGCAGAGTACGTCATGAGAAACGCTGGGCTGGAAGAGGCACAAACTAGAATCAAGACTGCTGGGGGAAATATGCATAACCTCAGATATGCAGATGACGCCATCCTTATGGCAGAAATTGAAGAACTAAAGAGTGAAAGAGGAGAATGAAAAAGTTGGCTTAAAGCTCAACATTCAGAAAACTAAGATCATGGCATCTGGTCCCATCACTTCATGGGAATAGATGGGGAAACAGTGGAAACAGTGGCAGACTTTATTTTGGGGGGCTCCAAAATCACTGCAGTTGGTGACTGCAGCCATGAAATGAAAAGACGCTTACTCCTTGGAAGGAAAGTTATGACCAACCCAGATAGCATATTAAAAAGTAGAGACATTACTTTGTCAACAAAGGTCCATCTAGTCAAAGCTATGATTTTTCCAGTAGTCATGTATGGATGTGAGAGTGGACTATAAAGAAAGCTGAGCACCGAAGAACTGATGCTTTTGAACTGTGGTGTTGGAGAAGACTCTTGTGAGTCCCTTGGACTGCAAGGAGATCCAACCAGTCCATCCTAAAGGAAAGCAGTCCTGAATATTCATTGGAGGGACTGATGTTGAAGCTGAAACTCCAATACTTTCGCCACCTGATGCAAAGAGCTGACTCATTTGAAAAGACTCTGATGCTGGGAAAGATTGAGTGCAGGAGGATAAGGGGACAACAAAGGATGAATTGGTTGGATGGCAGCACCGACTCAATGCACATGAGGTTGTGTGAACTCTGGGAGTTGGTGATGTGCAAGGAGGCCTGGCATGCTGCGATTCATGGGGTCGCAAAGAGTCGGATACGACTGAGCGACTGAACTGAACTGACTGAGGAACATTTGTTACCATTCTGGTACATGGCATTTTCTTTTTAATTCATTTTCTATAGTTCTAATCAGTTATTTGAGTTACCAAGCCATTGGTTATGTGATGACATTATGCCTTACTTCCATCAGGAGCATAGTATTGCAGAGCTAGCCTCAAGAATTTTATCAGAGCCTTGATTTTGTAGAAAAGTATAAAAAATGCCCATTTCCCCATGGGCTACAGAATAATAAGGATTTTTTTCCCTTTGTTATCCTTTCAGTTAGTTATTTCAGCATATCACAGCATTAAAACCCTTCCATAGAAAAGGTCACTTTCTCCGATCAAAACATTTCTTTGCTGTTCTGTTCTCAGAGGTGCACATGGGAACAACAATCAATAAAGAGAAGCTCATGGAACATTTTGACCTAGCTTTGAGAAATTGCCATTAGGTCAATGTATTTTGTGCTGGTTTTACAACCAGTAATTCCTCTCGTAATGGCACTTTCTAATCACTGGGTGAAAATAGCCACAGTTGCAATAATAGGGCTCCATCGGTATCTTAAGGATTTTTCCAGAACTTTAACAATTTCTTTTCATTTTGACATTTTTTCATAATGTTATGAAAACTACTTCCAATGTTTCAGACTAAAGGGATAAAACACTTGCCACTATGATATCAGCTGCAAAAAAATTAGCCACTATTAACCCATATTTCATTTTCTGTATTTTTTATTTTGAATGTTTATACATTTCAATTACATATATGAGGAATGGAATAGCATTCATTGTTATAATTCCTCATAATTTTGAATGGTGCCTTTCTCTGGGGTTCAAAACCTTGAACACATATAATTTTTACAAGCTTCCTATCTCACTGATAAATAAAACAGGTTATACAATCTTATTTTAAAGTAGAAGAAAATAACAAAAAATTTTCAAAAAACAGCTACTGTGGGAATTTACCAGCATTTAAACTGTAAGTTTATTATTATGAAAACCTGTTTTGTCTGTGAGTCTACAGGTAAAGCTCTATGAAGTCCCTTAGGAAGAAGAAGATGCTACTGGGATCCCAAATGGGAATATGGTCAATTGCATTTGATATTTTAAGCATAACAATTTGAAAGAGCTTCTAGATGCTTTATCAAGTAAATGTGACCCTTAGAAGTTCATTCATGAGCTATAGTAGATGTGAAAAAAGGCCTATAAATAACATGGGCAAATTGAAAGCAAGAGTTGCAGATAAACTCTGAAATAGTACTGTGTGTTGTATCCTCATTACGTCTACTTATATATCTCTTTGTTGTCAAGTGCTCAGAAATTCTCTCTCAAGATGAGGTCTATGTATATATGGTTTAATCTGAGCTCCACTGAAATTTTGTTTTAGGTTAAGATATTTTTGTTTTTAGAGGCTTTAAAAGGCTTTTCCTTCTTTTATGTTTGGGCCTTGCCACTTGGCATGTTGGATATTAATTCCCTCACCAGGGTTGGAACCCATGCCCCCTGCAGTGAAGCAGGGAGTTCTAACCACTGGACAACCAGGGAATTTCTTAGCTAAGATTTTTTTTTAATGGAATTTTAATCTGACTATTTCATATACACATAGAATATGTGTAAATCATAAGGCATAGTAATAAAATTATTATTGTCTTCCTGATCCAGGGGTCAAACATGGGTCTCCTGCCTTGCAGGTAGATTCTTTACTGTGTAAGCCACTGAGGAAGCCTGATTATTAGCACATCTGCTACTCAACTGAAGACTACAGAAATTTCTAATGTTGTTGTCACTACTAAGGTACTCCTCCCCACACCTATACCTTCCTGGAGGTAAATACTATCTTAGACTTTGTTTTTGCATGATTCTGAGCCTTATAAAAAATTGTATCTTACATGTATCTCACATGTACATGTAACTATTACATAGTTTTCTAATTTGTTTTTTTCAGACCCCATTATGATATTAATATTCATGAAATGTGAAGTTGCTCAGTCATGTACGACTCTTTGCCTTCCCATTGAGTGTAGCCTACCAGGCTCCTCTGTCCTTGGAATTTTCCAGGCAAGAGTACTGGAGTGGATTGCATTTCCTTCAGGGGATCTTCCTGACTCAGGGATTGAACCCAGGTCTTCTGCATTGCAGGCAGACACTTTACCTCTGAGCCACCAGGGAAGCCCATACATGTATCTCACATGTGTATGTATATGTTATATAGTTTTCTGATTTTTTTCAGACCCCATTATGATATTAATATTGCTTTTGCATAAAGGGAGGATATATTTAGTTTCATTGCTTTGCAACAATCCATTGCTTGAAAATACTGCCTGCATGTTTGCCTAGTCGCTTCAGTCCTGTCCTACCCTTTGCGACCCTATTCACTCTATTAGACACTTAAAGGGTTCTCAATGTTTGTTATCACAAGCAGTGCTGCGAAGGTGATTCCTGTATGGTTCTTTGGGTCCACAGAGGCAACAAAGTCTCCATGTTGTATACTTGGGAGTAGAATTGGGTATATCCCTGAGTCATGCAGACTTTAAATGATAAGAAAGTAATGTCAAATTATTCTACAAGAGGTTGTACCTATATGGTCTCTCCAGCCAGTGACCCACTTTGCCACCTGGGGTACGGAGTACTGAGATAATCTGTTTTGAACTTTCTTTGGAGTGATTTTACTTTAACACTTTACTCAGACCCTATGCTTAAAAGAAAAAAATAAAACTTCACTGTGCTCCATTCTGTCATAAGTGAGCTGAAGGAGGAGGCCTTGTAGAGAAAGGACATACTGCTGGCCCATGAATAATCCAGCCTATTACAAAGAAGGCAAGGCCCCTTGATTGCTAGATGCTTGAGCACACCTCAAGATCCCTTACTCAGCAGCACTGGCTGGAGTGACCAAGCTGAAATCTTTTAAGAAACAAATGTACCCAGGAGAGTGGCCCAGAGGGTACCCAGGGCCTCTTACCTCCTCTTCTTTCTCAGGTAAGACTAGACTGCTAATGTGGGACAAAAGGTACCCAGCAAAGTCATAACTGTCTTACCTCCTATGTACCCTGCTTAAAGATGTTCAGAATCAAATAGTAAATGTATCCATGTATCTAACTGTATTCTTGTAAGCCTCTTTCTAGAACTGCATCCTCTCAAGCCAAGAGGCTTATGTTTAGTCCAGTCAAAACTTAATAGGACAGAGTTGACACCTTGATTGAAATTGAATTCATTTATGCCTGTGTGAAACATGGAAAATAGCAACCAGTAATAAATTTCCCTGTCCTTAACTGAATGAAAATAGGTTTTTGTAATTGAATTTCTTTGATGTTTCTCACATTTGCATCCTGGGGAAAATGGAGAGATTTATTATAGGCTTGATATGAATTGCCCATCTGTAAAAAACATTTTAATAACAGGGGTTGCTACAATGACTGGAAAGGATGCAGAGATAAGAGTGGACCTGTCATCCTTCCTTTACGATGACTTTGATTAAGAAAAAGATGTAACAATGTTTTTATATTAAGATGGCATTGGTGAAGGTGAAAAAAGAAATAAAAACAAACAAATGGTATCTAATCAAACTTAGATGCTTTATCCTAGCAAAGGAAACCAACAACTAAATGAGAAAATAATCTACAGAATGGGAGAAAAAATTTGCAAATGATACTACCAATAAGGACTGAATTTCTAAAATATTCAAACAGCTCATATAGCTCAGTATCAAAAAGCAAACAATCTAATAAAAAAATTAGCAGAAGACCTAAACAGACATTTTTTCTAAGAAGACATACAGATGACCAACAGGCACAAGTAAAGATACCCAGCATTGTTAGTTATTAGAGAAATACAAATCAAAATTACAATAAGGCATCACGTCACACTGGTCAGAATGGCCCTCACCAAAAAATCTACTAACAATAATGCTGGAAAGGATGTGGAAAAAAGGAAACCCTCCTACACTGTTGGTAGGAATGTAAATTGATGCAGCCACTATGGAGAATAGTATTTTCTACATAATGTAATGTTCTCAGTGGCTCAGTTGTGTCCAGCTCTTTGCCATCTCATGGGACTATATCCCGCCAAGCTCCTCTATCCATGGAATTTCCAGGCAAGAATAATGGACTGGGTTGCTGTTTCTTTCTCCAGGGGATCTTCCCAATCCAAGGATCGAACCTAAGTCTCTTCCATCTCCTTCAGTGGCAGGTGAATTGTTCACCAATGTGCCACCTGGGAGCCCCTGGAGAACAGCACAGAGGTTCTTTAAAAAACGAAAAATAGAGCTACTATATCATCTAGCAATCCCATACCTGGGCATGTACCCGGAAAAGATGAAAGCTCTAATTCAAAAAGATTCATGTACCCCAATGTTCATAGTAGAACTATGTACAATAGCCAAGACATGCAAACAAGTGTCCATTGACAGATGGTTGGATAAAGATGTGAGATATACATACAGTCAATATAATGGAATATTACTTGGCCTATAAAGATTGAAATAATGCCATTTGCAGCAACATAGATGGACCTAGAGAGCATCATACTAAGTGAAATAAGTCAGAACGAGAAGGGTAAATATCATACAATATCATTTATATGTGGAATCTAAAATATGATACAAATGAACTTAGTTACAAAAGAAAAACAGACTCATAGACATAGAAAACAAACTTATGCTTATCAAAGGGGAAGAGGGGGAGGAATAAATTAATTAAGAGTTTGGGATTAACAGATTTACACTAATACCTGTGAAACAGATCAACAACAAGGATCTACTGTATAGCACAGAGAACTATATTCTATATCTTATAATAACCTATAATGGAAAAGTATATATGCATGCACGTTAAGTCGCTTCAGTTGTGTCTGACTTTGTGACCCCATGGACTGTAGCCCTCCAGGGTCCTCTGTCCATAGGATTCTCCAGGCAAGAATACTGAAGTGGGTTGCCATGCCCTTCTCCAGGATAAGTATAAGTAAGTAAGTAAAGTCACTCAGTCGTGTCCGACTCTTTGTGACCCCGTGGACTGCAGCCCACCAGGCTCCACAGTCCATGGGATTCTCCAGGCAAGAATACTGGAGTGGGTTGCCATTTCCTTCTCCAGGGGATCTTCCCAACCCAGGGATCGAACCTGGGTCTCCCGCATTGGAGGCAGACGCTTTAACCTCTGAGCCATATATATATACATACACACACACACACACACACACACACAGAACTGAATCACTTTGCTGTACACCTGAAACTATACAACATTGTAAATCAACTATATTTCAACTAAAAAAATGTTACTGGTGGAAATTTAAAGAAATTTAGACATTGTAAATCAACTATATTTCAACTAAAAAAATGTTACTGGTGGAAATTTAAAGAAATTTAGACATATCTATCGGAATGGGGTGAACTTTGGACCAAAAAGTCTGAATCATCAGATTTAGTGGATTTCCCAACATGGATATAATCCAGAGATTCCCTATCCCTTTGAATACCTATCAGAAGATTTCATATGAGCTTGAGGACTGAAGTTTTCAGTTGTAACTCTAACCCTCATGACTATTTAGCAGGAGTATTTGCCATCTCATCTTCTCATAATGCCTGTACATGGCAGACACTCAATACACATTTGTGGAAATAATAAATGAATGCAGGCAACTACGTCACCCTTATTCTGCTACCACCATGATCTAGAATGGCAAGTTAAAGAAAAATACAATTAGAAAGTGTCTGACAATATTTTATATCAGTCTATTCTGGGGTTTCACAAATCAGACTTACATAAATCTAACAATGGTAAAAACAACAAAAATAATGGTAGGCATTTATTTAGTGCCTATGAATATTCTAGATACTGGGTTAAACACTTCATATGCAATTTTTATAACTGGCTTACAATATAAAGCTCATTATTTACATTTTATAGATGAGTAAACCGAGGCTTGAGAAGAAAATGACGGAGACAGGTATGAAATCCAGATCAATTCACTGTGCTGCACTGCCTCCCATGAAAAATACCTGAAAAACCATTTCCAATGTCATATTTATAACTTAATTTTAAAGGTAATTTTTGAAAAATTAAAGATAAGCTTTTGGTTCAAAGCAAAGACTATTTCACACATAGATTACATGGAGCTTCCAAAAGTGAAGAGGGTCATTCTGAAATGAATAGACATCAGAGATAAACATTAAGTTGCATTTATTGTCAGAATACATAGAAAAACTCAAGACTATGTAGAGTACTTGGGAAACTTAGACTCCTCACACTATGGCTGTGGGCTGGCAGAAACCACACTGCCTGTATAAACCATCTCTGAAATATGCTTATTTTGTCTACTGTCTGCTGCCCTCCATTTGGTTCCATCCTTATATCTGGGACCCCAAAATGGCAAAGTAAAGGACAGATACAGGGTAATTCTACGCCGCAGCAAAATTTAGCTTGCTATCTTGAAACTAGTCCTACTATTTTGGGATTGTAGAGTAAACAAAATTCAGACTGCAGACCAGAGGGGCCATTTACGAGTTATAAAATTGCCTGGGTGAGATAAGGCAACTCATAAATGATTCAGTGAAGTGCACAGGATAAATCTTACTTCCCATACACACGAATTCAAGGAAGATTCTGTGATGTTCTTAGCCGCTGATAATGTAAGAGAGGAACTCACGTCACATTAAGAATCTGACATGGCATTAGAGTGCTATAAAATGTTCAATTAAACATGGCAACTGCAGGACAAATGGTACCCAGGATACAGTTCTTTGTTTGCCTTTAAGAACTTTAATGTGTCTTATTTATTGAGGGCAAAGAACATAAGGATGGTAAAGTGACAGACTCTAACCCATCTGAAGATATTTGTGTTAGTGTCAAGACAAATAATAAATGGGGCTGCCTCACGATGTTAGCCTTTTCAAAAGATGGACAGAGTTGCGTTTGGTGGATTGTACCTTATGGAATTAGAGCCGACTTAAGGAAAACTGCTCCAGCATCTGTCTTCTTTCAAGCAGATTGCCAACAGGGAAAAGTGCTGGGGAGGAGGGGTGATGGAGGAGGGGACGGGAGAAGAGCGAAAGTGGTGGGTGGGGGAGGAGAGAAGCAAGCAGGGACAGCTTGCATGTTTTAAACCCTCAAGATAAGCTGTCGCTTAGAACCTTGACAGCTCCAGAACTTGACACACGCATGCGCTCTCTGGGGGACCTTTCTGGCTGCTCTGCGGGCAGATCACGGCCACTGAGCTGTGACGCCCCGGCACTTGCCTGACCTGATATAATGGGCAGCTATTTACTGCAAACAAGGTAGATGGAAGAACATAGGCTTAAATGATGCTCTGGTGTAAGCAGGAATCCATTGGGATCTCTTGCAAGCCGGTCAATCTTTTTTTTTTACCTTCTCTTCCCTAATCTTCTAGGTTGGGACTATTTATTTCTTTGGTCCCTGAGGACCAAACCACAGATGCCTGACTCTGAGCAATGCTCCCCTTCCATCCAACCCCCTCTTCCTCCCACTCAAGATCAATAGAGTGGGTTAAAGAAGCAATTGAATGACAATAAATAAAAAAGAAAACTAAGTTTGGATACTTCCAACATACTGTTTTCTGGGCTTGTTTTTTGTTTTTTTTTTTAATCTATTACTAAGGAAAAAACCAAAACCAAAAAAAAGGCCCCAGGAGGCCTCTTGGTTAGGCTGTCAGATCGCTTCAATGAGAAACCCAATCAAACTTGATCTGTGAAGAGTGTCAAAAGCGGTAGTGAATCATGCAAGCTGAAGCCTCCTCATGCGTGTTTCTGAAGCTTGTGAATGTTTATTTCTGCAGCACCTAGGAACACAGAGCTGCACTCTACATTTTCTGATCAAGGGGAACAGTCAAAATGGGAAGACTTGGGAAGTGAACATGCGTGAATGCACAACCGGCCATTGTGTTTGCTTCTATCTCCCGTTGCAGTAGAAGAAATTATCTAAAAAGTCTTTCTTCCATAGCATCTTGCTTTTCAAAGAGCCAAACGGATTTTATTTCTCTTACTGAATTTATTCCTGTTAAGTGAGGTAAGACAGGCAGGTATATAAATCATAGGCTCAGTGATGTTGGGTTTACTTGTCAAGGTCATGGTATCAGTAGCACAATGGTGCCCATGTTTTCCAGCTTTCAAAATGGGTCTGTTTCTCCCAGGAACTTATGAAAGAGAAGACAAATCCTTTTCTTGAATCTTACAAAGATTTAAGTGGCACAGATAGGTTGAAGAACGCTTAGTTTGGTTTGAGCCCCCCGAGACACAATGTATTCCCTTCTGTCTGTGAATTTCTTTACATAATATAAGAAACTCAAACCAAGAGGCTCCGTTCCCTGGATCTCTGCCAGGAATGGAAGCCAGATTCCTATTGGAAACCAAGTCTGGTTTTCTTCTTGTAAGTCAACCCTATGTTAGGTAAAGAAGAGAGAGACATTTTGTAATTTTATTATCAGATTGTAATATCTGTGTTGAACCTTTATACTCTGTTTTAAGGCCATAACTTGGTTTTCAAACAATTTCACAAACCAGAAAAGTCATCTTATAATGCTGCTAATTCTGCTGATTCATTCTTTTATGTACTTTTACAAAACTTTCCTGTCACTTGATAATTATTTATGATAAAGTGGAACAGTGAAACACACACTTGAAATCTACAGATAACCTCTACCTTTAATTCAGTTGATCCTTTCCAACTCACCTTTCCCCAGAACTATTTACTGGCAGGGAAATTACTCTGCCGCCGTGTAATCTACTGTTACTCTCCTATGGGCATCAGTGCAGGCCAGAGGCAGGGGATCGAACATGTTTTTTCTTCCTTTTTTTCCTTTTGAAAGTTTCTCTGGATCTGATTTCTTCCTGCGACCTTCAGCTGAGCTCTTGGAAGGCTGACCCTGGTTTTGCACGTTATGAGTACAATGGTCAATTCTGTTTCTTTTTTTTAGGCTGCCAAAAGTGATCTCATATTCTGGGCTACTTTCATATTTTCAAATAAATTATTTCCAAGACTCTTATTCTCATATCTGCTCTGAGAAACTTCACTCTTGGCTGTGAGTGTGTTCTGTCAGTGGACTGAGCAGAGTACATTTCCACAGCTACAGTTTCACCCTGGAGAAATGGAATAAAGGAGACAGCATTTGGGCTCTTTTAAGGGAAAGGAAATAGGGGTTTTGTTATACCCACCCATAACTGAAACTCCTTAAACAATTGTTTTAAATCAGAATGGTAACTCAAGTGAGGAACGCTGCATGTGTTACATAAAAATGTACAGTTGGGGGCCATTTTCTTCTCTTCTGACAAAAAAAGACCGTCATTTCTCACCCTTGCCATGAGAACAATATTTGGTACTTGGGTGGCAACCCCTGGTAGATGAAGCTCAAACCAAGAGGCTCCTGGGTGTATATGGCATTGCATTTATAACATCTGTGCAATATGTGTGTGAATTATTTCATAGAGTACATACTGAAATAGGAAACAAGCAAGATTTGGAAGTAGAATTTGGGGTTCACAATGCTCTCTGATGTGCCGTGATGTGTCTCATTGTTATTGGCCTGCACACACGTTCATCTCACTATCTCACATTCAAATATATAGTTACAAATACAGCTGATATTTTTTTCAGTTTGTTGTGAAGCAGGTTTCATTACCCCAGGCATTGCTGGTGTTTAAAAAAAATTATTTTTCTTATTATTGACTTATAAAAATTCTTTATTTTTCTGTTTTAATTTCAGTTTTTTGTTTTCGCTGCAGTGGGTCTTTGTCATGGCATGTGGCTTCTCTTGCGGCACAGGAGCTTCTCACTGTGGTGCACAGGCTTCTCACGGCGGTGGCTTCTCTTGCTGTAGAGCATGGATGCATGGGTTCTAGAGTTGTGGTGCACAGTCTCTCTAAATGTGGCACTCTGCCTTAGCTGCCCCACAGCAAGTGGGATCTAAGTTCCCTGAACAGGGATCAAACCCATGTCCCCTCCATTGGAAAACAAATTCTTAACCACTGGACCACCAAGGAAGTCCTACATTCTTGGTATTTTAAACTAAGTAATTCTTCATTGTGGAGGGCCATTTCTATGCACTGGAGTGTTATTTAGCAGCATATTTGGCTTCTACTTACTATTGCCCCTCCAATCCCTCCCAAGATATGACTGTCAAAAATAATTGATATTGCCAAATATCCCCTAGGGGGCAAAACTGTCCTCAACTGGGAAACACTGAGGTATAGTAATATATGACATGTATTTAAGATCCTGTCTTCCCAGTAGTTTGGCATCCTGAGTCACAGTTACAAAGAAATTCTGAAGCCATTATGTAAGCCAAGGATGTGGCCACTCAGGTCTCTCTTCCAGAGGGAACCTTCTGGAAGGAGTCTCAGCTGCCACAGCAGTCAGGCTGAGGCCATGCTTTTCTCTCAGCTAATGATTCAACACAATGGGAACACCAGAGCTGGGCCATTTTCCGCCCAAAATGGAACCTCTCAGATACGCAATATTTATTTCAGCTCCCTGTGGCCTGGTTGAAGCTTCCTCAGAGTTGCACTGTAATTTGAGGCTCTTTATACTTAACCCTCCATCCTTCACCTCTCATTTCCCACATGTCATGACCTAGAGATTTCACAGCCTATACCTGCTTCTTGTTCCCTCCGTATTTCACAGGCATTTGACCAATAAATGTCTCACTTTTCTCCTTTGGTCCTGGATCTACTTCCTGGATTACCTGACCTGACACAGTCACTATCACATATGTGCAATCCTGTCTTTATTGCTGTTCCTCAAACACTCTGAAATGGTATCTACAGTCGCACCTTCACAAAAGTGGTTTCTTTCTTTGTGAAATGTCCCTTTCACTGTTCTCTGCATAACTGGTTCCACCATTCAGGTCTTAGATTAAATGCTACATCCTTGGGGAAGAATTTTCAGACATGCAACCTCTAGGCAGTGTTCAAAAATGTGCACTTTGACGTTCTTCATAGAATTTTTGGTTGATTTTTTGGTACATATGTTTTCCTGCTTTAGAATTAGCTCTTTATGGACAGGGACCAACATGCTCAATGTTGCATTTCTGGTGTCTACAACAAGGTGAAAAATGGGAGGAAACTAGACTCCAAAGCTCTGGCTCTTAGCCGCCTTCACCTACAAAATTTGTTATGACATAATGATTTCAAACTGGTTGGTACTCCTTGGCTTAGAGGAGATTCCTAGCTTGTTTCTTTGTCAAAGATTTAGATTTGGTGGTGAATGAGTCATAAACATACTGAGTATCCAAACTGTTTCACAGCCCTGGACAAAAGGGACGTGTAAAACAATTCCTTCTAGAACGTACATGGGAATTAAGAAGTTATGCAGCAAGACCCCAATGAAACAAGTGGGCAATTTCAGCCACAGTGCTGGAAGGAGGGGAGGTGGAGAGGATGTTTGAGGGACAGAGTGTGCGTCAAGTAAAGAACTGATCCCTAATGGGTAGACAGCCTTAGTCCGAAAATATGCATTATTTTGTTAAAAGCTATATGGTACATATATACAGTGGAATCTTACTCAACCATAAAAAAGGAATGAAATTGGGTCATTTGTAGAGATGTAGATGGACCTAGAGACAGTCATACAGAGTGAAGTCAGAAAAACAAATGTCATGTATTAATGCTTATATGTGGAATCTAGAAAAATGGTATAGATGATCTTATTTGAAAAGCAGAAATGGAGACACAGATGTAGAGAACAAATGTATGGACACCAAAGGAGGAATGGGGGGTAGGATGAACTGGGAGATTGGCCTTGACGTATACACACTAGTGATACTATGTGTAAAACAGATAATTAATGAGAACCTGCAATATAGCACAGGGAACTCTACTCAGTGCTCTGTGGTGACAAAAATGAGAAGGAAGTCCAAAAAAGAGGGGATAGATACATGTATACATAGAACTGATTCACCTTGTTGTACAGCAGAAACTAACGCAATCTTGTAAAGCAACTATACCCCAATAAAAATTAATTTTTAAAAAAGCTATGTCAAAACCAGTAAGCCGATGGTTTTCCACACAGGCAGCATCCAGGGGCAGGCAAATCTGTAGAACCTGAGAGGAATCATGCTTCTGATTTTTCTCCCTATTTATGGATTAGCATGATTTTTTATAGCAGCAGTGAGGAGTCATGGCTGATTAGATAAAGACCTTATAATAGAGTCAGAACTTTGATTAATTACAAATAGAAAAAGTATATAATTTTTGGTGAAAAAGAAGTGACCATTTTGATGTGACTTAATGGGAATCAGTATATCAGAGGCAGAACTGAGACAGGGAAGAGGGTGGCAGATGATTTGTGTGAAAGCTAGAGACAGACAGGGACTCCCAGCATTGCCCAATAGCCAGACCTGAAGGAAGCTGGAATTATGTAACTGCCTTGATGCTGTATCTTTTATCTCTCCGTGACTCCACAGACTGCAGCCCGCCAGGCTCCTCTGGCCATGGGATTTCCCAGGCAAGAATATTGGAGTGGGTTGCCATTTCCTCCTCTAGGAGATCTTCCCAACCCAAGGCTCAAACCCATGTCTCATGTGTCATTCTGCATTGGCAGGTGGATTCTTTACCTCTGAGTTACCTGGCCATTCCAGGCAGAGGAAAAACACATGTAAAGGTGTGACAAGAGAATGAGATCATAATGTGGGTAGTGGACAGTGATGAGACACGCCTTCCCTGCAACTGGTGGCTTCAGGAGAACACCCTAGTAGAGCGTAAGATAGTGTGTATGTGTGTGTGTGTGCGTGTGCAGGAAGACAATGGAAACTTTACCAATCATATATAAAAACCATGTGGCTATTTTGCCAAAGGTGCTCTGCAGATTTAATCTCTGTTGATGTTCATTTCTGATAATTGAGCCATCTTCTGAAACGTCTTATCGAGGGGATTTGTGAAGTGTTAGTTCTGCGCTCTTCATTGGAGGTTACCCAGGCGCTCAGGCCAGCTTAGCATGCTCTCTCTCCGTGGTGGACATGGTTCCTTGTGCCAGAAGCATCTCTACCATGAGGATTAAATTCATGTTCAGTTTTCTTCCAGTATCTAACTGGCGTCATGGGCACAGTGATGCCTTTATGTTTGCTTTTCTGTAGGAACTCATAGGTGAAAGTGGAGAAGGGGCTGCTGGTGCCACCAAACAGCTTCTCCACGAGGTCCTTGGACCATTTGCTGTAGCTTCTTTTCTGTCACTGCTGTTGCCATGGCCAAGGTGCCAGCAGCCAGTGATGGCCAAGGCCTGTCCTTCTGCCTATGGAGCCTCTCTAGTAAGACCGTGGTAACAAAAAACTAAAAAACAAAAAAAACAAACCTCACCTTTACATCATTTTTAAAAAGTGTTTTGTTCTCTAATAGTATTAAGGACACAATCCAAGGTGGTTCCATGCTTCTGCAGTATAATCCCACCAGTCAAGCAAATTCCTTCATGGCCAAATCATCTGAATCTTTTTCCAAGTTGAAGTTGGTGCAGAGTCAATGCTGTCCAATAACAAGGATTCATTTCACTCTAGACATAAACAGGAAGAGTCGATACATGACTATCCAGGCTTCTCATAGCCAGAGAGCCCACCCAGCTCCTCTCACCCTGTTTACTTGCTCAGTCTCTTACTATAGTGGGAGTTTTGAGGAATCTGTGCAAGAGGCACTAACCAGACTTTTGCCATTATTTTGATAACCTATTACCACTAGTCTGAGATCTCAAAAATAAAAACAGCAAAAGGTTAATAAAGAGGTAAATTTGGTGGGGGAGGACAGCATAACTGCAGGGTATCTGGATTTAAAAGCTGTTTGTCCCAGGTTGGCATAATCCTGTCTAACCCACCTGGAGCTCACCTTCTACCATGGTCCTTGTTGCATGAGTCCCTCTTACTATGTATGGATGACCAACTTGTTCTCTCTTTTCCTCTCTGCCCTCCCTGCCCTTCGTGGGTCAGTATTTCAGCTTTTCAAATCTCAGCTCAGTCATTACTTCTTTAGTGAAGACTTCTCTGAACTTTTAGTTATAAATCTCTCAGTCCCATTTACTGCTCATAACAGAGCCCTTACCATATTCCACATTGATTTGGGTTTATCACCTGACTAATGCCTGTCTCTCATGTTAGACTGAATAATCCAGGAGGACACATGCCATCTTTTCCCTCAGTGTTACATCTCCAGTGTCTGCAACATAGCAGGTGCTCAATAAGTATGTACTGAATGTATGACTGAAGGAAGGACTTTCTCCGAGAAAGAGCATGAGACCCTCCAGTTACTAGACCTTCTAGAAACTTCTCCTGTATACATGCCATCACTATCTACTGATGCCTGGAAAACAGTACAGGCAGCTAAGTATATTCTGAAAAATTGAGTCTCACTATTTGCTCAGGATATATTGTATAAATTCTTCTGGGACAAGGTATATAACATGCTTTCTTGAAATATTTGTGGGACAAAATCAAGTCTGGGCTTTCATCTTCCTTGAACTGTGCTTTCAGCAACTGATTTTTCCATGGAAGATACAGATAATGGACATTTTCCTTCAATCCTTACCCTAGCCCTCCCTCTAAATTTCCTAATATTGAGCGATGCAATTCAAAATTTAAATGCCAAACTAGAAATTCTAGAGAGCAGATGAATGAATGAACTTCATAAATTAATGAAATTAAACATTTTTTTTAAATCAAAGGAGGTTTCATAGTATGATTGAAAACACATTTGCACATTTAGGATATTCTCAAACAACTCAAGGTTATTTACACATTAGACTTGATGCTTTTGAATTGTGGTGCTGGAGGAGAATCTTGAGAGTCCTTTGGACTGCAAAGAGATCAACCAGTCAATCCTAAAGGAAATCAACTCTGAATATTCATTGGAAGGACTGATGCTGAAGCTGAAGCTCCAGTAACTTGGTCACCTGTTGTGAGGAACTGACTCATCGGAAAAGACCCTGATGCTGAGAAAGACTCAGGGCAAAAGAAGGGGCAAGAAAGAATGAAATGGTTATTTGGCATCACCAGTGTGAGTTTGAGCAAGCTCTGGGAGACAGGGAAGGACACGGAAACCAGGCTTGCTGCAGTCCATGGGATGGCAAAGAGTAGGACATGACTCAGTGACTGAATAACAACGCAAGAACACTCAAGATGCCAGAGCACAGCTATGGGAACCTCAAATGACCGCAGATTATAGTCCTGCAATTGTCAGCAGACTTCTGCAGACAAAAAAAAGGAAAGAAAAAAGACTCTTTCCTCTCTATCCTCCCCTTTTAAGTCTTCAAGGTCTCCTTTGAGTAGCTCTTATCTGTAAGTAGTCAAAGTCATTTCACTGCGTTGCGAAGCCATGTGGCTTCCTCTAATGCATCACTGCCGCTGTCACTGACTCTGAGAAATGATTATTCCCAAATCTCTAGCTCTCCTACCCTGAATCACCCTAGTCCCAGGGTGTTTTGGCACCTGTAGGGTTCTCTCAGTCTTTTATCCCGGCACTTAAGCAGTTAGGACTTTAAGAAATTGTTAGAATCATTTTTAGCTCTGAACTGCTACTGCTGCTAAGTCGCTTCAGTCGTGTCTGACTCTGTGCGACCCCATAGACAGCAGCCCACCAGGCTCCCCCGTCCCTGGGATTCTCCAGGCAAGAACACTGGAGTGGGTTGCATTTCCTTCTCCAATGCATGAAAGTGAAAAGTGAAAGTGAAGTCGCTCAGTTGTGTCCAACTCTTCGCGACCCCATGGACTGCAGCCCACCAGGCTCCTCCATCCATGGGATTTTCCTGGCAAGAGTGCTGGAGTGGCGTGCCATTGCCTTCTCTGAGCAAATGATTAAAAAACTGGGACGGACTCTCTTCAAAGACCACAGGTCTAGGGGTGTAGATTGGAATTTCAAAGCTAAGAGCTCCTGTTTGAGTAACCGCCCACCGCCAGTGTAGCCTTGGCACCCTTACAGAGCCAACCAGTGCCCTCCCCCATCAGGTGCATGTGGTGGGTACACTGCTGCCTTATTTCTTTTGTTCTCTCTGTCTGCTGTCCCCTCCTTGTACAAACAAGTGCTTATGCCAATAGCAAGATACAGCCCAACCTTAAAAAAAAAGGGTGTAGTGATCAGTATCCATCATCTTTCCAAGTGCCTTGTCACTACATCAATTAATACAATTGAGCAAAAAATGTCACGCGCCCGGTGGAAAAACCTTTTCACAGCCTTTCAGGGGGAAGTTTACTTGCAGCTTTTTTCCCTTGCATTAGCTCCTGTCATCTACAAAACAACAGAACCCAGTGGTGTCAATTATATTTGATTGACTGAGTAAAGCACACACACAAATAAGCGAAAACAATGGACACAAAAATCTATAGATGACTCCCCTTGTCAGAGAGGATGCTTGTCTTCTCCATTTTCATGCGGCATGGTGTCCTGCTGCTCCTGGCTTAAATGTTTCCTTCAGCCCCCAAACTATCACCAATTAAGTTAGCAGGGTCTTCAAAGGTGTCAAACGACTCCCTAGGCAATCGGCTCTAACTGCTGTTCAATAAATGAGGTCTAATTTATCAGTTTAACTTCACTTCTAAAAACCTAATGCTTCACAGTACTGGGCACTGTTTACCTAGACCGAGGCTCAGCCAGAGCCGGCAGCAGGCTAAAGTTATGGTCCATCTCATAACGACCGCACATTATATGGGGTGTCTATTTTTTTCCCCCATTTCCCAATTTCAGTGTGGACTTTCCAACTCTGGACTTTTTTTTGCACTTATCACCTTGCACACACACGAAATTCCCTTGAGCCAACATCGAACCCGAGTCTGGACTATCTTTGGTGCCGACAGTTAATAATGGGGGAGGAGAAGCAGAACCGGTCTCTCTTTTTTTACATTCTGCCTTTGTGTTGTCACTGTGTAGAGACTCACATTTTTAAAAACTCCAGGAGGTTAACTTTGGCAGCAGAACAGGAAATGAATGTATGGGCTCGTGTTTCTAAGTAAATTAAACAGGTACAGATTTGGCACAAGGGCTGTTGAAGTAGAAAGTCTTATGAATAAATGGGCCAGAAATTTTAATTAACAGCCTATGAGCGAAAATCATTCAAAGCCAATGATGAGACCAAAAAGCAGTAAGTTAATGCTCAAACATACTAACCACATTAAAACTGCTCATATTTAATACCAAATAAGACAATGAGCAAGATAGATTAAAAATATTTCTTGATGGGTTTGAACATGGACTTGGAGACTGAAAGGGTATATATAGCCTTGTAAAATATGAGTTTATTTGTAGAGTAAGGATATATATATATATGTGTGTATATATATATATATGTTAAAGTTGGGCTGAGGTGAATGGGCAATACCATGTATTATATTAAGAAAGTGTACATGACTGTAGAGATATTTGCATTTTAACAGGAAGACATGATATTTGCAAATACTCCTAAATTTGCAGCTCTATCTCAGGCAAAGGATAATTGGAATTTGGATAAAAATCACATTTTGTAAGTAAATTTACGTATTCTGGAGACTCAACGTTTTTCCATAATCCTAAAATATTTCTTAAAGACACACTGTACTTAATGTGTAACTGGGGGTAATATTTCATTATTAATATGCTTTCTCTGGTGCCTCTGTGAGCACATTAACTTTGCCCTAATCCACCCGAGGAATCCAGTTGCCAAGAGGAAAATTAAGATTTGATCACAGAAAGAAAGCCTGTAGAAATAATACATTCTTTAGCTCCAGACATGCACAGTAGATTTTTATAGTAGGAAGAATAAGCATATAAACAAAGCTTAGAATGCTGTTTTACAGATTGCTTTGTTTCTTCTTTAGCATATCAAAAAACCAGAAGGACCCAGATCACAGAGCTCCGTGGTGGTGTAGACATCCCATGATCTTGTGGTGGTACACACAGAACAAGAAAATGTTTCTCTCTCTCTCTCCAGCTGCCCTCGCTTTCCAACTTCAGTCCCACGCTGGGTAGAACTCTGATTGTTTCAACCTGTCAAGACTCCCATCACTGCCTACCACCTCCAGTTCCTCATGTTCTTATCATCAAGATCATATAGTGTGGGGCTTGGTTACTTTCCATTTGCTGTAGGTATGGTAGCCCCTTAGCTTGTTAATTTATCCACAGCAGGGATACTTTATTTTATAGAAAAGTACAGACTATGGAGTCAAACACAAGTATCTTTGAATCCATACTCTGCCATGTGTTAGCTGTGAAACATTGAATATTGGCTTGTGTGTGTCTGTGTGTTAGTCACTCAGTCATGTCCGACTCTTTGCGACTCCATTGACTGTAGCCCACCAGTCTCTTTTGTCCATGGAATTCTCCAGGCAAGAATATTAGATTAGGTTGCATTCCCTTCTCCTGGGGATCTTCCTGACCCAGGAATTGAACCTGGGTCTCCTGCATTGCAGACACATTCTTTACCATCTGAGCTACCGGGAAAGCCCTGAACATTGCTTGCTTACCCGGAAATGAGTATAATACTATCCCATAGAATGGTTTTGAGCAAAGATTTAATTTATGTAATGGGCTTAACCCAGGAACTGATACTGTTCCCTGCTTAGAAATATCTGATGACTTCTCCTTCACCCACAGGAAAGAAGTCCCAAAACATTAACCTGGATGGTCTAGCCCCTGCCTACCGCTCCAGCGCCATCTGCTGCCTCACCTCACAAAACTAAACTCCAAGCTAGACTTTAAAATTCTGTAATCAGTATCTTTCATAAAACATGAGTAAAGCTAAAGTAGATTTGTTGAGAGGTTAATTAGACTGAAATCTTGCATTCTATCTATGCAAGTAGTCACTACGGTTATCCCACCCTGTAAAGCCTTATATTGTGTGTCTGCATGCTGGTATATACCAAGGTCTAAATTTTAAACATCTCACAGTTAATTAAAAATGAGCAAGGAGAAGAGGGATAAATTAGGAGACAGGGATTAACAGATACACATTAATATATAGAAAACAGATAAACAACAAGGACTGACTTTATAGTCCGGGGAGCTATACTCAATATCTTCTAATAACCTATCATGGAAAAGAATCTGAAAAAAAAAATGTATATAACTGAATCACTTTGCTGTACACCTAACACAACAGTGTGGATCAACTATACTTCCAAAACAGCTTTTTTTTTAATTTAAAGAATGAGTCAAGTGTATTCTTTCTTAAAATGCAAGAGTGATCTAAGGAAGGGTTAGCAAAATATGAAATCTATTATATTTGCGTGTTTGATCCAGTGTATAGTAATATTTTATTTGTATAACTGGTACATAAAATTATTTTTAATTTTATGACAAATTTCTGAAATATTTTGTGTTGTCATTTTGAAAAAAGAAACAAAACTGAATCCCAAGCATACTGAACTTCCCACAGATTTCTGCATGTGACAAGCTGTGTCAGGCTTCCATTCCTCTGCTGTTCTGATCCCTCTGCCTAGAAGATTCACTGAGGACTGTCTTTATAAAAAGACAGCCTCCCCAAGACAGAACTGAGCCTCCTCCTTGAAATCATTCCTGTAGCCCATGAATGCTTCACAAAACTTGATCACATTCCTGTTGTTTACATGCCATGCTCGTGTAGGTCATAAACTCTTTGAGGGTAGGGACTAACTTGTTGCTCAGCCACTAAGTCGTTTCTGACTCTTTGCGACCCCATGGACTGCAGCACACCAGGCTTCCCTGTCCTTCATTATCTCCTGGAGTTTGCTCAAACTCATAACCATTGAGTTGGTTATGCCATCCAACCATCTTATCCTCTTCCATCCCCTTCTCCTTCTGCCCTCAGTCTTTTCCAGAATCAGGGTCTTTTCCAAAGAGTTGGTTCTTCATATCAGGCTTGAAGAAGCTGACTGGAATTTTGGCTTCAGCAGGGACAGTGTCTTACTCATCTTTATATACTGAGTACACAATATCTGGCACATAGGAGGCTTTTAGTAAATGTTGAGTAAAAGATAGTTATTTTCCATAGAACAAACAGTATATACTAAGTTCTTAGTTAATATTTGATTGACAGTCTATTTCTATTAGACTTGAAACTGAGCTGACAATGTAATTAAGAGATGTAATTAGACAACTTTTAACACCTCAAATTTCAATTTCCTATTTTTGGCCGAGCCGCATGGCTTGTGGGATCTTAGTTTCTGCACCAAGGATTGAACCTGGACCCTCTGCAGTGGAAGCATCTAGTCTTAACCATTAGACCACCAAAGGATTACCGCAGTTGCTTACTATTTACCCACTATTAGTATTTCAAGGGCTTCCCTGGTGGCTCAGATGGGAAAGAATCTGCCTAAAATACGAGAGACCAGGGTTCTATCCCTGGATCAGGAATATCCTCTGGAGAAGGGAATGGCAACCCACTCCAGTATTCTTGCCTGGAGAATCCCATGGACAGAGAAGTCTGTCGGGCTATAGTCCATGGGGTTGCAAAGAGTCAGACACGACTGAGCAACTAACATTCCATTCCATCATCTGTATTTCAAGTACTTCAAGGATGTATCCTTCACTCCTCCATTGGTTAAGTAGTACTATTTGAGTAAATTCTTGCTAGAAATTGTTAATAAAATTTGTTATGCATTTGGAATTTTGACTTTGCGTCAACATTAGTAACTTTTGGTGCTACCGTTCTCCATATCCTGTATATATGAATAAACTGACTACTGGTTAGCACTGGACTATGAGGCGTAGAGTGCAATTTTCATGCCTGCCTTGAATGACTTGAGAGTATGTCTCCTATTTCATAAAAGGGAGAGTGGCTATTAGATGGAATTTTAAACAAATAACTGTGCTCAGAATGTTCCGCACATTTAACAGCATGTTCCTGCTGCAAGGCCAGTGAGGCCCAGTTATAAATGATCCTGTTGGAGACAGTTTGGAGGGGGTCCATGTTGGCATGAGGAATGTTTGCAGGCAGGCAGCAGGGCCCAAAGCAACAGCTCAGCTTTAAGGTCAAGCTTCCATCCAGAAAGGATGGAAGAATTGGGCAGTACTTGATCCTGAAGGGACTGAAGGCTGTACAGATTTTCAGACAAAGATACTAGTTCAGAAGGACATGACTAAGTCTGACTTCTAAAAATCAACTTGGAGGCAATCAAAAATGGAGAAAGAGAGTAGCCCTTTCCAGTCTGTAATGCATATACAAATACTGTGCGGCTCTTGTTAAAATGCAGTAATGGGTGGAGCGTGAGGTGCTTCCAATAATGCAGGTGATGCCAATGCTCCTTTGAGGAGTAAGGAAAGGCACTGCAGGTTGGGGAAACCTGATTTTTTAATTTATTTTAATTCATAAGGCAAATCAGACAGAGAAAACCCTGCTAAGAATCCTCAGAAAAACAGACTTTTGCCAATTCTAGACTTGCTCCAGGTCCTATAATCCTTTTCTTGGCAAGAATCCTTTTCTTTTGATGGCAAGAGTAGGTGTCAGTGGAAGACAGAATTTGCTGTAGGTACTTTCTGGGTTTTGTTGTTGTTGTTGTAGGTTGTACTATAGTGGGACTTTACAAAGATATAGATTCTCCTGGACCAGGAATCAGAATATACAGGAGAGAATATTCATATATAGTTCTATCTATAACTCCGCTCATCAGCTAGATTGTACCCATGAAGCCCCATCTGAGTGGAGACAGTGGAGCTGGCTCTTTGTCTTGGTCTCTGTGTGGGGCAAGTGAAGGGGAGGTTGCTGGTGGTGTTCCGATTCTGTACTTTTGCTTTATGTACACTGCCACTTAATGCCTGCAGAACAATTATTAACACTAGGATTTTATTGGGTTTTAAGAATCAGTATGTCCTGTTTTAGTTTCCTTTAGCCCTGGTGTGAGCGTGTGTGTGCATGCATGTGCACAAGTGTGCCTGCTATAACTTCACCTGTGCTCAATTTCAAGTCCTGGCAAAAGGATATCAGAAGCTTCTGATTGATAGCTTCAGTGAGCATTCTGAAACCTTAGAACTTGCCTCACCAGGACTCTTAAAGAAGAAATCACTGACCCAAAGATGTCCTAGGCAAAAGCATGATGTTTTTTCTCTTGTTTCTTAGCTGCCATTTACTCCCATTTAGTCCAGAGACTGATTTCCTGGGTCATAATTGAGACCTGATTGAATAAAGAAAAAACGCCCATTACTCTGAGGGAGCAGGTTATGTGAATTAGGATAAGTTGGGATCCAGGAGGCATTTTCTCTGTAGTTCTTCTTATGAAGCTATTACTCAATTTTTCACATTAAAAGACGTCCCCTAGACAGAATCAGCAGAGACAGGATAAGACGAAGAAAAATGACACCGCAATCCTCGAAGAAAACAAAACCCAATTCCAAATGCTGCCCATCAGCTCAAGCCATTCATCTTCTCTGAACTTTCATGTCATCTTGTTTTATTTCAATCAAAAAGCCACCAGGCAGGGATATACCTTTTGAATGATCTGGAGAACACCGTAGATCCAATTGCTGTTCAGTGATTCTAAGCTTGGCAACTCTAAATAAAACTGAAGGGAAAGGAAGTTCCAAAAGGGACTGGCAAATTAGGAGAAATTTCACCAGATGCTTATTGAAGCAAATAGAAACAGTAGAAAAAGAAGTTAAATTACTAAAAGATCAAGATATTTTTATTTTTATTTAAAAATGTGATATGTTTCAGATACTACATTTTAGTGCTTTGGGTGAAAACTATTAAAAGCAAACATTATGTGTAAAATGCACATTTATCAGTTAAATAAATTAAAGAGAACACCTACTCAGTATTCTCATCTTTCACATGAGAACTGTAAGGGTAGTTTCAAGATTTAAGATAGGTATATATAGCACTTAGGGCTTCCCTGGTGGCTCAGACAGTAAAGAATCCACCTGCAATGCAGGAGACCTGGGTTCAATCCCTGGGTTGGGAAGATCTCCTGGAGGAGGGCATGGCAATCCACTCCAATATGCTTGCCTGGAGAAGCCCGTGGACAGAGGAGCCTGGAGGGCTACAGTCCATGGGGCTCCAAAGAGTCGGACATATCTGAGTGATTAAGCACAGATAGCACTTAGCATGGTACCTGGTTCAGAATAAGGGTTCAGTTATTGTTCAGTTCAGTTCAGTTGCTCAGTCGTGCCTGACTCTTTGCGACCCCATGAATCGCAGCACGCCAGGCCTCCCTGTCCATCACCAACTTCCGGAGTTCACTCACACTCACGTCTATCAAGTCCGTGATGCCATCCAGCCATCTCATCCTCTGTCGTCCCCTTCTCCTCCTGCCTCCAATCCCTCCAGGCATCAGAGTCTTTTCCAATGAGTCAACTCTTCACATCAGGTGGCCAAAGTACTGAAGTTTCAGTCATTGTTAGCTATTACCAAAGCTATTTAAAAGGATTGCCTCGGTGCACAAACAGAAGCAATGAACAGAAGATTAAACTATGAACCTTCTCAGTATTATAATGTATAGATGTGTGTGTGCCCAGTCGTGTCCGACTCTGCAACCCTTTGGACTCCACTGTCCATGGGATTTTTCAGGTGAAGGTACTGGAGTGGATTGCCATTTCCTCCTCCAGGGGATATTCCCAACTCAAGGATCAAACCTGCGTCTCCTGCATTGCAGGCAGATTTTTCTTACTGCTGAGCCATCAGGAAAACCCATTATGAAGTATAACTATGCAAAATTAGATCTATTTTTAGGACCTAAGGAGCTAAGTTGTAAATCTGTAGGCAACTGTTCATTCTTAACTCATATTTTAAGCACGTTATTTCATAAAATTTCTACTCAAAATTCATTGTGTCTACCTAATGTAATGCCTTTTGAGTGAAAGAAATTAGCAAACTAAGACTAGATATACAGTGAGATAAAAGCAAGGAAAGAAGTTATCTTAAGAGGATTATTGAGAAAGGGCATCTTACTCAAATATTTCTTAGAGCAGTAAAGTGTTGACAGGAAGAAAACTTACAGGCTGAAGAATCAGCATGTGGAAAATGCAGAAGCAAGAAATGCATCATGCATCCCAAGAAGCAAAATAACTGAGCATGGCGAAGGAAAGGCTGCCTGTGGACTAACACTGGGGGACTAGGGAGGAGTGGGATTCCTCGACCAAGTTAAGGTACTCGACGCCTTTAAATCACAAAAACGACACCTTCAGATCTGCATTTTAGTAAGATCACTCTTGCAGCTGTAGGCAGAATGAAGTGAAGTGAAGTGAAGTCGCTCAGTCGTGTCCGACTCTGCGATCCCGTGGACTGTAGCCCACCAGGCTCCTCCCATGGGATTTTCCAGGCAAGAGTACTGGAGTGGGTAGCCATTTCCTTCTCCAGAGGATCTTCCCAACCCAGGGATCGAACCCAGGTCTCCCACATTGTAGGCAGACACTTTACTGTCTGAGCCACCAGGGAAGTCTTGGAACCATTCTCTAGGCAGAATGGTTGCTGGTGTCAATTCCTGGTGAAAGTGAAAGCGTGAGTCATGTCCAACTCTCTGCAAACCCATGAGCCCGCCAGGCTCCTCTGTCCATGGGATTCTCCAGGCAAGAATACTGGAATGGGTGGCCATTCCCTTCTCCAGGGTAGCTTCCCAACCCAGGAATCGAATCTGGATCTCCTGCATTGCAGATAGATTCTTTACCATCTGAGCCACCAGGGAAGCCTTCAATCCCTGATAGGCACCCAACAATTATGTATCTGTGAATTGCCATGCCTTTGTGTCTTAATACAAAATAATCAGAAACAAAGGTTCCCAAGTTGATTCTCCAGCAGTATACCCAAGGACATCCAGATAATCTATCTGAATTCATCTGTAGACAAATATGTCTGGGTGGGGTTTGAGGAAATTTTTTCCTGACGTAGCCTCTATTCTCTGAGAACCAAGCACCAAGTTCATTTACTAAGAGTGAAACAGGTAGAGTTTGGGTTCTTGTTTCATGGTTAAAAATCTGACAAGCTCACTGAGTTAATCACAACAGGAAAGTGTGCTATTATCTGTGGTAACACAGGATTACTGAAGATTTCCGTGACCATGGCATCAGATTTATTCTTCAGTCTTCTGAGGGCAGCTTGAACCCTAAAGCTTTTAGGAGCACCCTGGGGGTTTCCCAACCTCAAGTATTAATTACATGACACTGAAAATGCAAAGTGGCCAAGGAACCTATTCTTCACTTCAGGATTAAGTTGTATCATATGAAACTGCTGATTTGGACAGATTTTAAACTTCAAATCTGGCAGTTTTACTTGGTTCAAACTAGTAAGGTTTTACATATATTGAGAAAGCCTCAAATATTTTGAAAACCAAATTTAGAGGCACATTCACATCAAGAGATACTGCAGACAATCTCCTCAGCCAGAAAAAGTGGGGGTTTCTGCATTTTCAGCGCTATCTCATTCTGAGACTGTTGAAGACGTTTCTACTGAAAAAGAGCATCTCCTGGACCAAACTCTAATCAGGCTCCTCTGAGCTCTTTTTCAATGAGGCCTTGATTTCGATCTTTCATGTCCATCTCTGCACTGCCCACTTTTAGCAAGAATCCTGCTGAATTAATTTAAGTCAAATCTCATCCCTTCATATGGGATGCCCACGTAGCTCAGTGGTAGAGAATCCACCTGTCAGTGCAGGATACATGGGTTCAATCCCTGGGTTGGGAAGATCCCCTGGAGAAGGAAATGGCAACCCACTCCAGTATTCTTGACTGGGAAATCCCATGGACAGAAGAGCCTGGTGGGTTCCAGTTCATGGGGTCACAAAAGAGCTGGACACAATTTAGTGGCTAAACAGCACCTCCCTACCTGACCACCTTGGATCTCTGATTGGGTTCCTCTTCTCCCTTTTCCATCATCACCCCCAGGTGATGTTTGGCCATCCTGGCCTACCTTCAGCAAGAATCCTGCGAGGTCAATTTAGCCAGAATCCTCCTCCCACCTGATGTTTCCTCTGAGCAATTTTCTGTCCACACACTCCCATTCTGCTCCTTGACTACAAATTCTCACTTGTCCTTGTATTTGGAGTGGAGCCCAATCTCTATCCTGCTACAAGACCCCACTGCGGTGGTCCCTACATCGCCAGTAACAGCCCCCTGAGTAAAGTCAGCCTTACTGTTCTTTAGCAAGTGTCACGAATACTATAGCTGATTCATGTTGATGTCTGGCAGAAACCAACTCAGTACTGTAAAGCAATTATTCTTCAATTTAAAATAAATACATTCTTAAAAAAGGGTCATGAATAATTTTTCTTTAACTCTGTGAACTGTGAGGAAGGGCAACTCAGCCCCGTCAGAAGCTGAGGCTCTCAGTGATAATCATGGGCTCCTGGTTAAGAGAGGGGCGGGCATGCAGCCCTGAGCATGGGCCTGTTATCGCAAGACCTTGAGTGCTGCTTGTTAGGGATCCCACTCGGTGTACAGCCAGGCTTAAAGTGGTCCTCCGGGCAGAGTGTGTGTTGAGAAACCTGCTGGGGACTTCCCATCCTCCAGTCTCCACAGGTGGGTGAGCTGGGGGGCTGGGGACAGGCTGGGGGCTGTGTCCTGCAGGCTCCAGAGCCGTCGCCAAGGCCCACCTCCCCCCCCAGCCCCTCCCCGGTTCTACCCAGGCGTGGAGGCAGCGGCAAACCTCTTCCCATCCCTGCCTCAGCAACCAGATGGCAGTGGTGGTCTCCATGGGACACAGTCCTGGGGACCTGGCCACTGTTTGCGTGGCCTGAAGAGCCTGAGGGCCGGCTGAGTCCTGGGTGCTGGCTCCCTCAGTGATGATGGCTAGGCAGGCTCTGGGGCCCTGGCTCAAGGGAGCTGCCAGCTGAGATCTGCCTCCTCAACCACTGAATGAATACTCCTGGGCAGGGTAACCAGCCTATTCAGTGTCCCCTCCTTTTAGCCAGGATCTGTACCTTGAAGGAAAAAGTCGAGCCTTGGGACCTTGCCTTTTCTTGTCAGAACAGAGAATTATATTTGTTTTGGAGGAGATTTACAGGAACTCCAAGGAGTTTGGAGTTTTTAATGCATGTGCCAATAAATCTTTCTCTGCTTCACACTCCAAAGTTTTGGTATTGTTTGGCCTCACTGGGTATCAGGCACATGGACTTGTGTACCACTAGTTAATTGCTCCATGTTGTTGACTATTATTGATCTTCCTCAATTAACTGTGGACCCAAAACCAGCCTCCTATATGCTTTCAGCTGGACACTCTAAGGCCTGTGTGTAAAGCTCTAATTTTTGTCAAAATCAAGGCCAAATCCATTCTGCCTCTGACTTCTGTTTCCACAGTTTACTGCAAGTCTCTCCAGTCATCTGTCATTCCCCAGACTCTTGACCTCTGTGCCTGCCCTTCCTCCCCATGTACTCACAGTTCTCTCCTCCCCTCCCTGCTAAGCCCTTCCAGGGTGCTCTTGGGAACTCCCTCTCAAGTGGCCCCCTTTCAAGTCCAGCCTCTTTTCAAGTGGCTGGGCAAGTCAGCCTGAATCCCGATGGACAGAGCTTTAAGCAACCTTGCTGTGGTTCTAACCCAACTCAGCTTTATCAAAAATTGTTCTAGAATTCCAGAATGTTCTTGAATTTCAATTCCAACAATAGAACAAGGTCTATTTCTGGGTCTGACTCCCCCTGTAGGGGAAGGTTTAAGACTGGTGCATCAGTGACTCCAACAAAATCAGTTAGCTCATTAATATCCTCTCACCTCCTGCCATGTCCTATCCTAAAACCCCTCAGACTTCATGTCCCTTCTTGTTCTGCTTAGGTCCATGGCACATCATTATATTAATTCTCTCAAAAACATCTTTGTCCCTTGCATTAAAAATATAATTTGATCACAATAATAAATCTGTTATTACCCAGCTAAAGAAAGATTAAATCTAGGAATCCCATTTCTTCCTCATTTGAGAAAAATAGGCAGGCAGACAATCAGAGACCAAAGTGGTAGCTGAAAGTAACTTTTTCTGCCAGAGTCTTGTATTCTTAGATAATATTCTCCATCTTCACACCATCTACTTAACGACGGGTGGTTTCACAATTTCCTGAGGTATTGCCTTTCACTTAAACACCAAACCCGGCAGCCAAGCCTTACTTTCTTCTTTCCCAGTGGTTTCTCCACTTTCAAAGTAGTTTGTGGCTAAGTCAGGGATCACCTTCCAGAATGATGAGAAAAGTGGGAGCACAACTTAAATTGGTTTGGGGCCTAGAGGTCTCAGTGTCTAGAGTTCCTAAACTTCTCTGTGGTTGAAAATTATGCTTATGGCAAATCATTGCCAAGGCGTCAAGTGAAAAATTCTAAGAAGCCTAAGGATTTCAGGGTACTGGATAGGTTACAGGGAAGGGACGTGCCTATATTCTGGCTAAAGATTTCTCTAATGATATCACAAAGCCAGTATGCCATCACAAAGCCAGTATGCCTTAAACTGATCCCTTTTGACTATTAATAAAATATTTGACATAGAAAATTGGTACAAGGCAATAACTCTCTGCCGTTTAATCACACTTTGTAATCAACATTGTAAGGAACTGGGCACACTTTGGGGTACAATGTAGGATGGGGAAAGCTGCAAATGGAAGATGAGTCATTTCTAGCCTATTTCCCTCCTTGGTCTTACTTCCACTCCACTGTTGGTACTGGCAGAGAGGTGATATAATTAGAAATCTTGTCTATAGCAGAGAACACTGTTTATTAAAATTCAAGCATTTCTTCCCAACTAGAACCTGCTTATCAGACTCTTGTTGGAGTTGGGTGTGACCATGAGTTTGAGTTCAGGACAGTCAAATCAGAGGACATGTGGTGCTGTATCTGGGCCATGGCTTTGTAAGAAGAACCTGTGCTTCTTCCTGACTTTCTCGTTTCACTGGCTGATACAACAGATGGTGAGGACCTAGGGAAGGGCAGAGTCCACAAAACACCATGTGCAGAAGAACCCTCACCAACCAGGAGCCCTTGGTTGGATTCTTCCATGAACAAGAGAGAAAATTCTATCATATTTGTCCTTATATATTTTTATCTCTGTGGCCTAGCCTGCCTGAACTCATTCAATACGTTCATCAAATACACTTAACTCCTCATAAAGGTGTAACAGATCTCTTGCTCTTATTCAAGAATATGTATAAACAATGAAATATTAGCTATAGAAAAATAAGCAATGCCAATTGCAGCAACATGGATGGACCTAGGGGGCTTTCCAGGTGGTGCTAGTGGTAAAGAACCCACCTGCCAATGCAGGAGACCTAAGAGATGCAGGTTCGATCCTTGGGTCGGGAAGATCCCCTGGAGGAGGAAAGCACTACCCAATCCAGTATTCTTGCCTGGAGAATCCCTTGGACAGAGGAGCCTGGCAGGCTACAGTCCATATGGCCACAAAGAGTTGGACATGACTGAAGCGACTAAGCATGCATGCATGGGTGGACCCAGAGGTTATTGTACTAAGTGAAGGCAGACAGAGAAAGACAAATATCATATGATACCACTTATATGTGGAATTTACTTTTAAAAATGATATACAAAACAGAAACAGACTTACAAATATTGAAAATAAGCTATGGTTACCAAAGGGGAAAAGTGTAGTGGGGGAAGGGATAAACCAGGAGCTTGGAATTAACATACACACGCTACTAAATATGTAAGATAGATAACCAATAGATAGGGACCTATTGTATAGCACAGAGGACTCTACTTAATATTCTGTGATAACCTATATGGAAAAAGAATCTGAAAAAGAATGAATATATGTATATGTATAACTGAATCATTTTGCAGTAACCTGAATCTAACACACTGTAAATCAACTATACACCCCAATAAAATTTTTTTTTTAAGACAGCTATTCAAAGGGAAGAAATGCATTCTGAACTCCAAAAAAAGAGACTATTTTGTTCAGCTTGAAAACAAAACCACTGGCCCATCTATGTTTGAGAATTTTCAAGACTCTAGTTCCTACCATTTTAATCCTGCCATTCACAGCACTCACACTGGACTATTTATTCTGTATGACCATGCACATTTTAAAAGCTCAGATTTCACTATCAGATTTACATTCCTCATTTCAAATGTGTTTAGTTGTTTCAGAACAACTGTTGCTGAACCTGTTTAGGTTTGCCGTAATCCAATCCAAAAAAGGAAGATGTTTGTGTAACCATGGTACATATTATCTTTTATAGATACAGCCTCCTCAGCCCAAACCAGAGTGTGTGTAAAGCTCTACTTTTTGTCAACTGCCTAATTATCATGTTTTATTTGTATATGATTTGGTGAATTTTGAGGAATGAGAGAAGGGAGGAATATGAGAGCTATAAAACCCGAATCAGGATCCCCTTTATTCAACTCTAAAGGGCATGGAAACTTCTTGCTATAACCTCATGGTAACATGAGACCTTTTTGCTTAGAACATGGGCTAAGCTAATGAATGTATGACCAACAACTACATCTGTGAAGCTCTTTATGGCTTACATGATCTTACTTAATCTTCACAAAAATCATGGAAGATAGTTGGGAGGGTATTTTGATTCTGGGATTCCTTTTGAAGGAACCAAGATGCAGAGAAAATAAGTGATGAAGCTGAGAAACTGTGACTATAACACAGGTGGCCGGTGTCCACAGCCTTTGTCTTTTGCATTACACGATGCAGTGATTCTTAGTGTCAAAGTGTACCATTCACATTTATGTCCTGTGGCATCATTTTCTCTAAGATGGGGGAATCTGCCCAAGCTGATTTCCAAGATTCCTTCAGTTTATGTGTTTTATGACTACATTCTGCTATCTGCTTTCATATTAAAAAAAAAAAAAGTTTCTAGGTTTCCATTATCCTGAAGGCTTATGGCTTTCTCTTCTGCTAATTCTGTTTTCCCAATGTTGAAAAGGGTTCAAGTTTTATGTACTGAAGAGCCCCTTCTTCATTTCTCTTCACTCAGCATTGATTTCATGCCCTTAAATACATTATGTTTGAAGCTGTGATTTTCCCCTGGAATCGAGCCAGGGACGAAGTTAATCTCAGCCCATTACGCTACTAATGCTCAGCTTCACCTCAGGATGTTTTCCAAAGTACTTATTAGAAGTCATTATCTCTTATAGTACTTAGCAGTTTACCAAGTTTCTACTTTGTTGAAAATTAGTGTGACCATATAATTTATTATCTTAACCAGGATACTTGTTTAAGTCGGAAAGGAGGCTCTTTTCATAACTACTCTGGGACAGCTGGCATTAACTAGGACTGTCCCAATCAAATGGGCACATATGTTCACCCAGTTACAAGGCACCGCTTGAGGTGCAGGAGGGTGTGCTCTGGCTCTAAAATCTATCACTAGTTCCCTCCCATGTTATTATCTATTTTTGCACCCAATTATTGCTTCTCATGTCTTTTATCATCATGTATAAGAATGTGTATATTTATGTACTTAAAAATAACTGCACTTCTCACTGCAGTTTTCATTCCATAAAACAGGAACTAACACCTAGGACAGCATTTAACACATAGAAGGTGCTCAATAAATGTTTGTTAGATAAAGGAATAAAGAGATAGGCTACAACCCAAAGACATCTGACGGATTATTCAGAAGATCTCAAAATAAATAAGGTTTTTGCAAAGGAAATAAAAATGCCAGGGACTGGGCTGCTTGGGTAGATTTCAGACCTAAACACAGCTGCTTTGTATTTTTGGTGTGTGGAGTAAGTCCCACCATCTACCTCTCCAGTGGCATAGTAGTAGGTGTTATGCTCAGAAATGTTCAAGTTCAGTAGTGTCTCAAAATGAATTTATAGCAAATGTAAAGGTATAATGAGGTTTTTTTCTTCTTCATGTGGAATGGAGCCAGAAAGTGGTTTTCTGGCTACACTCAGCTTCCTCACCACCTCTCACCCGCCAACCAACCATGGGGCAGGCAGGATTTTGGGTGCACAACAAAGGCTTCAGGGGTCATTCATCACCAGCCCATGATCAGCAACAAAATTCTGCCAGATCAGTAAAAATCGGTAAGATTTTAGAGGACTGACTCATGTGGACTGAACTCAGAAGAGCCCAGCTAATAAACTGGAATGCCAACTTGAAAATGTACAAAGGAAACTGAACCTAGAGAACCAGAATATTCATGTGTACTCATCGGCACAATCTCTTCTATGGAGAAATGTGAATTAGTGCCCAAAGCAGCATGGTATCAAGCCTTGAAAGTGTGGAGTGCTAGGTCCTCCAGGGATGAAAATAATGTCAGGTACTTGAGAGGGTCAACTTGCAGAAATACTCAGGTCTGCTCTTTGAAGAACCTTCCCTCTTGTACAGAGTCAGATAGGGAAAATATTTATAATTTTAAGATGTGATTTAAAATTGTTTGTAATAATACATACAATAAACTATGGCAAGATTTTAACATAAATGGGAAAGGCCAGAGGGGGGAAAAATAGGAGTTTGGGATTAACAAATATGCACTACTGTATATAGAATAGATAACCAACAAGTACTCTATAGCCCAGGGAACTATATTCAATATCTTATAATAACCTATCATGGAAAAAATCTGAAAAAGAATATATATATGAAGTGTTAGTCACTCAGTCATGTTTGACTGTTTGTGACCCCATGAACAATAGCTCACCAGGCTCCTCTATCCATGGGATTCTCCAGGCAAGAATACTGGAATAGGTAGCCATTCCCTTCTCCAGGGAATCTTCCTGATCGGGGGATCAAACTCTGATCTCTTGTGTTGCAGGCAGATTCTCTACTGTTTGAGCCACCAGGGAAGCCCAAAAATGAATAAACACACACACACATATATATACATATATATATATAATGAAACTTTGAGCCATGCTGTGCAGGGCCACCCAAGATGGATAGGTCATGGTAGGGTGTTCTGACAAAACATGGTCCCCTGGAGAAGGGACTGGCAAACTGCTTCAATATTCTTGCTTTGAGAACCCCAAGCGCAGTATGAAAAGGCAAAAAGATAGGACACTGAAAGATGAACATTGGTAGGTGCCCAATATGCTACTGCAGAAAAGTGGAGAAATAACTCCAGAAAGAATGAAGAGATGGAGCCAAAGCAAAAACAATACCCAGTTGTGGATATGACTGATGATGGAAGTAAAATCTGATGCTGTAAAGAACAATATTGCAAGAAGATGAAGATGATGATGAGGGGGAGGAAGGAGAGGAAGATGAAGGAGATGACTAATGGAACACTGATGGATTCCAATCATTTTTAATTTTCTCCAGTCCCTGGGAGCAAGTTGCAGTCTTTATTTTTTTTTTTTTTTCTCCTCTTGTGCTCAGTCGCCCTGTTTTTGAGGTCTCTTTTCTCCTTTATACCATGGTTCACAACTTATTTGGGGGGGGGAATACCTTTAGCAGAATTCAGTGGGACAAGAATCTCTACCCCTTTCTGTTCCAAATTCATTTTTATCCCTTCCTGTCTCAACAAAAACTATGGAATCAACACCACCATGCTCTGTGGGAAAAAAAGAAAAACCTTCTGCTCCCTTAGCTCTGCTGGAAGCTGGAGGGTGCTAGGCCCCTGTGTAGTAGTGCATAGAATTCTAGCCTTTTTCCTCCTTTCTCTGTATATTGGGCTCAGAGATTACACTGTGTCTCTATGTGAATATGGACAGTTAGCATTTACCAACATGTATCTGTCTACTTTCTCTTGTTTAAAAAAAGAAAAAAACTTAAAAAAATGGGGTTATAGAAGGTCAGCAAAGGGTGGGTTTGAGATGTTTGGGTGGGTTAAGTGGGCATTTTGACAACATGGCTTCTCCTTTGGCATGTTTAATTGTGATGTTTAACGGACATCCTTGCAGTTTAAGATGACACTTTTAAAATAAAATTCTCTCCTAATGAAAAAAAAAAAGAACAATATTGCATAGGAACCATGTTAGGTCCATGAAGCAGGATAAATTGGAAGTGGTCAAACAGGAGATGGCAAGAGTGAACATTGACATTTTAGGCATCAGTGAACTAAAATGGACTGGAATGGGCGAATTTAACTCAGATGACGATTATATGGGCAAGAATCCCTTAGAAGAAATGGAGTAGCCATCATGTCAACAAAAGAGTCCAAAATGCAGTACTTGGATGCAGTCTCAAAAACAACAGAATGATCTATTCATTTCCAAGGCAAACCATTCAATATCACAGAATCCAAGTCTATGCCCAACCAATAGTGCTGAAGAAGCTGAATTTGAACAGTTCTATGAAGACCTACAAGAACTTTTAGAACTAACACCCAAAAAAGATGTCCTTTTTATTACAGGGGACTAGAATGAAAAAGCAGGAAGTCAAGAAACACCTGGGGTAACAGGCAAATTTGGCCTTGGAATGCAGAATGAAGCAGGGCAAAGACTAACAGAGTTTTGCCAAGAGAATGCACTGGTCATAGCAAACACCCTCTTCCAACAACACAAGAGAAGACACTACATATGGACATCACCAGATGGCCAACACCGAAATTAGATTGATTTTATTCTTTGCAGCCAAAGATAGAGAAACTCTATATAGTCAGCAAAAACAAGACCGGGTGCTGACTGTGGCTCAGATCATAAACTCCTTATTGCCAAATTCAGACTTAAATTGAAGAAAGTATGGAAAACCACTAGGCCATTCAGGTACGACCTAAATCAAATCCCTTATGATTACACAGTGGAAGTGACAAATAGATTTAAGGGATTAGATCTGATATACAGAGTGCCTGATGAACTATGGATGGAGGTTCGTGACATTGTACAGGAGGCAGTGATTAAGACCATCCCCACGAAAAAGAAATGCAAAAAGGCAAAATGGTTGTCTGAAGAGGACAAATAGCTGAGAAAAGAAGAGAAGCTAAAAGCAAAGGAGGAAAGGAAACATACAACCATTTGAATGCAGAGTTCCAAATAGCATAGAGAGATAAAGCCTTCCTCAGTGATTAATGCAAAGAAATAGGGGAAAACAATAGAATGGGAAAGACTAGAGATCTCTTCAAGAGAATTAGATACCAATGGAACATATCATGCAAAGATGGACACAATAATGGACAAAAATGGTATGGACCTAACAGAAGCAGAAGATATTAAGAAGAGGTGGCAAGAATACACAGAACTATGCAAAAAAGATCTTCGTGACCCAGATAACCACAGTGGTGTGACCACTCACCTAGAGCCAGACATCCTGGAATGCAAAGTCAAGTGGGCCTTAGGAAGCATCACTATGAATAAAGCTAGTGGAGGTGATGGAATTCCAGTTGAACTGTTTCAACTCCTAAAAGATGATGCTGTGAAAGTGCTGCTCTCAATATGCCAGCTAATTTGGAAAACTCAGCAGTGGCCACAGGACTGGAAAAGGTCAGTTTTCATTCCAATCCCGAAGAAAGGCAATGCCAAAGAAGGTTCAAACTACTGCAGAATTGCACTCATCTCACACACTAGCAAAGTAATACTCAAAATTCTCCAAGCCAGGCTTCAGCAGTATGTGAACCGTGAACTTTCAGATGTTCAAGCTGGATTTAGAAAAGGCAGGAACCAGAGATCAAATTGCCAGCATCTGTTGGATCATCAAAAGAGCAAGACAGTTTCAGAAAAACTTCAACTTCTGCTTTATTGACTACGCCAAAGCCTTTAACTGTGTGAATCTCAGCAAACTGTGGAAAATTCTTAAAGGAAATGAGAATACCAGACTACCTTACCTGCCTCCTGAGAAATCTGTATGCAGGTAAAGAAGCAACAGTTAGAACTGGACATGGAACAACGGACTGATTCCAAATTGGGAAAGGAGTATGTCCAGGCTGTATTTTGTCACCTTGCTTAATTAACTTAAATGCAGAATACATCTTGTGAAATGCCGGGTTGGATAAAGCATGAGCTGGAATCAAGATTGCTGGGAGAAATCTCAATAATCTCAGATATGCAGATGACACCAACCTTATGGCAGAAAACAAAGAACTAAAGATCCTCTTGATGAAAGTTAAAGAGGAGAGTAGAAAAAGTTGGCTTAAAACTCAGCATCCAGAAAACTAAGATCATAGCATCTGGTCCCATTACTTCATGGCAAATAGATGGGGAAACATAGAAACAGTAACAGACTTTATTTTTTTGGCTCCAAAATCACTGCAGATGGTGACTGCAGCCATGAAATTAAGAGACACTTGCTCCTTGCAAGAAAAGCTATGACCAACCTAGACAGCATATTAAAAACTAGAGACATTACTTTGCCAACAAAGGTCCATCTAGTCAAACCTATGGTTTTTTCCAATAGTTATATATGGATGTGAGAGTTGGACTATAAGGAAAGCTGAGTGCTGGAGAATTGATGCTTTTGAACTGTGGTGTTGGAGAAGACTCTTGAGAGTTCCTTGAACTGCAAGGAGATCCAACCAGTCTGTCCTAAAAGAAATCAGTCCTGAATATTCATTGGAAGGACTGTTGCTGAAGCTGAAACTCCAATACTTTGGCCACCAGATGTGAAGAGCTAACTCATTTGAAAAGACTCTGAAGCTGGGAAGGTAGGAGAAGCAGACAACAGAGGATGAGATAGGACAGCAGAGGATGGCATCAGCGACCTAATGGACATGAGTTTGAGTAAGCTTGGAAGTTGGTGATGGACAGGGAAGCCTGTTGTGCTGCAGTCCATGGGGTCATAAAGAGTCTGACACAAATGAGTGACTGAACTTAACTGAATATATATATATATATATATATATATATATATAGTTGAATCACTTTGCTGTATACCTGAAACATTGTTAATCAAGTATACCTTAATAAAAAAAAAAAAAGAAAGTGAGATCCAATAAGGAAAAAAAAAGGGGTGGAGATAATTTGATGTTTGCATGGAAAATACAGGTCTGTGAAATCCTGGATGCTTGACAGAGGCAGGTTGTAAATCTAAGCCTGTGCTTTCCAGTAGCCAGGATGGAGAAAAAAACTGATCGATTCTTCCTCTCCAGTTCCCATTTATCATCTCCTCATGCCTGACATGTTACCAAATAACTGACTAATTAAGTTATATCCTCGTTTCAGGGAGTGGATTGGATTGGAAGAGCACCTAGTTTATCCAGGTACAGATTTACATATCGTCTCCTAGGGAAGGTACTTCTGCATGCCAATAACTTAATCCTTCCTTCAGTTCAGAGGGTGTTTGTTTCTTCAGATTATTTCCAAGCGGTAAGATATGTGCTACTTTGAAAACAGAGTCCTATGTACTGACTCTAAAAAATCACTTAAGAATAATTATAAAGGCATGATGTAGTCTTAGCTGAAGTATGATCAGCTAAGCTTTCTGATACGTAAACCACTTTCTTTTTTAAGGAAGAAACACTTTTATTCCCCTACCACATGTACATCTCGGCCTAATATAATCAGGGCAATACCCAGATTCATTTCTTTTCTACATGATGATAGAGTGGTGTTCCTATCATGATTAGTCAATACGTTCAGCTCCTTCTTAAAACCTGATCTGGACCATGAGAAAATCCGTTCTACTAGAGTAGTGGTCCTCAGCTGTGGTCCTTCTCCTCTGCTCTCCCCCATCCTCCATCCGGATGAGCCGCACTGCTGTGTGATTTGAGTATATGCCATGCTCCTCAGGTGTGCGGAGGTTGTAACTAGGTTGAAAAATCGCTGCCACAGACAGCACTACTTGGTTAAAGAATGGCATTTTAAACAATGAAGTCATCTTAACTCAGCCATTAGTTGAGACTCAGTAATGTTTTTAATGAGCTTGTTCTTAGGACCATATTTGTGTTATTGTGATTTAACCTATGTTTGAAAAGAAAATCACCAAAAATTGATACCCTTCCAAGCTTTGATACTGAATTTTAAAGCCATATATGTACAGATACAGACAAAGAACCAGGAAAAGTCCAGCAGCAAAATAAAGAAAACTGTATGGCATAAACCTATTTGAAAATAGGAGGTGACATAGGGCAGATAACAATATTCATAAGGTTCAGGGATTGCATTCAATTAGGCATCCGATAATTCCATCCCTCATTAGACATAATCAGTGTCTAGATTGATAGATGCTTCTAAAATTTTGGCTAGAATTATGCAGAAGAAACTAGTCAAGAATTAGAGAAAAATCATGAACAAATTATTTAGTAAAACATTCACAACCAGCTTACACATAAAAATGCCCCTTTCTTCTACCTTACTCCAGGGTCGGGTCTTATTTATGAGGATTTTTGACTTTAAAACAGTTGTGAAAGTGAAAAGTGAAATCGCTCAGTCGTGTCCGACTCTTTGTGACCCCATGGACTGTAGCCTACCAGGCTCCTCTGACCATGGGATTTTCCAGGCAATAGTACTGGAGTGGATTGCCATTTCCCTCCCCAGGGGATCTTCCTGATCCAGGAATCGAACCCAGGTCTCCCGCATTGTAGACAGACGCTTTACCGTCTGAGCCACCAGTTGCACTGGGGGCAAAATGTAATTTGAAAGATCTCATTTATAAAAAAAAATTAACCCTGCATAGACCCATACAGATTTTTATAAGTTTAATATTGTTATTTAGCAAATTATGATATTACAGCTTGTAAGGAATGGAGCATGAACTTCAAATCTTCAAAGCCTAAACTCTATTCTGTTATATGGCTATAACAAACACAGGGGTGTGTGTAGTGGTGTGTGTGTGTGCACGTGCACACGTGTGTGTAATTTGCTAGGACTACGGTCTGTGCCTTTAATTGAATTCTCACAGAGTTTGTAACTTTCAAAGGGGTAAGATTTACTGTTTTACTGGCCAATTTGGAAATCATATATAGTCACAGGATTAATAGCGTAAGATTAGGACAAATATAATTAAAATTCAGAGGCTTAGCTTACTAGTAATAGAGGAAGATGTTTATTGTGTAAAAAAGAAAGCATAGTACAGATTTAGAAAATAAAACTTAACGAGAAGTCCTTGGTTACAATTTTATTAGGCCCAAATAAGAAATTAATGAGTGAGAATTAGCTGAGAATTTCTGAGATTCAGAGTAATAAGGTAGGGATTAGTTGGGGACTACACATTGGTCAGGTACCACAGTGTCTCATAATTTGAAAAGTTTCAGTTCATGACAATATTTAGCATTACTCTTGTTTTAGATTGGGGTTTGCATGCACCCTTATTGGCATCTGGGTAGATAGTAGGAGAATCAGGATCTCATAAACCTGTCCAATTATGTCAATTTTTTAATGTTATTTCCATCTCATTTGAAGTTATTGGAAACCCAAAAATCTGAAAATATTTATTGGTCTCAAATTTATGTACCACATACAAAGACTTACATTTTCAGAACCACTTCCCTAAGTGAAGACTGTTCAAACTGTTTTGCACGTGCAGCATTTTACCTTGCTGACAAAACAAGCAGCTGGAATTTGGTGCCAGAAGAATGAGGCCTAGAATATGGATTAACTAACTATTTGATCCATAGACTGGTATCCCCCATCTGTGTTAACTTTAGATGGAAGTTGCATTCATGAGGTAAGCAAGTATCAATGAGCTACTCTCAAGAGGAGACAGGGATAGGGCTGAAGCTAGAATTCCAAACCTGGGACCTTGTACTGGTTTCCTGCTCATAGATACAGGATGTTCCAAAGATGTTGATATGTAACAATTCACAGCAAAGAAAGGCAGCCTGAAGCTGTCATCTGAAGACTGATGGTATGGGGCCAAACCGCCCCACTGCAATTTGTGGGGAAATCTGAAGCTGTATGAATTCATCAGCAAATCAGTTTCCTTAGCTGAGACTTGGCTTTCTAGCTCATAAGAATCTGACGTGTTATGTACTCTTGTCCCCTGCAGGGCTTCCCTCTTTGGAGAGAGAAAAGTAGACCTCCTGGGAAAATTTTTACAAAGGCTGAGAACTGCCTTGGAAAATGTGACTTAAAGCAAAGAAGTGGGGGAAGGTAGCACTTGTATAGATCCGTATGTCTACATACCTGTGTGTGAACTGTTTGACCATAAAGTAAGTGCAATATATGAAAATATAGCTTTTTAAATAATTATTTTTCATTAGAATTGAAGTCAACTTTTCATTCTAATTTTTTGAAAGGGTTTTTTCATTTTGCAGTTTTGATTCCAGCCTTTTTGAAGGATTTCTTTGATTTATTATTCATAAAGATAAGGTTGAAAAAGATATTTAGCCAAATGTGTGCTTTATCAAACTTATTAAAAATATCTATTTTATATATCTATATATAGCATATATTTTTAATAAACATATTGAAGATCTACAGAGCAATAAACAAACTGATCTATCTCCAAGATTTTAAACATACCTCCCCTTTTCTTTGCTTCTGGCTGACGTCACTCCTGCCCCCATGAGAGTCCTCCTGCTTTGTCTCTCAGAGCCATATAGTAGGCTATAGATATGATCTACATGTGAATAAACAAACAGGTCCTGACTAATTTTAAAGAAAAGGTTTTGTTTTTTTTTTTCAAAATAAATTGACTTGAGTCATGAGTCACAAAATTTTGTGTGAATTTTTTAAGGGTTTGTAAAAAAAAAAAAAGACAATGTGTTTGTCACATATACTGTTAGATATATAGAATAAACTTAATGAAGATATACTGAAATAATCATCATGAGCTGGAGAGTCTATTAAAGCTTAGCTCAACAAACCCAAGTTCTTATTAGAGGCACGTTGAAACAAATACAACTTCCTACAAAAACATGTAGTGCATTAACATAATTTCATGTCTCAAAGGATAACATAAGGTCTGGGTTTAAGGTTACTATCCATAGTAGATTAAATTAATTCTCTTTTTACAAAAAGCGGAAAACACAGGAAAGCTTGTTATCCTTCTCAGCAAATAGACTAAGGACTAAACTTGTGGTGACAAAATATAAAAAATGTTTAGAAATAACAAGATTTTCTTCCACCTGGCTAATGACCCTTAATCTTTAACCCTTTTATGGTAGTTGATTTACAAATACTTACCAATCTCTGGTCTCACATTTACGAAATAAGTCAATGACTAGAGAAAAGCTTTGCATTGTTAAAATATGTCAAAAAATTATTCCCCAAATACCATGGTGCCTCGGGGAATGTGGTTTTACATACAGTTTTACCTCAAACAGAAGAAAATATTTGGGACTCATAATTTTTTTTTTTTTTTTGCATTATTGATCTCAGAGCAAAGACTGGGAATAAATCCTCGGGTGATACTGGCATTTGCTTTTTTAAAAAAATAATTAAAAATAATTTATTTATTTATTTGGCTGTGCTGGGTCTTTGCTGCTGTGGGGGCTTTTCTCTGGTTGTGCTGAGTGGGGGCTGCTCTCGATTGTGGTGCGTGGGTTTCTTATTGTGGTGGCTCCTCTTGCTGTGGAGCATAGCCTCTAGAGCACGTGGCCTTCAGTAGTTGCAGCGGGCTCAGTAGTTGCGGATCCCAGGCTCTAGAGCACAGGATCAGTAGTTGTGGCGTACAGGCTTAGTTGCTCCTTGGCATGTGGGAGCTTCCTAGACCAGGCATGGAACTCGTGTGTGTCTCCAGCATTGACAATTGCATTCTTTACAACTGAGCCACCAGGGAAGCCGGATACGGGCATCTGTAACCTGCTTCAGCAGGTTTCAGCAGTAACTCAGCAGTTACAAAAGACTTATGTTAGTTTTCTATTGCTACTGTAACAAACAACAACAAATCTGATGGCTTCAAATGACCCAACTTTGTTATCTTTCAATTCTAGGAGGCAGAAGTCTGAAATGGTAAGACCAAGCCTGTGGCTGGGCTGCCATTCCTTCTGAAGGGGAACGGAGAGAATCAGTTCCCTTGACTATTCAATTTTCTAGAGGCTTCCTGATTTCCTGGCCCCCTATTTCTTCTTCAGAGCCCACCGTGTAGGGTCTTGAGATTCCTGACTCCCATTGCCCTGCCTCTTTCACTTTTTTTTTTTTTTTGTCTTTCACTTTTAAGGACCCATGTGATTACCGTGAGCTCACCAAGAAAATCCAGAATGGTATCTCCATCTCAAAACTCTTAATTTAATCACACCTACAAAATCCCTTTTGCTGTTTTAGATAACATTCATAAGTAGGACACGCTTGTATTTTAAGGGGTCTTTATTCTGCCTACAACAGTAATGTTGACATTTTATTATTTTTAAAATTAAAATCAATATAACTTTAACTTCAATCAGACTAATAATGTAGAGATACATTTACTTATATAAAAGACTAAATACATCAAAATTTCTTCACTGTTTCTTCCCTTCCAGTCATCTCAGAAGTAACCACTATTGCTCATTTATTTATGACCTTTACTATTTTTTGATTTTAATGTGCCCACAAACATTTATATGTAGCTAAAGAAGGATAGTTTGGTTTGTGGTTTTCCTTTCTTGTCTCTCTCTGTTTCTATCTCTCTCTCTCTCTCTTTTTTTTTTAACAAGTCCCTTGGGATTTTAATACAATCACTTTTGACAACATTTAGTCTTCCTATCTGGAACATGGATTATTATTCCATTTTTTTCAGTAAAGTTTTACATTGTTTTTTGGAGGATTTTTTAGTTTGCTATAGTTTATGTTTGGCTTTTGTTGTTGTTAACATGGTGAATGTAATTATTTTTCTATTACTGAACTATGGGAAAGCTATTATTTTTTGTGTGCATTGTTCCACTATCTAGCCATCTGGATGAATTCTGTAGGTTTGGAATATTAAAATTTGTTGTTTTACAGAGCCAATGAATTTAGCTGAAATTTAAGAGAATTTTACCATGAATTACTCTTTACTACAACTATATTCTTTCATCAGTGCATTTAAGACTATAATTTTACCCCTGAGTTCCATGTTAGCTGCATTTAACAGGTTTTGATATTTAGTATTTGATTATTGTTCAATTCTAAAGGAAATCAACACTGAATATTCACTGGAAGGACTGATGCTGAAGCTGAAGCTCCAATAGTTTGGCCACCTGATGCAAAGAGCTGACCCATTGGAAAAGACCCTGTAGCTGGTAAAGACTGAGGGCAGGAGGAGAATGGGATGACAGAGAATGAGATGGTTGGATGGCATCACCAGCTCAATGAACATGAGTTTGAGCAAGCTCCAGGAGATAGTGAAGGAAGGGAAGCTTGGTGTGCGGCAGGGTTGCAAAGAGTCAGACACAATTTAGTGACTGAACAACAACAATTTTAAATATTGTAGCCACTTCTTATAATTGTGATAAGAAATGATACTATGAAATCTACCCTCAACAATTTTTAAAGTGTACAGTGCAATAATGTTAACTGTAACCACGATGTTCTACAACAGATCTCTAAAACTTTTTCATCTTGCATAACAGAATCTTTTGACTCATTGAATAGCAGCTTCCCAATTCCCCCTTGCCTGAGCCCCTGGAACCCACCATTCCATTTTCTGCTTCTGTGTGTTTGACTATTTTAGCTACATTATATAAATGGAATCATGCAGCATTTGTCATTCTGTGACTGGTTTATTTCAGTTGGCATAATATTCTCAAGGTTCATCCATGTTGTCATATGAGGCAGGATTTCTTTCTTTTTTATGATTGAGTGATAGTCCATTTTCATACTGTTCATTTTGTCAGAACTCTGCTCAATATGCTACTGGAGATCAGTGGAGAACTAACTCCAGAAAGAATGAAGTGACGGAGCCAATCAACACCCAGTTGTGGATGTGACTGGTGATAGAAGTAAAGTCTGATGCTTTAAAGAGCAATATTGCATAGGAACCTGGAATGTTCCATCCATGAATCAAGGCAAATTGGAAGTGGTGAAACAGGAGATGGCAAGAGTGAACATTGACATTTTAGGCATCAGTGAACTAAAGTGGACTGGAATGGGTGAATTTAACTCAGATGACCATTGTATATACTACTGTGGGCAAGAATCCCTTAGAAGAAATGGAGTAGCCATCACAGTCAACAAGAGTCCAAAATGCAGTACTTGGATGCAGTCTCAAAAATGACAGGATGATTTCTGTTCATTTCCAAGGCAAACCATTCAATATCACAGTAACCCAAGTCTACACCCCAACCAGTAACACTGAAGAAGCTGAAGGTGAACAGTTCTATGAAGACCTACAAGACCTTCTAGAACTAACACCCAAAAAATGATGTCCTTTTCATTATAGGGGACTAGAATGCAAAAGTAGGAAGTCAAGAAATACCTGGAGTAATGGGCAAATTTGGCCTTGGAGTACAGAATGAAGCAGGGCAAAGGCTAACAGCATTTTGCCAAGAGAACACACTGGTCATAGCAAACACCCTCTTCCAACAACACAAGAGAAGACTCTACACATGGACATCACCAGATGGTCAATACTGAAATCAGATTGATTATATTCTTTGCAGCCAAAGATGGAGAAGCTCTATACAGTCAGCAAAAACAAGATCGGGTGCTGACTGTGGCTCAGATCATGAACTCCTTATTGCCAAATTCAGACTCAAATTGAAGAAAGTTGGGAAAACCGCTAGACTAGAAAGATTGAAGGCAGAGGAGAAAGGGGCAACAGAGGATGAGATGGTTGGATGGCATCACTGACTCAATGGACATGGGTTTGAGTAAGTTCTGGGAGTTAGTGATGGATAGGGAGACCTGTTGTGCTGCAGTCCATTGGGTCGCAAAGAGTCAGACATGACTGAGTGACTGAACTGAAGTGATAGTCTATTACATACATATATCACATTTTCTCTATCCAGTAATCAGTCAATGGACAGTTAGGTTATTGCCACATCTTGCCTATTGTGAATAATGGTGCAACGAACATGAGAGTGCATATATAGTTTTGAGATTCTGGTTTCAATTTTTTTTTTTTTTTGGATACATACTCCAAAATGGGATTGCTGGATGATATAGTAATTCTATTTTTAATTTTTTGAGGCGCCTCTATTCTGCTTTCTATGATAGCACACCATTTTACATCGCAATTAACAGTGCACAAGGATTCCAATTTCTCCACATTCTTGTCAACACTTATTATTTTTTTTGTTGTTGTTGTTTTATAATGGACATGCTACCAGATATGAGATGATATCTCATTGTAGTTTTGATTTACATGAAAGTGAAGAGGAACTAAAAAGCCTCTTGATGAAAGTGAAAGAGGAGAGTGAAAAAGTTGGCTTAAAGCTCAACCTTCAGAAAACGAAGATCATGGCATCTGGTCCTATCATTTCATGGGAAATAGATGGGGAAACAGTGTCAGACTTTATTTTTGGGGGCTCCAAAATCCCTGCAGATGGTGATTGCAGCCATGAAATTAAAAGACGCTTACTCCTTGAAAGGAAAGTTACAACCAACCGAGATAGCATATTCAAAAGCAGAGACACTACTTTGCCAACAAAGGTCTGTCTAGTCAAGGCTATGGTTTTTCCAGTGGTCACGTATGGATGCGAGAGTTGGACTGTGAAGAAAGCTGAGCACCGAAGAATTGATGCTTTTGAACTGTGGTGTTGGAGAAGACTCTTGAGAGTCCCTTGGACTGCAAGGAGATCCAGCCAGTCCATTCTAAAGGAGATCAGTCCTGGGTATTCTTTGGAAGAAATGATGCTAAAGCTGAAACTCCAGTACTTTGGCCACCTCATGCAAAGAGTTGACTCATTGGAAAAGACTTATGCTGGGAGGGATTAGGGGGAGGAGGAGAAGGGGAAGACAGAGGATGAGATGGCTGGATGGCATCACTGACTCGATGGATGTGTTTGAGTGAACTCCGGGAGTTGGTGATGGACAGGGAGGCCTGGCGTGCTGCGATTCATGGGGTTGCAAAGAGTCGGACACGACTGAGCGACTGAACTGAACTGAACTGAATCATTAGTAATGTTGAGATTTTTTGCATATACCAGTTGGTCATCTGCATATCTTCTTTTAAGAAACATGTTTAAGTTCTTTGTCCATTTTTCACTTGGGTTATTGGGTTTTTATTAATTTATTTATCTTGCTTTTGTGATATAGGAGTTCCTTATATATTTTAGTTATCAATCTCTCATCAAACACGTGGTTTGCAAATATTATCTCCCATTCCATTTGTTGTCTTCACTCTGCTTAATGTTTCCTCTGCAGAGCAGAAGCTTTTTAGTTTGCTATAGCTGCATTTGTCTATTTTTGTTTTTGATGCATTCTATTTTGAATGGGATCTCTCCCTCTCCCTGTTAAATATCCTGGTCTCCATTAGATTTATGATTACTTCTTCCAGGCCCTGGGGGATTCTCATTCTAGACATAGGTGGTGTTTTAGGATTATTTTTCTGTGATGACACTGAAACTATCACAGATGCTGTCGCCCAACCAGTAATTCCTGCATCTTGGACTGGGTTGTTGTTCTCCCATCTCCTCAGTTGCAACATCAGACAGGGCCCATCGATAGCATTTTCAGCTTCCTTTGTCTCTTCAGATGAGCCCCATCATAGCTACTGATTTTAAGAAGGAAGCTTTATTTTGATTACCTGGAAACTTTCAACTCCCGGAGCCTCATAGGAGCTATACTTCTACCACATATGTCTGATTTTAGATTTCAACTCCAGAATGCACTGTTAATCCTGTTCAGTGCTGTGTTTCCGGTTTGTGGAGTTGTTAATATTGCTTCAAAAACTAGCTAGTTTTACTTAATTTTTCTTTTTTTTGAATTTTTTATTTTGTATTGTGGGGTTCACACTGTTGAAAAGTGTTAAATATTTTTCATTGTTGTTGAAAAGTGTTAAATACTGTTAAAGTACTCTACTCAATATGCCAGCAAATTTGGAAAACTCAGCAGTGGCCACAGGGATGGAAAAGGACAGTTTTTATTTCAATCCCAAAGAAGGGCAATGCCAAAGAATGTTCAAACTACAGCATAATTGCATTCATTTCGCATGCTAGCAAGGTAATGCTCAAAATCCTTCCCGATAGGCATATTCTATATTGTGTATATGGAATTACATATTCCATTGTGTATATGGACAAGACCGAAGTGACCCTGCATGCATAGACGCAAGACTTTTTCTTGCCTGTGGCAGCTTTGCCCCAGTGAGAGCTGATCATGGAGGTGGCACAGCTGCTTGGCTTGCAGGCACCCTGGCAGCTCCAATGTGCAGGGATATGGACTGCCTCTGCCACAGGAGTTTATGGCCCTATCAGAGTCTTTTTTTGAGCCTCTTGTAGCTGGTGATCAGAAGGTCTCTTTGGCCAGTCTTTCTCCATAGCTTTGCCCATTCAGGCACTTAGAGGGCTCCCTTGCCTGGGGTCCTTCTCTGTTGTTTGGTGAGTCAGACACAAAGGGGGGGGGCCCCGTGGCTGGGTCCAACTGTAGATCAGAGTGTCAGGCAATTTAAGGGGCACCCTGGGCAGGGTCCTACTCTGTAGTTCAGTGCATCAGGCATTTGATGGGCAGCCTCTCTGTTGTTCAGCTGCTGACGCTGGCCTGTGGGGGAAGAGAGGCTATGGTGATGGCTCCACCCCCTCCACGTGACTCAGCAGGGTTGTCTTCCTTCCATGGCTGCCTGGCTTTCCTCCACTGGCATTTCCCACCATGATCTCATCCCTCACATCCCCTCAATCCATCTCTCTGCAGTCAACAGCAGCCCTCACCCTGGGATTGCTCCACAATCCCTAAACCCCAGCTCCCATCTGTTGAGCCTTCCAGGAGACCAGCGTTTCTGCCTGGGGGTATGTATGGCTGCAGCAAGGACTGTCTGATTCTCATTCCATTTAGGCTGCCACAGATCAGCTGTTTCAATCTCAGCCTTAAATGTTTCCCCTCTGACTCGACAGTTGCCCCGATGTGGGGATCAGACCCCAGCTTCAGTTCCCCCATCCACCGAGGGCAGGTCCAGTCTTACTAACACTCCTGTTTTCCCCTCTGGCTCCTTCATCCTACAGAGTTCTGCATGGTTCAATATATTTTCCCCCCACTGGTCAGGTACTCCTGTCCACTCTCAGCTGGTGTTCTGCATGCACTTCTGTGTCTGAAGGTGTATTCCTGATGTATCCATGGAGAGAGATGTACTCCATGTCCACCCACTCCTCCACCATCTTGTTCTCCCAAACGGTGGAAAATTCTTAAAGAGATAGGAATACCAGCCACCTTACCTGCCTCCTGATAAACCTATATGCAGGTCAAGAAGCAACAGTTAGAATCAGACATGGAACAACAGACTGGTTCCAAATTGGGAAAAAAACATGTCAAGGGTGTATATGGTTACCCTGCTTATTTAACTTATATGCAGAGTACATCATGCGAAATGCCAGGCTAGATGAAGCACAAGCTGGAATCAAGATTGTCAGGAGAAATATCAATAACCTCAGATATGCAGATGACACCACCCTTACGGCAGAAAGTGAAGAGGAGCTAAAGAACCTCTTGATGAAGGTGAAAGAGAGGAGTGAAAAAGCTGGCTTAAAACTCAACATTCAAAAAACTAAGACCATGGCACCCGGTCCCATGAGTTCATGGCATATAGAAGGGAAACAATGGAAACAGTGACAGATTTTATTTTCTTGGGCTCCAGAATCACCGTGGATAGTGACTGCAGCCATAAAATTAAAAGATGCTTGCTCCTTGGAAGAAAGTGACCAACATATTGGTTGGTCAAAAGCTAGACAGCATATTAAAAAACAGAGACATTACTTTGCCAACAAAGTTCCATCTAGTCAAAGCTATGGTTTTTCCAGTAGTCATGTATGGATGTGTGAATTGGACCATAAAGAAGGCTGAACACTGAAGAATGGATGCTTTCGAACTGTGGTGTTGAAGAATACTCTTGAGAGTCCTTTTGATTACAAGGAGATTAAACCAGTCAATCTTAAAGGAAATCAACCCTGAATATTCACTAGAAGGTCTGATGCTGAAACTCCAATCATTTGGCCACCTGACATGAAGAGGCGATTCATAGGGAAAGCCCCTGATGCTGGGAAAGACTGAGGGAAGGAGGAGAATGGGATGACAGAGGATGAGATGAATGGATGGCATCACCGAGTCAATGGACATGAGTCTGAGCAAACTCTGGGAGATGGTGAAGGATAGGGAAGCCTGGGGTGCTGCAGTCCATGAGATCACAAAGAGTTGGACATGACTGAGTGACTAAACAACATTTTGTACTGGGGTATAGTCAATTAACAATGTTGTGATAGTTTCAGGTGAACAGCAAAGGGACTCACCTATACATATACATATATCCATTCTCTTCCAATCCTCCCTCCCATCCAGGCACTTATCCTTTTTTTTTTTTTTTTTTTTTTTTTTACATTTTATCTACCACTGGAGCAGAGAGGTTCCATTAAGTTATGGCCTTCCCCTCTGCTGTCTTGGTCAGAGGCTGCCCCTCCTGTGTATCCCATTGGCTTCCCTGCTCACTGTGTCCCCATTACTCTGCACCTTCAGGGGTCTTGTTTCTTGATTTCAGAGGAGGACCAGCTCGTACCGAGAGGCAGAAGGGCTGACTCACTGCCATTATATCTAAACCTGTTCTTTATGGTGTTCTGGGGTCTTGCTCTTTCAGTTACCCTTGGGTTTTTGAGCTCTCTTCCTCTGCTGCTTCCCTTTCTGAATAAACACATGCTAAAGCCTCCTTTTGATAAGAGAAAACAAACAAAACTAACAACAGATAACAAGTATTCCTTGTGTAACCCTGCGATCTCTCTTAACCTCTCTGCAGTACAGGGAGCTTTCCACTCCTTTCTGCTGGTATCTCATTCCTGCTTCTGTGTGTCATACCCTGAGGTTCTCTGCTTCACCCTTAGTCATTCTCTACCTGTATGTTTCCCTTTGGCATCTTCAGTTGGGGCCATTTTTACCTGTTTAACACATGACCTACTTCTTTGTAAGTAACTTCTCCACATCTTTTCAGAGGTAGTGAGTTGTCTTAGAGTTTCAGGGCCAGATAGAGCCTACTTCAGCCACCGAGGAATGTCCTCACTGAAAATGTGGCTAATGATATGTCACAGTGGACTTTTGTCACGACTGAGGTAACATGTTAAGAGTAAAGGCACTGAATTGGGGCTCACTATCTTAGTTCCCTTTTCCTTATAGGAAGAGGCAGATCTTAAATAAATTCAACAAGCACAAAAATGTCCAGTCCCATATGTACCCTTATCTATATCTAGCACTTCTTACTCTCCACTGAGCCATCTCTAACAAGGCACCCCAACAGTGCTGCAAGTTCAGTGCCCCAAAGTAATTTATTATCCTCCCCACTCTTTGTCTTTATCTGAAGTTATGTTTCTAATAACCATGGCCAACTTCTGGTGTGCAATCTGCCTTGGCCCCACTGTATAATTTGACTGTGATTCTATACCCACAAGTGTATCTTTCACTCATCTACTGTTTTACTTCCTGAAATCACCACCCTAGCTTATAACTTTATAGCCTCTTTTAAAGACTAATGCAAACAGATTCAAACTAAACTTCAGAAAGATGAATCTGGCAACAAGGCTTGAAATTAAAATTAACCCTTGAACAACACAAGTTTGAACTGCACAGGTCTACTTTTACAGACATTTTTTTCCCCAAGAACAAATACTACAGTACTATGCAATCCACAATTGAATCTGTGGATACAGATGGTTGACTATAAAGCTATACACAGATTTTCACCTGTGTGGTGTGTGCGTGCCCCTAGCTCCTGCATTGTTCAAGGGTCAACTTGAACATGTATATATGTATATCTCTATATATACGTATATGTATATATGTATACATGTATGCATGCTGCTGCTGCTGCTAAGTCGCTTCAGTCGTGTCCGACTCTGTGCGACCCCATAGACGGCAGCCCACCAGGCTCCCCCATCCCTGGGAGTCTCCAGGCAAGAACACTGGAGTAGGTTGCCATTTCCTTCTCCAGTGCATGAAAGTGAAAAGTGAAAGTGAAGTCGCTCAGTGGTGTCTGACTCTTCTCGACCCCATGGACTGCAGCCTACCAGGTTCCTCCACCCATGGGATTGTCCAGGCAAGAGTACTGGAGTGGGGTGCCATTGCCTGCTCCAACATGTATGCATATATATGTATATATGCACCAACATATGGAAATCTATGACAAATATCAGAAAATATGAAAATTTCAGAGCTATTTATCTAAAATATGTTCACAATTAGCATTATCTTTAAAAGAAAAATTTTAACCTAAATAAAGGGGGAAAAAATTCAAAACAGTGTCTTTTCTTTATAGGTGAATCAATGAATGGCCTTGTTTTTATTCAAGTAGCCAATTGGCTCATATGTCCAAGAGCCTGTTGAAGGTGATTTTGTTTTGGCGAGTCAACAATACTAGATCTTTTACTCAACTGAGAGGACTTAGCTGCTCTCTTTAATGATCAAGAGTGTTGATATTTCCTAAGAACTCCCAGTTAATGGTATTTTGACTTGGTGGTCACAAAGCTTTCTTCAGAGAAAACACTTAACAGCTTATTAACTACTATGTATTTGAAAAATCACTTTCAGCATTATATTTGATTACACTTCTACCTTAAGAATTATTTTGCTTCTTAAAAAATACAATCAATGTTGAGCCGCTTTGAATGCACAATCCACGGTTATTTTAGCACAGTGTAATAATAATAACCTATCTTGCCTCCAAAAAATAGTTTTAAGGAAACTGAGGTGCTCATTTTCGATTCTCTCACTTCCTCACCCCCCAATATATACAAGAAAATAAGTTCAAAGTGGCTGCTTGAATCCCCAAAGTCTCTCAGAAAAAAAGAAATCTTCTTTTCTCAGACCACAGTGTAGTGAAATAAATTAGTATAATGATTTATGTTTACTGTTTTAGTCAATTCTGATAGAGATTATAGAGACAAAATGACAAACTGCCTTAGTGGTAAACTTAAATCATGTCAGCCAATCTTTAGTTTTTCCTTACTCTAATTGCTCCTCCTGTTCATTTATCTTCCCAGGCAATCTTGGGAAGAAATACTAGTTCAATCAGTGCATGTGCAAACCACCCGAGATAAAAAAGTTTAGTCTAATTTGTCTCACTAAATCGTAATGCCTCTAGTAAACAAATCTTGGTTTGAAAGGAGACTAAAGAAATCTGAATAATTATGGTGCAAAATGCTCTCTTTTTTGCATTTTGAAAGATAACCGTTTATATACAGGTTGCTGTCTCTCCACTCCTACTCTATACTTCTTTCCTTATTGTCTTTGAAAGAACGTCTTATTTCCAAATTAGAGCCAAGCATTGCTCGCAGTATCTTTACTCACACAGTTCCTGCTCAATATAAAAGTAAAAGATGCATACTTTAAAAAAAAATCCAGCAGTGTTCTACACTGAAAAAGGCTCAGTTGAGAAGTGACTTTTATAGGAATAATAGAGAGATTTCAGTTTAAAGTGGAGATAAAACCTCCAGCCACAGGAAGAAGATTTTGAAGCACAGAAGCTCTTAGCTCATGAGAACACACGCTTATGAGTGTGTGTTTCTCTGTTTCAACAGCAAAACTTGATAACTGGCTTATTGGGTGCCAAAAAAGTGGGCTATATCACTTTTCATTTGGGGGGACTAGGAAACCCAGGGAAATTGGCTTCATCTTTTGTCTGTTTTCATTGGAGAGTCACAGAATATTATCTCCATGTTAGAAAACATATCAAACCAGGGTGACTATGATTAAGGTCTTTTAATTACATTTTTTTGTCTGTACACAGAACAAGCCTATCTATCTTCTCTGGGTTCTCTCTGGAACTAAGAGAGAAGACTGAATCTGAGCTGTTAAGTGTTGCCAAAGACGAGCTGGGTGGTCTTGTCAACAATGCGGGGTAGGAATTAATAGAATGTAGCAGCTTCTACTGGAGAAGGTGATGGCACCCCACTCCAGTACTCTTGCCTGGCAAATCCCATGGACGGAGGAGCCTGGTGGGCTGCAGTCCATGGGGTTGCTAGGAATCAGACACGACTGAGTGACTTCACTTTCACTTTTCACTTTCATGCATTGGAGAAGGAAATGGCAGCCTACTCCAGGGTTCTTGCCTGGAGAATCCCAGGGACGGGGGAGCCTGGTGGGCTGCCGTCTATGGGGTCGCACAGAGTTGGACACGACTGAAGCAACTTAGCAGTAGCAGCAGCAGCAGCTTCTACTCGCATAAAAAGGAGAAAATCCCTAGAGCCCTGGTTGCTGTGTGGAAGCCGCAGCATTTGCTTGCTGCTTCCAACAGGAGTTCTAGGTGTGACTCCCTAAGGGCTTCAGGTGAGGGTCCCTTGTCAGGACAAGCTCAGCGGCATACCCCATTATCAGCAAGATAGATTTTCATGCTTGTCATAAACTGTTAGAACTAAGGGATCTGACATGCCGTCTTTTAAAGGAGAATATTGGATACAATGGGGACACTGGTCTAGAAGAGATTAGGGACTATCTTAAGATTATATAGGCAATAAGGCAGAGAGCTGGGACAGAAACAGGGGTCCTGCCAAACCAGGGAGACTGACCCTAGACTCTCTAAACCCATCCTTAAGGGTGTAGCAAGAATGAAGCAAACCAAAGAAGCACATTTGAAAAAGCAAAAAAGAGAAGGTTTTAAATATTAGAGCAAACTTTACTCTTTCCTGATTAGCAGAGTCATTTTCATGCCAACATACTTGGATTCTGCTAGGAGCTTTGGCAAAAATGGAGAAGGGCATGGCATGACCTCAGGAAGCTTCAGGTCTAGTGGACAAGATGGACTGGGTGTGTAACTAACCAGCCACGATGCTAAGTCAGAGAAATCAAGGGGATAACTATGTGTTATTTGTAGAACTACTGTGGGAGAATGGATTGCTTGGACATAAAATTCCTCTTTATGATTGAATCCTCACTATGTAGCAAGAACAATTAATGGCTTAAATATTAGTGAATAACACACCCAGAGTGAGGTGATGCAGTTCACAGGACTATCAGTGAAGTTAAGATCATGCTTGCCTTTCTCTGTTTTTCCTAAAAGAATGTGCAATGTGTACAGACGAGAAACTAACAGACCCACTGCTTTCTTATATTTTACAATCTAAGAGGTCAATTTAATATACGTGTAATAGTGTTAACATATTTCTCCTTTGCTGGCCTCTGTTGCAGAGAGATGCATGGCTCTGCCAATGCAGTGTTTATGGGGGAGCTACCACTGATCAAGCTCTGCTATGTGCCAGGCATTGTCATGGGCACATGGGTGTATTTCATCTCATGTACTCATCACGGCAGTCCTATAAATAACTGTTACTATCTCCATTTTACAGATGAGAAAATTGGATTTTAGAGAGGGTAAGTAATGTGTTGAAGATCACATAGCTAATAAATAGCAAAGCAGGAATTTTAACCAGACGTGAAGACCCCAGTCTCCATGTTCTCCTCCCTCCTCCTATTGCTAAAGCATGATGCTTTGGAGAATAGAGAAAGAAATCAATCATCTCAACCAACAAAGAAGGAAAGATCTTTCACAGAAGAGTGAAGAGGAGGGGGTATGATTTTGAGGGTCTGCAGACAGAAGAAAGCAAGAAAGGGGAAAGAATGTGTGGCACTCAGAGGCACAGACACTATGAATGACTATACACCTGTCTTCTGTCTTATTCTGCCAACTCTCTGGGCCAGAGCAGCACTGACTACCTGAGAATAATGATGAGTGCATGTGGGCTTGTACCCTTTCCTTCCATAAACTCAAGCAGTATAGGTTTGAGTTAGAACACATCTTTGTGCACATTGTGACTTTGGCAGTAAGACCAGAGGCAATGAACATACCATGTAACTAGGCTGGGTTAAAGGGAGAAAGAAACAGACCAGCTTGGGATCTTTACATATGCAACATATGTCCTTATGCTCAGGTTAGATGATAAGTTTTGCTTGCTTGCTATTTCAGTAACAAAGTGTTTCTATTAAAGGAAAGCAGCTTCAATATTTAATAGGGAATGCTATCTTTTATTAAAAGCCTTAGGAACAACAACGAAATAAACAACCAAAACAAAAACTTGAATACAGAAAGGATCTTAAAGTATTTGTTATCAGACAACAATCACAAAGCTGTTTGTGAACACTGTGTTTAGGTAAGAATTTTTTTTTTTTTTGGTAATTAAGAAATTAAAGAGGAAAGATAAGAGAATCTTTGCTTCTGTATGAGTGAGGACATAACTCATGTCAAACCTCTGAATTCTTATCACTTCCCAGGATACTCATTTATCATGGTCATCTATCTGCTTCTCAGGCCAGTGAGAAGAAAACATCAAAAAGCGTAAGCAATCTTGATCCGCTGAAGAAACTCCGATATTGGGCATGACCCTTCAAAAGGCATCAGCATCAAACAGAAGCTATGTCAACTCCCACACACGGCAAGAGGTTACAATGCTAAAGATTAAAGACTTGATGTTATAGGGGAACTAGGAAAAGCTATGTTTAAAAAATAAAAGATAATTTTCTTCTTTTTTCTGAGCTCCTTTCATGATTGTTCTCTGCAACTTACTTCATATAGAATTGCTTGGTAGCAGTTTTCTGACGGAAAAAGCTTAAGGAATGAATATGTTGTCAAAAATTTAAACAATTATTTGTGTTATTTTATCCAGGATCTTAAAGCCTATCTTTCTCCCTGAAATGCTAAAATTCAAAAAAAACAGAATGAGAAAGAACTGAAAACTTGATTGGTAGAAACATGTGGAATAAGATTCAACATGGCATCATCTGACGCACCATCATAAAATTTCAAAACCTCCAAAGAGTCATACTGTCGAGGCATTTCACAGAAACTGATGTAAGTCGGAGAAGGCAATGGCAACCCACTCCAGTACTCTTGCCTGGAAAATTTCATGGACAGAGGAGCCTGGTAGGCTGCAGTCCATGGGGTCGCTAAGAGTCGGACGTGACTAAGCGACTTCACTTTCACTTTTCACTTTCATGCATCGGAGAAGGAAATGGCAACCCACTCCAGTGTTCTTGCCTGGAGAATCCCAGGGATGGGGGAGCCTGGTGGGCTGCCATCTATGGGGTAGCACGGAGTCGAACGCGACGGAAGCGACTTAGCAGCAGCAGCAGCAGATGGGCTGAGTCACTGGGATTCTCAACTTTTATGGCAGGGAGCACCTATCTGGGCTGTAACCATCATCTATGTATCATGCCAAGTAAAGAGTAAAGAGCTCAAACTACGTTTGAGCTCTCTTGCTACCAAAGAATGTTCTGCACCATTATCTGGGAAGTCCAATGATGTCCAGAGAGCTGTCTCTAGCAGAGATTGTTAAATCTTGTCTCTATGCTAGCCTGTGGAGGAACTCTCATCCTACGGTGAGAGATGGCAGGCACAGCCTCACCAAGTGAGAGGGCTGGAGCTTGGCAGCACTACAGCACAGCTGTATTTGCAGTGCCCGCTGGAAAGAAGCATAGCCTTCTGTGGATAAGACCCAGGGGAGCTGAGACTATGTCTTGACTAAGTGCACAAAAAAGATGAATAGTATGAAACAGAAAGCAGTGAGACTAAATCTTGGAGGACGCATAGGAAGATCCCAGATGAATCAGACTAACCTGAAACTTAGTCACACCAGGTGAAGGTTCATTTGCAGGTTCTTTCATGGGGAGAAAAGGGAATCTGGCATCAACACCTCTGCATATTTTTTATTTCTTTAAATGAAAGTCAGGGATTGAACCCATGCCCCTTGCAGTGGAAGCACAGTGTCTTAAAGCCTGGACCAGGAGAGAATTCCCTCTATATCTTTATTTAGAGATTGGGGTCTATACCTAAAGTGAATGAACCCTGAGGTTTCTTGGGTGGCCTCAGGGGGACCAGAAAACATTATAGTCGTTTGAAAAATTTGTGACAATGTTGTATAAATGGTTTTTTTCTTCTGAGAAAGCAAGTTTCAAATGCATCTAGAACCCAAAAGAGGTTGCCCATTGCTCGATTCCCTGGCAGCTCAACTGGTAAAGAATCCGCCTGCAATGTGGGAGACATGGATTCGATCCCTTGGTTGGGAAGAACCCCTGGAGAAGGGAATGGTTACCCACTCCAGTACTGTGGCCTGGAGAATTCCATGAAGCGTATGGTCCGTGGGTTCGAAAAGAGTTGGACACAGCTGAGTGACTTTCACTTAATACTTACTGGATATACAGGCAAGTACACTGCTTTTATGCAGGCTGAGTCAGCCATAACACAATAATCATTCTCTTATAAATCATAATAATCATTACTGTCTTCGTTTTCATAGTCTTGAATTCAAAGACTCTTCTAAGATTTTCCACATTGTTATATGAAATAGGGGAAACTGGATTTTTATGGGCAACAACAGTTTGAGTCTTAGTGTGGACAAAACCAGAGAAGCAGCTTGCTACTAAACCTAAAAAAAAAGTCTGATTCCACCTGGATATGTGATAATTAGAGCCAAAGCTTGAAAACTCAGATGCCTATAGGCAGCCTACAGAAGGTCAAGCCAGAGGTAATAAAAGGCGATGAAAACACACCCTTTCTCTTGGGAGACTATAAGGAACTGTGCAGCACGTGCCAGGGCCAGCCAAGACTCAGGTCCAGAGGTTACCATGATGGGATGCATGTCCAGTATTGCCAGATCTTCCAGATTTTCAAGAAAATCTAGAGATGTGGAATTTTAAGCAAAATTTCTGTTACCTTAAGGATATCCAATGAGAGCTTTATTAAGATGTACAGATCTTTATTTGATGAATAGTAGCATATGCGGGCGTGCTCAGTCATGTCTGATGTTTTGTGACCCCATGGACTGTAGCCCACCAGGCTCCTCTGTCCATGGCAAGAATACTGGAGTGGGTAGCCATTTCCTCCTTCAGGGGAGCATCCCAACCCAGGGATTGAATCTGCATCTCTTGCATTGCCTGGCGGCTTCTTTATCACTGAGCCACCTGAGAAGCCCCCAGACAGACCCAGGAGACATTTATTCTCCCAAGCCCAGTATCTAATGAGCAATGTTAGGGGAGACCTTTAGGGATCATATGAGGTTTACATTAAGTTCTTGCAGAAATTCAGTACTTACAAAAAGGCTGATTTCACTACTGACTTATCTGTAATCCCTTTGTATAGTTCCAGCCTGAAGAGTCAAAGTGTGTTTAGAAAGAAGTGTTAGTTGCTCAGTCATGTCCCACTATTCGAAAATCCATGGACTGCAGCCTGCCAGACTCCACCATCCATGGAATTTTCCAGGCAAGACTACTGGAGTGAGTTGTTATTCCCTTCTCCAGGGGATCTTCATGACCCAAGAATTGAACCCAGGTCTCCTGAATTGCAGGCAGACTCTTTACCATCTGAGCCAGCAGGGAAGCCCTGGTGTGTTTCAGTTCAGTTCAGTTCAGTCGCTCAGTCGTGTCCGACTCTGCAACCCCATGAATCGCAGCACGCCAGGCCTCCCTGTCCATCACCATCTCCCGGAGTTCACTCACATTCACGTCCATTGAGTCCGTGATGCCATCCAGCCATCTCATCCTCTGTTGTCCCTTCTCCTCCTGCCCCCAATCCCTCCCAGCATCAGAGTCTTTTCCAATGAGTCAACTCTTCACATGAGGTGGCCAAAGTACTGGAGTTTCAGCTTTAGCATCATTCCTTCCAAAGAAATCCCAGGGCTGATCTCCTTCAGAATGGACTGGTTGGATCTCCTTGCAGTCCAAGGGACTCTCAAGAGTCTTCTCCAACACCACAGTTCAAAAGCATCAGTTCTGGTATGTTTAGTGTATTGTAAAAGGCTTCTCTTTATGGAAGGAAAAAAGGCATTATTTTATATGCACTGGGACTCTGTTCTTAAGGACACTCACACATGACCATTGTGAGGGCCATGCCCAAGAAAAGGATACTATATTTGTGTATGTGTGTGTGAACTGACTGTCCGAATATTTTGTCCGTTTTTAAATCCCAATCAAGTTAATCAATGTCCTCTTCTTATCCTGGCCTGTAGAAAGAGTGGTCACCCTGTACTGGCAGGGCAATATCAAGAGAGATGGCAAACATAAAATGTTCACAAAAAGTGGCTCAGAGTTGCGCAGTAGCCAGCCACCAACAGTAATGATGGGCAAACAGGGAGATGCCGGTAAATGAAATCTTTGTTATTTAAAAATTTGCAATTGATTCATCACCCAAGGAAACTTTAGTAGAATTGGATTATGTTGCTGGTATCTGAGGACAAGAGATAATACCCAATTCAGGAGTTAAAGTGAGAAAAGTGGCTTCCAGCATTAAAGACAAGGAGACACCTTCTTTGACCTCTAACAGTGTCAGATCTTAGTCACTCTGATGGCCTTTATGGTGTATTAAGTTGGCTAAGCTACAGACTTCATTTATGCAATCAAACACTAATGTAGGTGTTGCTCAGAAGGTAATTTTGAAGATGTGATTGAAGTCCATAGTCAGTGGACTCTAAGAGAGATCATCCTAAGTTAATCTGAGTGGTGTGATTCAGTCAATTGAAAGGTCTCAAAAATAGTGGTGAGGATTTCCTGAAGTAGAAGAAATCACCTCTGTGGACAGGAGTTGCCCTTCCTGATGGCCTACCTTGTGGATTTCAGACTTGCCTAGCCAGTTCTGACTATTGTATAAACCAATTCTTTGCAATAACTCTCTTAATATAGACTTCTACTGGTACTGCTTTTCTAGTTGACCTCTGACTGATTGATAGAGTTAGTCCTCTTGGACTGTGTAGCCTTGGCTTCATTTTTCATAAAAATGTCTTAGGCCACACAATTTTTAAAAAACAGACTAGTTTAAAACTGTTTCTTTTAAGCAAAATATAGCTGAATTAGAAAAACTTAAATAAATTGTGCCTTAGTAGAGTCAATAACTGGAGAAGGCAATGGCACCCCACTCCAGTACTCTTGCCTGGAAAATCCCGTGGACAGAGGAGCCTGGTAGGCTGCAGTCCATGGGGTCGCTAGAAGTCGGACACGACTGAGCGACTTCACTTTCACTTTTCACTTTCATGCATTGGAGAAGGAAATGGCAACCCACCCCTGTGTTCTTGCCTGGAGAATCCCAGGGACAGGGGAGCCTGGTGGGCTACTGTCAATGGGGTCTCACAGAGACAGACTCGACTGAAGTGACTTAGCAGCAGCAGAGTCAATAACCTTTTTGAATTTTTGTGACTAGTGACCTATTTGTACTTACAGTAATTTTGTGTTTTCTGTTGACATTTGTTTATTTTTTTAACTTGCTTCTCCTTCCCCTCTTTTTTTCCTGCATTTTATTGGAACGTTAAAAAATTTAAAACTTTCTCCTACTGTTTCTTTTGTTGGTTTGAAAACTATATGATGACTCTACCTTCTTTTAGTGGTCATTATTATTTTATATCTATTTTTATTCATATTTTTAGTAATAAAACATAAAGCTATTCATTATTTAATAGCCTTTCCCAAACATGCTATGGAACTTACTAGGCTTTAAATATCATCAAACAATCCCAAACAAAATATTATTTTTTCTAGAGTTTTAGTTTTATTAATCTTATATATGCTAACATTTGTTTTCATTAGTTTCCACAGTAAACAGTTAATTCTTTTTCCTATATGTGAATGAATGAACCATCTTGGCCTTGAATTTAACTGTTTACTATAGCCTTTTTAATATTTGACATGATCTCAACTATTAAAATTCCGAAGATATGTCTTAAACAGTGTAACCCAGAAATGCTCTAAAATTTCACAAAATACAATCAAAAGATGAGTAAAATAGAATTGTAAGCTTAATTCATTACATTTTCCAAGGGGCATGCTGTCCCTTTTCATGAATTTCTAGAATTTTGTACCATAGAACCAGAAAAGAATAGGCATCCACAAATGACTTCAAGATATCTAGAAGCAATAGGTTAATGTTTAGTGGTATTAGATAAAATTTTAATATAACTTAGATGTGGAGTTACAGACTATATAGTATTAAGACAGTATCTAATATGCAAAAAAGTTCATTTTCCTTAAACATTTTTTTACAGAGACATAAAATTGTTCTTTAATTAAGAGTCAAAATTTTAAACCACTACTAATTAAACCAATGTTGTTATTGAGAAAGATTACAGATCTCAATCCATTGATTCACACAAAGTAATAGCCATTATTACACCGATTTCAAACCTTCTGGGAAAGCAGAACAAAAACCCTGAACTTAAATAAGGTTCAGAGTTGTTCTAAAAATGGTGTAAGTCAATAATTAATCAATCAGAACGAATCTGTTTTTGTATAAAAATTTAAACACACAAAATGAACACCTTGAGACACTTTGGGAATATATGAAAGCAAAGAATTTCCAAATAAACACAGCCCACGCTTATGAGTGAAGCCCTCCGCTGTTGTGGGCTGCAGAAGAGCAGCGCAGTGTAGACAAAGCATGATAGGGTCATAGATCACAGTAATAACATTTGCAATAAACAATAACAGAACAAAGCAGACATCTATAAGAATCCCACAAGGAATTTACGTTATCCATAATTTTTCTTTACATTTGAGAAACTATGGCAGGAAAGGCCATTACATTCAATGGCACCAATTAATTTCTGCAACTTTTAATGACATCTTTCTGAGTAAAAACCTCACATAATGCCCTGAGCACATGATTGATAGCAGCTTATGTTTGATTTGTACTGGATTCCTGATTTTTTTTTTTTTTTTTAGTATTTTTAAAGAGTCCCTCTGCAGCCAATCAAGCAATCAACATGAAATACTCAGATTCTCTCTTGAAAACTACAGGAAGAAAGAAAAGACAATGTGGCTTCTTTCCTGGACCAACAGATGACTACTGATGTTAATTAAGTAGTTTTCAGGCTGATGGATTATAGAGATTTTTATTTTAAAAAAAAAATGACAAAGAAAGCCATTTAATTTTTGCTCTATTCAGGATATCAGAGTATGCTGCTGCTACTGCTAAGTCGCTTCAGTTGTGTCCTACTTTATGCGACCCCATAGATGGCAGCCCACCAGGCTCCCCCGTCCCTGGGATTCTCCAGGCATGAACACTGGGGTGGGTTGCCATGTCCTTCTCCAATGCATGAAAGTGAAAAGTGAAAGTGAAGTCGCTCAGTCATGTCTGACTCTTAGCGACCCCATGGACTGCAGCCCACCAGGCTCCCCCGTCCAAGGGATCTTCCAGGCAAGAGTACTGGAGTGGGGTGCCATTGAACATACTCTTAAATATAACACACAATTTTCCTTTATTGACTTCCCTACTGCTGCTACTGCTGCTAAGTCACTTCAGTCGTGTCTGACTCTGTGCGACCCCATAGACGGTAGCCACCAGGCTTCCCCGTCCCTGGGATTCTCCAGGCAAAAACACTGGAATGGGTTGCCATTTCCTTCTCCAATGCATGAAAGTGAAAAGTGAAAGTGAAGTCGCTCAGTCATGTCAGACTCTGAGCGACCCCATGGACTGCAGCCCACCAGGCTCCTCCGTCCACGGGATTTTTCAGGCAAGAGTACTGGAATGGGGTGCCACAGCCTTCTCCTAAATTATTCCCTAGACTTTAACAAAAAGTATTTCTTACTATCCTAGAAAATATTCCAAGTTTGTAATATCAATGAAAGGATTTAAACTGAACAAATAGGACCACACAAGAACTCACATATGTTTTTAGTGGGCATGATCATGGGAAATGAATCCTTGATTAGTATGGGGTGTGGCTGGAACTTTGCTTTCCTTTAACCATAAAAGCTCTAGTCAAAATCTGGTTGAGTTTAAAAAATAATCTAAGATAGTGAGTATGTGTAGCAGTGTGCTGGTAAGCTCAAGGACTCTATTTACAAGGTATGTGTTCTTTAGAAGGGTCTTCTGAATAAGAAATAGAGAAACCTATAAGAAGCAACATAACATGTGTGTAAGTGACAACCTGCAAAGCAAATACGGCCTGATGAAGACCAAGTACCGCTCAGAACCATTTATCAGTGATGAGCATGAAGGGAATATGGAGTGTCTAGGAGGAACAGAACACACATTTATTTCATAAATGTTCATTGTCTCTTTCAGTCTAAACACTGAGACAAGTTTGGGATTCCCAGGCAGTGCTAGTGGTAAAGAACCCACCTACCAATGCAGGAGACGTTAAGAGACCTGAGTTTGGTCCCTAGGTTGGGAAGACCCTCTGCAATAGGAAATGGCAACCCATTCCAGTATTCCCGCCTGGAGAATCCTATGGACAGAGAGGAGCCTGGCTGGCAAAGAGTTGGACACTACTAAGTGACTGAGCACATACAATGAGGCAAGTTCAGAAAGGCTAAGTGACTTCGCCGAGGGCACAAAGAAGATAGTACAGAGCTGGGCTCATCCAACTTGCTCTAAAATTGTAATTGGTAAATAATACGTTTTACCGTGCCATGAAAATAACAGAAACAAAAGGACATTGGATTTCATGATTCAGTGACTTAAAATGAAAATTAGTGTAAAAGTCTGCTATTAATTGGTGGTTTAGATATTTCTAAATTATTTCAACATAGATATTAATCATATATGAAAATCATAATTCTTGTTCGAGGAACTCTATCTACCTAACTGCGAGCAGTCTTGTGTTCATGGTTAAGGAAGAATCAGTGCCTAGATACTTGGGGAATAAACGTACTCAGGCCTTTAAATTTCTATAACTTTCCTGTAATTATCCATGGTTCCTGGTATGTTTACCAACCAAGAATTCCCAATAACCCAGCAGTCACTCAAATCCCACAACCTCTGCTAACAAATAGGGTTTTGATGACAGAGAGCTAGATGAAAGATGATAAAATTCAAGTTTTTCCATGACCGCTAATATTGTCATGAAAGAGTTATGTGGTTTTATACCAGAGCAAGCCACAGGCTACGTTCTGATGTGTGCCTTATGTAATCTTTCTTTCAATCCACAAAAAGTTACATAAAATGGAATAATTTTTTTTCTAATTAATGGACTCATCCAATTTGATTTTCTATATTTCTTTATAGTAAAAGTACAAGATTACTGCCAAACTCTTCTAAAATGTTTCCCCTATAGATAACTGCTGAGGATTATTGCATATTAATGGAGATCCAAGAACTGGAAGTGCCCTCAGAGGAAATAAACTCTAATATCCTCATTTTTTAAAAAACAAATCCAGAAACAGAAGCACTGAAAGTACTTGCCCAACACCACTGAGAAAACTGTGGTAAAGCCAGGGTTAGAACCCTAGTAACCAGATGCCTAATAAAATACAGTGATATTCCCTGATTATTCTTTTTGTAACATCAAAATCAGAGTAACAAGAAATAGAGCATTGCACTGTGTTTCCAAAAACATTCTGTGAGCCCTGTTAGAGACTGGCATATTCTTTTGCCTTCCCTTTTTAAGAAGACACAAATTAAACCTTGCCCAGAAAGATCAAGATCAAACTTAAAAGTACTCCCCCAAGCAAATGTGTTAGCATTCTGAACATTCAATATTCGTCATTGTTATTCTTCTTAGCAGAGGCTAAGAGTCTTATTAATTGCCATGTGCCTTTTGTTTCCTGTAAAACAAAATGTACTCCTTGTATATGAAGAGATTATTTCCTTATTCAATTAAGGAAAGGAGGAGAAGTGGTCAAGAGTGCTGGGAAAACTAAATGAGAGAGAAAAGAGGCAAAACAGGGAAAGAGGATGGAAGAGAGTGAGGTATTCAATTAAAGAGTACTGTGGAACCACTGCCCACCCATTGGTATGGCTATTTTAAAAGCAAAAAAAAAAAAAAGAAAAGAAAAGAAAAAAAAAGGAAATAACAAACATTGGTCAGGATATGGAAATATTGGAAACCTTGTGTACAGTTGGTGGGGATATAAAATGGTATAGCACCTGTGGATAACTATCAGTTCAGTTCAGTTCAGTTGCTCAGTTGTGTCCGACTCTTTGTGACCCCATGAATTGCAGCACGCCAGGCCTCCCTGTCCATCAGCAGCTCCCAGAGTTCACTCAGACTCATGTCCATCGAGTCCATGATGCCATCCAGCCATCTCATCCTCGGTCGTCCCCTTCTCCTCCTGCCCCCAATCCCTCCCAGCATCAGAGTCTTTTCCAATGAGTCAACTCTTCGCATGAGGTGGCCAAAGTACTGGAGTTTCAGCTTTAGCATCATTCCTTCCAAAGAACACCCAGGGCTGATCTCCTTCAGAATGGACTGGTTGGATCTCCTTGCAATCCAAGGGACTCTCAAGAGTCTTCTCCAACACCACGGTTCAAAAGCATCAATTCTTTGGCCCTCAGCCTTCTTCACAGTCAAACTCTCACATCCATACATGACCACTGGAGAAACCATAGCCTTGACTAGATGGACCTTAGTTGGCAAAGTAATGTCTCTGCTTTGAATATACTATCTAGGTTGGTCATAACTTTTCTTCCAAGGATAACTATATGACTATATGACAATTAAAAAAAAAAAGCAAACATAGAATTACAATATGACCCAACAATTCCACTTCTGGGTATATATCCAAAGAAGTGAAAGCAGGGACTTGAACAGCTATCTGTATAGTCATAGCAGCACTGTTCATAAGACCCAGAAGATGCAGGCAAGTCAAGGGTCCATTGATGGATAAAACAAACGAATTCACATACAATGGAATATTACAAACATAAAAATATAAATACATATGTAGACACATACAATGGAATATTACTCAGCCTTAGGAAGAAAGGAAATTCCACCACATGCTATAGTACAGATGAACCAGGAAGACACTGTGCTAAGTGAAATACGCCAGTTACAAAAAAATAAAATTATATGTGATTTCACTTATATTTTACTTAGAGTAGTCAAATTCATAGAGGCAATAAGTAGAATAATGGTTGCCAGGGCCAGAGGGGAGGGGAGAATAGAGAGTTGTTGTTTAATGGATACACAGTGTAAGCTGGAAAAGGTGAAAAAATTCTGGTGGTAGTTGCATAGCAGTGTGAATGCACTTAATGCCATGGAACTGTACACTTACAAATGGATAAAGTGGTAAAAATTTTTTTCATATTTATTATATCTATTTATATTGGAATATAGTTGTTTTACACTGCTATGCCAGTTTCTGCTATACAGCAAAGGGAATCAGCCATTTGTATACATATGTCCCCCCTACCTTTCTGGATTTCCTACCCATTTATGCCACCACAGAGCATTGAGTAGAGTTCCCTGTGTGGTGCAGTGGGTTCTCATTAGTTATCTCTTTTATTCATAGTAGTGTATATATGTCAATCCCAATCTCCCAGTTCATCCACCCTCCACTCTTCCCCCTTGGCATCCATATGTTTGTTTTCTATGTCTGTGTCTTTATTTCTGCTTTGCAAATAAGATCATTCTATACCTAATATGGGAAATTTTCTGTTATGTATACTTTACCACAATTTTTTTTAAAAAAAACAGAGTCTTAGGAGAAATTTATAAAAGGCAAAAATATAAATGAGCCTTATACTTCAGTATGCACTAAAAAAGAATAATAATCCCTCTGAAGTAACAGGCATTATTTTTAGCAAAGGTAATTCTTTTTGTTTCTAAAACAAGCAATTGCTTTTCAAAGACAAGGGATCTGAGGGCAATTCCACTTTCTTTCCCCACAGACAGTGTTTAAAGGCAGGTAAACTAGTGCACTCTTTCTGTCTTAGAAAAGGTACACTCTGGAGTCAAAATGTTTTTTCCCTTGTGCAGTGCAATATTTCGTTTGATTATTCCTATTTGAAAATAAATAGCCACATCTTTATTTTTGCAATACTTTTTCTGATCGATCCAAGGGCAGCAGCAATGAAATATTTATTCTTTCTACTCCTTTACAGTTTGTTTTTCTTTAATTACAGGAAATTCTCGTTATAAATACGCTCTGTGTTATCAGGCAGCATCAGCTATTGGACACTTAGCCTGGCTGCCAAGTTTATTTTAGTCTTTACAGCTCCTACCTTGCAAGGACATTTTAACTTCTCCCATATCCTTTTACAGACTGGATAATGGCCAAACTGCAAAGGATCATTAATTATTAAATGATAGAATAGCTTCCCATGAGCAAAGGTGATATGAGGCAACTCATTTAAGATATGTAAAGTGGTATTCATTTTTATTGGCAAAACATAAAGTATCTTGAGATGAATGTTTGTTTAATTACCACTGCAAGAATATCGTATTATTATTACTCTCAGAGACTCCGGGAAGCTGCTACTGTGTGCTGGATCATTTACTATACTGCTGTGACACCAAGGGTGGACAGATGTGTTTCTGGCCCAAGAGGATCTATTAGAGGTACCATATGGATATGTGGAAGACCTGGGTTCGATCCCCGGGTCAGGAAGATCCCCTAGAGAAGGGCATGGCAACCCACTCCGGCATTCTTGCCTGGAGAATCCCATGGACAGAAGAGCCTGGCAGGCTACAGTCCAGGGGTCACAAAAAGTTGGACAAGACTGAGCAATTAACACACACACACACACACGCACACATGGATAGGTCTTGGTTAACTTACTTTATACAGTTTTGTGACTGAAATTGTTTAGGAGCAGTTCTGCTCCCAATATCGCCAGAAAATGTATCCATTTTATGAATCTCTATTTTTTGGTGTACAAGAACCACATCACATAGCTTACTGTCTACATTAAAATGAGTCCACTGTTTCATTGTTGTCAATAGCATAAATTTACTATTTCAACAGTCTCTTGCCCAAGTGAATAACTGGACTGTTATAAAAATTTCCCAAAAGAGCCATCAACTCTTCAATCAAAAGCATTAACAGGCAGTTCATATTCCAAGACTCTTTGAGTCTTTGCCCAAAGGTGCTTGCCATTTTTACCAATCCCAAACAATTATAAAATGATCCTTCACCAGTCTTACTCAAGTCCAGGCTATAAAAGACCATCCTTGAACCCAGACTTCAAAATTCTAACAAGTCAGAACTTGCCCTTCCCTCAAGTCTACATTATTTACATTAGCTGAAAAATGAAAAAATAACAATACCCCCTCAAATATACATAATGGAAGGATGGATAAACAAAATGTGATATATTCATACCCTGAAACACTGTTTAGTTATAAAAAAATCAAAGTACTGGTACATGTTACAATGTGGATAAACTTTAAAAACACTATGCTAAGTGAAAGAGGTCAGACAGAAGGTTGCATATTGCACGGCTCCATTTATATGAATATACAGAATAGGTGAACCCGTAGATACATAAAAAAGATTAGTGGTTGTCAGAGATTTTGAGGTGTGGAAGGGGAGTGGGGAGGGGCTGCTTAAGAGGTATGAGACCTCCTTTGGGGGTGATAAAATGCTTTGGAACTAGGTAGAGGTGATGAACACACAACATTGTACACTTTAAAAAGGTAGATTTTATTTTATGTGACTTCACCTCAATTAAATATGTTTAAGTCTGTGGAGTTGATAGTTTCCCCTACCTTGATAAGAAATAAAACTCATTTGTATTATTAACAGTTTGTTCTATGGTATTTGGGGACCCAGCACTCAACAGCCATAATTTAAATCAGAGACCATAATCCTTGTTGGCGTTTGAAAACAGACCTCACTCCCCTTGTTTGTGATCTTCAGTGACTCCCAAATTTGGAGTTCAGTTTCCCCTCAGTTTTCTCTCCCTGTGAGTAAATGGCCCCCTTTCGGTCACCATGTTTTATCTTCCTACACTACAGCAATCTTTAAGATGTCATTGATTTTGGGGGCACTCATTTGCAAATTCTAACCTCTGTATGCTTAGTTCTAAATTACTAAAATACAGTCTGCTTTTCAGTATGATGTCTTAATCCTTAAAAATTAAAGTATACATATCCATTTTTTGGTTTGTCTTTGTTTATTTGTAACTATTTAAAAACTGTTATATTTTTTAAAGTTCTTCTCTTGGAACCACAGAGGCTCTCTAAAGACATCTGGTGCAAGGAGGTACATTATGAAGATGCTACATATTTGTACCAGCACAGGGTTGGAATAGCTGGGTGTGGGTTAGTCTCCGTCTGTTTTGTCTAAAGGCAAATAATGAGAGGTGTAAGTGACGCTTTTGAGCTGTGGTGTTCGAGAAGACTCTTGAGAGTTCCTTGGACAGTAAGGAGATCCAACCAGTCCATCCTAAAGGAAATCTATCCTGAATATTCATTGGAAGGACTGATGCTGAAACTGAAGCTCCAATACTTTGGCCACCTGATGCGAAGAACTGACTCATTTGAAAAGACCCTAATGCTGGGAAAGATTGAAGGCAGGAGGAGAAGGGGATGACAGAGGATGAGATGGTTGGACGGCATCACCAACTCAATGGATGTGAGTTTGAGTGAACTCTGGGAGTTGGTGATGGACAGGGAGGCCTGGCGTGCTGCAGTCCTTGGGGTTGCAAAGAGTCAGACATGACTGAGTGACTGAATTCAACTGAACTGAAGCACATAGGCAATATTTCCCATTCCCGTCTCATTTGCCTGGCTTTTTGTTTCTGTTTGGGTATGCCTTTCCTGACTGACTCTTAGTCCAATTTTTTCCTGATGGCTCCTCCACTTATAACATAGCCAGAACTGAGTTCTCTGAACAACCGTAGTGTGAAGATGACTGTGCCTCTTGCTCTGCTGTTCTACTGTCCATTCCTTCCCACATTGCAAAATGTACTTGGATCTAAGCACGTTGAAGTCATGGATTATTTGTATAAGTACGTGTCTGCTTTGTTCAAAGCCAATTGTTTCATCCTAAAGCCCAATTCAGTAGATTTATCTTCAGCAATGACTGGGCTTTGATCACCCTGGAATAGGTGGTGTCGTGTGGTATGTAGCTGTCCTTTTCCAGGGCGCTTGCCTTATCAGGATACATGTCTGTTGATTTGTGGGAAGCTGGCTGTTTTTCGTTCCTGACAAACTCCAGTGATTAAAATGTAGTGGCTTGCTCTCGTTCCCCTGATAAAGGTGACAGCTGCAGACTTTCCAGTGGTGGTGGATATCGTCCATGCAGATTGCTTTTTAATGAAAGCAATATATTATCTTACCTAGAGACCCTGAAGCCTTACCTTGTTAATGTATTCTAGCCTGGCACCACATTTATCTATAAATTAGTTGTATTAAACACACTCCTTACTATTTATCCAGGCTTTAAAGAGTTTTTCTAGTGAGAGGATTTTGCCTTCTTTCTTCACCTTAAGTATTGTTATACCCAGTGACAACCCCACCAATATTTTAAAGTGCAGTTTTGTTTAAAAAAAAAAAAAATCTCCCAAGCTGTAAAACTATTACAACTATACTCCATAACTTGATAATCCTTCACCACATTTTGCCACTAAAATAAGAGTCAAAAAATGGAATTGTTTACAGCTTGAGCCTTTCACTTGAGTCTCCTAAAAATCTGCAATAATTCTAAAAGCAGAGCTCATTAACTAACATAATTAAACAAAGAGAAGAAAACAACTTAAAACTTAGTCTGTAAAGGCTAAGTTTAAATTTTAAAATTTGAGGTTTATAGGAACCCTCTTACTCATATGTAGGAACATCAAAAGAAAATGCTGTCATAGTTTAAGACTCAAAGAATCCCTTGACGTGCAATCTGGTTTTCCCGTATCTCACACAGGGCACACACCATCAGGTTGCCGGTGAGTGGTCCCAATTCTGCTGGGACTGAATGGCATCTATTGTCCTCTTGGAGGAAGACGCCACAGGGAGGTGCAAACTGCATGCTGTGGCTCTGGAAATAGTTACGGCACAGAGGCCTTGTAATGACCCATGAACCAAAATTGGAAACAAACAACTATTTTGCTGAATGTGTCCTCTCTGACCTAAACCCAATATTAAACTTTTTACAGAACTATAAATCAAATCCATTAAAAACAAAAAAACCCAGTGAACCAGTCTGAACTGAATCCAAACCTACATATTTTCTAAAACAACTGAACTGTAACAAAACTAAAACATCAAAATATTCTTCAACCTGAATCGATATTTCATTTGGTTCAAGTCTCTGAACCATATTTTCTGTTTCAAGACAGGATTATTGTTGCTAACCATCCCTTTAAAGAGGAAATACAGAAGGGAAGTTAATGCCATAGTTAGCATTGAGTATAAATAAGAAAAGTATGTTGCAAAATGTATGAAAAATATGCATTTTATAAATAAACATTTAAAGCAAAGCAAGAAAAAAACTGTCAAAAGAGGAAAATACAATAATCAAATCTGTGAACAACTAAGAAAATACAGGGGAACCAGTGCAGATCACCGTGAGGAAGCAGTAAATTTCATGTGGAATGAACTGATTCCATGGAATGGGAGAGGAAACAACCAAGCAAATATACATTAAGTACTGCTAACATCTACTTATATTTTAGACTGCAGGGAATTATTCACTTTAGTTATAATTTCCCTTACTTATTGATCATTTTTGTTGATTTATAAATGGCAAGAGAAGTAAGTAGTAAATAGAAAAAAGTTGGGAAGTAACTTTTGGTCTGTATGAATAAGAAATGATAAAATTCAAAAATATATTACTTGAACCTTTAAGTTATCTTAGAATAAACATTTGGATGATTTTTGGAAGAAATTTATGTTTAAGAAAATGATTTTCTAACATCCAAATTTTGCAAATTTTTTTTTGTGATGTAGAGACATGAATATGTCTCTAAAAATAATGGAAACTTAACTGCAAATTATATTTAGCTGTGCTCTGGCATACAGAAGTATGCATACAAACTATGCATAAAAAGTATGCATAAACACTAATCTAAAAAAGTCTAGCTTTTCCTGAATAGCACATTATTAGGGAAATGACCACAGGGCATAGCATCTGCAGATTCACGACTTTTTCCAACAATCAAGACAAGGTTCCTGAAAGGAATACTACAATATTCACACTTTGTATCTCTTAGGGCTGCAATGAAAAGTGAAAAGTCTGCCGTGTGTTCAAATCCTTATAAAACAATAAACTTATTTTCTATTTCTGGAAGTTTCTCTTAAAAATAATCGTGAATGTGAGAAGATTTACTCACAAGGATTATCTTTAAATACTATATCAGTTGAGTTCAGTCGCTCAGTCGTATCCGACTCTTTGTGACCCCATGAACCGCAGCACGCCAGGCCTCCCTGTCCATCACCAACTCCCGGAGTTCACTCAAACTCACGTCCATTGAGTCAGTGATGCCATCCAGCCATCTCATCCTCTGTCGTCCCCTTCTCCTCCTGCCCCCAACCCTCCCAGCATCAGAGTCTTTTCCAATGAGTCAACTCTTCACATGAGGTGGCCAAAGTACTGGAGTTTCAGCTTTAGCATCATTCCTTCCAAAGAAATCCCAGGGCTGATCTCCTTCAGAACGGACTGGTTGGATCTCCTTGCAGTCCAAGGGACTCTCAAGAGTCTTCTCCAACACCACAGTTCAAAAGCATCAATTCTTCGGCACTCAGCCTTCTTCACAGTCCAACTCTCACATCCATACATGACCACAGGAAAAACATATAGCAGGAACTATTAACTAATCGCCAATCCCCTCTCCTCCTTTTCTAGGGCACACAGCGAACAAACACCTCCCAGATTCCCTTGTGGTTAGAGATGGACATTTAAGTTCTACCCAGTGGAATGTGAACAAAAGTGATGTGTGATGTGTGTCCCTTTCAGTCTCACTGGTAATTATGCTCTTTTCCTTTCCATGACAACCTTGGAAGCATCATGTTAAAGATGATGGAGCCATAATATGGAAGGATATTTCATTCCTGAATCACCATTTGAAGGAAAGCTACCTGGTAACAGAAACACTGGCTTGCACTGTACATGAGCAATAAATGAGCACTATTGTGTGAAATCTGTTGAGACTTCAGGGGTTTATTTGTTATACTGCTACTTTAATATGCAACTTTTTAAACAATGGCAAATAACTAGAAACAACCTAAGTACCTAGCAAAGTTTCAGTGACCATTCTAGTCGGTGGACATCACTGATAATTTTAATTTCCCTCTTTGAAATGTTCTGGATAGTCTTTCTTTTCTACAATTTGTATATAAAACACTTGCAATTAATACCTAAAGTTTATAATTTTGATATTATACAAATCAAGTTAAATGTGTATAATTTCATGGTGAATAGTGTTGATGGCATCCAGAAGTGACGGATACTTTCAATAAAAGGAGGAAATATTTTATGTCCATAAAATGCTGTAAGTAGTTGGAAAGAAGCAAAAAATCCTTTTTTATTTTCCTCATAGTTTAGTTTTATTTTATTCAATGAAAAACTGATGATTTTAAATAGAGGAAATGTTTGGTGGTTGACTCCTGAATTTACACTGTCAAAAGCTTTTGTGTGTATTGTGTGTGTGTGTGTGTGTGTGTGTGTGTGTGAGAGAGAGAGAAATATCTAGTTGGAATCAAATGGAGACGATCAAGCAGGTGACCCATGGCATGACTGGATTCTTAATACTCCTGAAAATCTTAGTGTATGGCTGCCTAGTTCTCCTAGAAAAATATAAAGAATCATCTATTATTATATGACTACTACAGGGATAGACGAGTACATTCAATTTTCTTTTATATATTTCATATTCACAACTCTTACTTTATATATCAGTTATACAGTTACTGCCCCCTTTCATGATGGTCATTGTTTATATTATGTAAACAGCTTTGGGGCTTCCCATGTGGCGCAGTGGTAAAGAATCTGTCTGCCAGTTCAGTAGATGCAGGTTTGATCCCTGGGTCGGGAAGATCCTCTGAAGAAGGAGATGGCTACACACTCCAGTATTCTCGCCAGGATACACCCATGGACAGAGGAGTCTGGTGGGCTATTGTCCAGGAACTCACAAAAGAGTGACAATGTAAATGCAGGAGTCAACCACCAGTAACATTTTCTCTATTTAAAATCACCAGTTTTCCACTGAATAAAATAAAACTAAACTATGAGGACAATAAAAAGGGATTTTTTGCTTCACCTACTTACAGCATTTTATGAACATAAAATATTTCCTCCTTGGTGACTTAGTGACTGAACAACAACAGCAACAACCAGGTTTAACTCATTTACTTTTCTTAAAATCTATTCACATGGTAGGAGCTGTCTTAACCGACTTGTACATAACCAGCTTAACTAGAATAATCCTGTTTTCTTTCCACTGAAAAATCAACATTCTGATTGAAGTCCACTGTACTTTGAATGCATGGAGTTAACCTATGATAATACTTTTGTTTATTTTCAAAACTACCAGTTGAGCTATAATCTAACTGAGGGTTGTTAGGTTTGAGATTTGATTTTTACCCTGCTTAGAAGCTATAAATTATCCTGTTGTTGTTTCATGGATGCTGGCAGAGGACACAAAACTTGGGTCAGAGGCAAAGCACTGTTACTCGTGGCCCAGTGAGCAACAGGCGCACCAGTGTATCTGCATTTGTTCCTCTTGTTTGCAAGTCTCGCGAGGGCAACGAGTAGGCCCAGCTGAGGCAACACTGGGTTTGGTTTGTACTGCAGCTGAGGAACACTGGCGCTAGGAAATCTACCTCTTTATGATGAGCAGTAAGCAAGCCTGCTCGTTGCCCAGGGGGAGATGTTACCTCACCTCCCAAAGTTATTGCATAAACAACCCTGAGTAAGGATTCCAATGAAAGAGTAGTCAAAGTCTCGCAGTCTTGACACACGGTTGTTTTGAAAAATTGTCCTGAGATGAACTACAGACTTGGCTCCACTTTTTCAATTAATTGTATCGTATTCTACTTTTTCTCCTTTTCAGGAGCTGTTGATCATCATGTGCTACCTGTTGATAGCCTTCCTAGTGGTATAGAACTAGACTCTCACTCTATTTTCCAAAGTGCGTGTCTCAACAAAGAGGATGAGAACTACATGATGTCCAGAACCATATTACCCAATTTTCTCAGGGACTTCCTTTTAGAAACCACGTCTTCTCTTGCAGAAAAAGAAACCAATACCTTTTCAAGCTGTTGCAGCTGTAATAATCTAGCTACCATAGGAGCCAGTTTCCAGTTTAGGAATCATCGTGAGAAAACCTTTGTGGACAATGTAACACTTTCTAGGCAGAAAGGCCACCACAATTAGGATGGAAGAAGGAATCTCAGTAGCTACAGTATGTATCATAAGCCAATGATTTATGAGATGTTTTTACAGCATTTTTCATGAAGTACCAGCTGCTTTTGACTAAGCTGTTGCTTTTTCCTCAGATAGTGGATTTTGAAGTTCATTCCTATCCTGGATGTGACTGAAGCTTGGAATTGAGAAAAGGGGATGTGGATGACCTCATGTGAAGAGTCCCAAGCCACAGCCATCAGCATGACTGTATTTCTCGAGCACCTCAACTGTGGCAAAGATGCTTTTAGTTCATAAGTCTGGAGGACTCCTCATAGGGAAGTAGGCCCATAAACACAGTGGCACATTCACAGGAATCAGCTTCAAAGATTTTGAAACTTATCTAGTAGACTACAGAGAAGTGACTTGGTAACAGTTAACTCTCAATTCTTACTGAAAACACATCACGTTGAAAAGGACACGACCCCATCTAAGTTTGGAAGATTAGTGCTTTGACCTGAATTTTTATTATATTAAGAAACAATGGGACAGAAAAGGGCTTCATGGCGGGGGGGGGCGCCGGGGGGGGAAATTGGCCATGACTTTTTCCTGCAACCATAGAGTTCCACAAGATGCATGCAAACAAACCCATGAAAGCTCTGACGAGGCCATTTATTTCTGCACCCAGAACACCAGTTCCTGCTTCATAAACTCTAAACCTGCTTGGGCTCTCCTTTCTTCGCCTCCTGTTTTTAGACAGTTCCTGTTGCATCCTGATAAACTGACAAAAAAGACCTCCCGATGAGGGAAAAAAGGGAACCATTTTCAGATTTAGATTACCAGGGAAAAGAAAGAGATTATCAAAGATCTAAATAATGCAACCAATAGCAAAACATCTAGTAAATCATACTAACCCAGCTAAATTAGATAGCACTGTCCATATACAATTACACTGTTAGGCTCCCATGACAGTCTTTAAATGTGACATGTTATTTGACATGTTTGCAATTAGGGCTTAGGAAAAAAAAAATCAATTTTTTTCTATTCCACTTAAAATAAAAAATGTACTGTTTCCCTGAAATGTACCTTTTTAAAAAAATTCAAGACAGACTAAAAAGTAATACCAGAACAAACATATCACAGCTGCATTATGAAGACAGACATTTTAAAGTCTGATTTTATTAGATTTTATGAAAGGGCAGCACCTAAAAGTAATTACCAGCGCATTGTATTTACTTTCACATCATCATCCTTACTCACTCTGCCCCTGGACTGTGAACAGGCAGTGAGGTCCAGTAACTGGTGGTCCTGGGTGAGCTTCTGAGAAGCTCCGCGAGAGTTGCATGTGTTCACGACCACCAAGCGGGGCAAGCTCCTCCTTTCACTAAGACCCCGAGTAACATTCTGTGTCCCTCCACCTTCTCTTTTCCTTCAGTGTTGGTTCCAAACTGCCCTAAATAATCCATATACATTGTGCATGCTCAGCTGCCTCCTTGTGCCCTACTCTTTGCGACAACATGGACTGACTGTAGCCCGCCAGGCTCCTCTATCCATGGAATTTTCCTGGCAGGAATACTGGGGTGGGTTGCCATGCCCTCTTCCAGGTCAACCCAGGTATCAAATGTACGTCTCTTTCCTCTCTTGCTTTGGCAGGTGGGTTCTTTACCCCTACACCACCTGGGAAGCCCGATATATGTTACATATATACAAATATTCAAAGGTGAGATTCTTAACTGCATAAAATGCTTCCAACTTATTGTCATTCTTCCCTTCTCAAGTCCCTTATCACTTCTTATATCCTCTGAAAATCTATCATAAACAGATAACATTTCTTCTCTTTCAAAAAGACATTCTGACCTTTACTATAGTGTGTCCCATAGTCACAGATCAGATATATACATAATAGTAATAATAACAATAACAGCAATAATGATAGCAATGAAACATTATTTGTGTAGTTTCTATGCACCAGACTCTGTTTTCAGTGGTTTACATGAATTGTTTCAGCTGACCTTCACAGTGACCCTATAGTTATTATTATTAATCACCAATAAACATATCTGCCATTATCAAGACAATAAGGGATCCCAGCTATAATTCTGAAGTCAATCGTTATAATCCTTGCATTAATAACAAAAATCAATACAAGTAGGGGATTTATGATACTTAAACTTTGAGATGAATTTTGGGTAAAACAAACCAAGAATATTATAGGCAAAGTAATGCTGCTACTGCTGCTAAGTCGCTTCAGTCGTGTCCGACTCTGTGCGACCCCATAGACAGCAACCCACCAGGCTCCCCCATCCCTGGGATTCTCCAGGCAAGAACACTGGAGTGGGTTGCCATTTCCTTCTCCAATGCATGAAAGTGAAAAGTGAAAGTGAAATCGCTCAGTTGTGTCTGACTCTTGGTGACCCCATGGACTGCAGCCCACCAGGCTCCTCCATCCATGGGATTTTCCAGGCAAGAGTACTGGAGTGGGGTGCCATCGCCTTCTCCAGGCAAAGTAATGGCCCTCCCCCAAAGACATTAATGAATTCCCCAAACCTGTGAATATGTTACCTTGCATGGCAAAAGGGTCATTGCAGATATGACTGAGTTAAGGATCTTGAGATAGGAAGGTGATCCTGCATCATCTGTGCAGGTGCCCCCAAATCACAAGTGTCCTTATAAGAACAGGATGGAAGGGTTATGAGAAAAAGAGGGAAACAGGAAGATGCTATGCTGCTGGCTTTGAAGGTGAAGGAAGCAGCCACGAGCTAAGGATTGTAGAAGCAGGAAAAGGCAAAGGAACAGATTCTCCTCAATAGCCTCTAGAAGAAACATAGCCTTGCTGACACCATGACTTTAGCCTGATGAAACCTGTTCTGGAATTCTGACCTCCAGAACTGTAAGACAATAAAAGTGTTGCTTTAAATTACTAAATTGGTGGCAATGCAGCAGCAATAGGAAATGAATTAAGCATAAATCCTGGTTTAATATTTTGTTTCATTATGGAAAAATATGGTGCCCATGAGGAAGAGCTTGGAGGAATAAAAGAGTCTCTTTGGAGGCCAGTTGTGTGTGGTTTTTAGTTTGGCTGTTTCTTTGGTTGCCTGGGCTCTTCGCACAGAGGCTTAGTTGCCCCATGGCATGTGGGATCTTAGTTCCCTGACCAGGGATCGAACCCTTAATTGGCAGATGGCTTCTTAACCGCTGGACCACCAGGGAAGTCCCCCAGGAGAGTCTCTTTGGAGGAGCCCACTCTGTGGGAGCTATTCACCAGTGAAGTTAGCAGAGGGGCCATCCACACTAGACCTCACTTCTGACACAACTGTAAGTCCAGGGAGTTCCCTAAACTGCTCTGAGTTTGATAATTCTCCAGAAGGCTTCATAGAACTGAGAGCTGCTGTACTCATGGTTATACTTTATGACAGGGGAAAGGCACGTTAAAATCGGCCAAGAGAAGAAACACTAGGGAAGAGTTAGAAGTATCAAATGCTACATGCCATTGCTCTCTCCCTGCTGAGCTGCAGACAGTCTGTCTCTTTAAGTACTGATGTGTAACAATACTGATGTGTGGCACGGATGGCTGCCTTGGCAGAGCTTTCATTGGGGCTCCATCAGGTAGGCTTGATTGACTGGTCAGTTGCTCACATGGTTGATCTCAGTTTCTAAGGCAACTGATACCACTTTACTCACAAACTCTACTCTCTCTTCTTTTGGTCTTTCTGATCACTCAGAACTCTTAATACTATCTGGTGTGGCCAACCTCCACCCTAAATCACAGTCTTAGACTAAGCCCCAGGCAAGCAAAGATGCTCCTGCTACATATGTCTCTTACAAGGCCCCAGAGATTGCCTCTGAGAAGCTGAAGCTTTCAGACCCTCTCTTTGGACAAAGCTAAATTCTTTACTACACACACACACACACACACCCCCCAAGCTGTGTTTAAAGGGTGAGGGGGAGTGTTCTTGGAGCAAACAAAAGGAGATAAGACATAGAAAGCAGCATGAACAAAGGCAAAAATGTTTGTGGTATTTCCAAAGAACAAAATTAGCAATGGACTGTAGTTTGAATATAGCATACTGGGCATTTGGGAGGTGGGAGTCCTGAAGAAAACTGATTGCAAAGGCCCTAATGCCAGATAAAGGGGGTTTGTTCCAAGAGCTGGGGCACTTGGAAGACTTTCTGGCAGGGAGTGATATAAACAAAGAATCTTTTTGCGATGTAAATAGTCATCTCCCACTTTATATTTTATGAGTTCATGCTTTTGTCTATTGAAGCTATTTTTTTAATGGGGCACTTTGTATTTATAAGGAAGGAAGAAATTCTCTTTTTGTGCAGCAATGCTGACAACAGAGTCAGACAGTCTGAACAGACCAGACGAGGCTAAGTCCTAGCGTGCAGGACTGAAACTTTGTGGCAGGGCTGGGCCAGCAGGACTGCTTCCCCTGACTTCTTATCATCTAGGAAATGAGGCATAACTAGAAGAAATCCCAGGGATGCCAAGGCAGAGCTGGCCTTAAAGTGGACTTCTGGCAAATAGCCCAATCTGCACATGGCTAGACTTAAGAGTGTGTTAGTGGCTCACTCATGTCTGACTCTGTGACCTCATGGACTGTAACCCACCCAGCTTCTCTGTCCATGGGCTTCTTCAGGCAAGAATGCTGGAGTTGGTTGCCACTTGCTTCTTTTGACTCAGGATCTTCCCAGCCCAGGTATCAAACCCGGGTCTCCTGTATTGTAGGCACATTCTTTACCATTTGAGCTAAAAGGGAAGCCAGATTAAAAAAAAACAAAAAAACAAAAACACCTTATCTTAAACTTAGTTATTTAATCTTTATTTTGCTCCCCACAAAGGTCATATGCTCCAATGCTGGGTTTACCAGGTGGCGGCGCTATACTTGTCTGGAGAATTCCCTGGAGAGAGGAACCTGGCAGGCTACAGTCCATGGGGTCATAAAGAGTCAGACACGACTGAGTGACTAAGATTTTCACTTTCACTTTGTGATGGTAAAGACCCAGAGATAATCAGAAACTCACTGCCTTAGCGGCTTAGGCTGCTACAACAAAACACACAGACTGCGTGACTTGAATAACAAGCATTTTTTTCTCATTGTCTTACCGTCTGAGACATCCATGATCAAGGTGTGGGCAGATTCAGTTCTTGGTGAGGACCTTTCTCCAGGCTGGCAGACAACCACCTTCTTGCTCTATCCTCATATGGTTGGAGAAAGAGAAAGAGAGAGATGAAGGGAGAGAAAGAACACTTTGGTGTCTCTTCCTATTCTAATGAAGGCACTAATCCCATCATGAGGTCCCCACCCTCATGGCCTAATTACCTCCCATGGGCTTATCTCCTAACACCATCACAATGAGGGGTTAGGACTTCTACACATGAATTTGGAAGGGACACAACTAACCCATAATACTCACCATTTTTCTCCAGTCAGCTTAGAAGTGTCCATGGGTGCTTCCCACACAAATGAACACGATTTTCTGTCATTTACTTTTCACAACAGGCTTATTTCTACACAAAAGCTAACTTATAAGCAACTTCCAATTGAGAAAATTACATTATGTGCTTCCTATAGAGAGGACTGCAGGATTTCAATGCCTAAGAACATGCCTAAATACTTGGTTCACCTTCTATATGATATTATGCATATCTTCCATCTAATTTAAAAAAATTTTAAATTTAATTAATGAATTTATTTAATTTTAACATGTAAAATAGGAAGAGCAATACTTTTTTTTCCTCCTGAGGAGGCTGCACAGGGTTTTGTGGGAACCAGGGAGTACCCTTCTGATGCCTATGTCAGAAGCTTTCTCTCTCCTTTATACTTTAATAAAACTTTATTACACAAAAGCTCTGAGCGATCAAGCCTCGTCTCTGGCCCCGGATTGAATTCTTCTCCTCCAGGGGCCAAGAATCCCGGCGTCGTGATTCAACAACAACCTTTCATCTTGGGGGCTCGTCCGGGATCCTTCAAGACAAGGTAAGGATGCTTGGAGCTCTAGTTCTTTGTTGTCTTAGCGAACACGTTTTCTGCTGTGCTTTACTAACTCTATGGTGTGCTTGTGTGAATGAATGACATGCCCTGCATGAAGCAAGTAAGGAGCCCTGCTCTGTGGTTCCACGGTGATCTCATACGGCTTATGGCAGAAACCTGTCAGGGGTTTATACTGACCTGCCAATGCCAAGAGGCACCCAATGTCTCCTTTGGGAACCGACCAGAAATGGGCAAAGCGTGTGGACCAAACTCTCCTTTCTTGGTCAAACTTTTTGATCTCTTTGACCATTTCATAACTCCTTGGGAATTAGAAGTACTAACCTAATCTATCAGATCATAGACTTTCAAGGGACTTGTGATCTATACTCTTATGGTGTACTGTGGCTTAGGTCCCAAACTTGGATTGGTAGTCAAGAAAGCGTCTAGCCTCGCTAGGAATCGGAAGTTCAGAAACTAGATGGAGCTCTAGCTCCAAGAACATCTCTGAGGTTAAAGGTTACTCAGATTGGGACTGCAATGGATTTTCTCCTTTGGTAACGCCGGCTCTTAGTGGACCAGAGGAGGCTCTAATACTGGTGTGGTGATGCTTGAAAAGAACATCTCAGCTTTATGTTCGTATTGGTCTTATTGTGGTCAGGAATATACTTAAGGTCATGCACAGGCACTCAGGTGACGAATGTTTCCCCCAGCAGTCTTAGCTTGGGAGGCATTCCGGAAGGTTACTCTGATTGCACCTCAGGTGGCATCAGAGGCAAGCAAGGTTAAAGGTGAAGAGCTGGACGTCAGGTAGAGATGCTATCAGGTCTACCCCTGGTACATCCCCACCCCATCTCGGTGGTAGAACCAGGTGGGTCGAGATGGCGCCTGCATCGGTAAGAGACAGACTAAGTCCGACCAGGAAGGAAAAGCTTTTGGTGTAAAGTCTGTCTACACCCCCATCTAGAGCAGGGAGGGACGCCTCCAGTAGAAAAATGGCCCTGTTGCTTTTTTTCTCTCTTACAGATGGGAGCTAACAAATCCAGCCTCACTCCTTTGAACTGTATCCTGAAAAACTGGGATAGATTTGATCCCCAGGGCTTAAAGAAGACACACCTGGTCTTCCTATGTGATACTGCATGGCCACAGTATCCATTGGAGGATGGCGAATGGTGGCCAGTTGGAGGGTCTCTTAAGTATAATACTGTTTTACAATTAGACCGGTTCTGTAAGGAACAAGGGAAGTGGGTAGAAGTAGCATATGTGTTGCCCTTTTTCTCTCTGCAAAATATGCCAGACTTATGTCCTAAGGGTGGCAACCCACTCCAGTACTCTTGCCTGGAAAATCCCATGGATGGAGGAGCCTGGTAGGCTGCAGTCCATGGGGTCGCTAGGAGTCAGACACGACTGAGCGACTTCACTTTTCACTTTTTTCACTTTTCACTTTCATGCATTGGAGAAGGAAATGGCAACCCACTCCAGTGTTCTTGCCTGGAGAATCCCAGGGACGGGGGAGCCTGGTGGGCTGCCGTCTATGAGGTCGCACAGAGTCGGACACGACTGAAGTGACTTAGTAGTAGGGAGTACTGAGGAAATCATAAATAATGGTACATGTGAATTTTTGTCTATGTGACGCAAACATTGTTTTCATTTTCAGGGAGGTTTGTGGGCCTCCTGGATCTGCTCAAGGACCCCTCAGTGAGAAATTCTGCCCCATGAAGAGCCTCTGGGGAAACAAAGAATTCTAAGACCTGGGGTCCATACTCACAAGAATCTTATGATATACTTGATGAGGCAAGTTAAGCACAAAGATGATTCTAGAAGGAATTTCCTAGATTAAGCAAATTAAAAAAACAAAACAGATTTTCAGTTAAATGTGAATTTTAGATAAACAAGGAATGATTTCTGTTAGTATAAGTATGTTCCAGATGTTGCATGACATACTTATACTTAAAAAATGATTTGTTCCTTATCTGAAATTCACATTTAAGTGGGTCTCCTGTATTTTATTTGGGAATCCTATGCATAAGTCAAATGAGAATATGAACTCTTTTGGAACCCCAAAGAGGGAACATCTCAGTGGTTCTCAAGAAGAGGATGCTGAGGCAGAGTTAGGAGGGCAAAGATTTAGGACACAGGAAAGCCTGTGAAAGGAAAAGGGAGAAAGCAGGGTTGGATGGGGAGCCGTTAGATGGCGATGTCAACCTGACCAAGGCTCCACCAGCATAAGCAAGAGCTCTGACAAAGAAACAGCCCCTTGGGGAGTCCAGGCTGAGCAGAACGGACTAGATTTTTGTACCACTGAGCTGCTGAGTCTCCTCCCAACTCCACCCAGAGTAGCTTCCTTCTGGGCCAGCCACTGATGCTGAAAATTCTATCATTATGTCACCATTGAACAACAAGAGAAAATTGGCTAGATCCTCTACCTTTTCTCAATACTACATTTTCATTAAATGTGATTATAGAAAAGTGTTTACCAAAAATAGGTTAAAACCCAGGTTTAAAACAATATATAGGGTATGATCTTATTTTGTTAACACATGTAACTGTATCCATGTTTATATACATTTCTGCACATACACACACATCAGGGAGACAGAGAGAGAGGGGAGATGGCAAGGTGGGCGAGAGAGAGGGGCAGAGAGTGACAGGTTATGCACCAAAATATTAACAGTAAGTATCTCTGAGCAGTGATGTTCTTGGAGATTTTTGTTTGTTGTTATTAATAAATTCTAAAATTTCTTACAATGTGCTAGTGTTATTTTTGTATTACAAAGGTTAAGTTTAAAAAATTTTTTTAAAAACCACTATTATACTTCTTGTTCTTTCCGTCCCTGCTCACAAGAATTAAACATTATTTTTACACATTTTATTTAAAGCATAGTTGGAACTCAGCATAGGATAGCAGAGATGTCAGCCCTTACTTTATCCTACTGGAGAAAGTGGTCTAAGCATTTTCTGAGGATTCTCCTTTTAGAACCCTATACATCACTACAGTGACAGCAGGCAAAGCTGATAAATGCTGGTGGTTACAACAGAAATGATCTTTGCTTTTTTTTTTTCCTATATAGAAGAGGAAAGTAAGTGGCAGCTTTCACCTTGCCACCATTTCCCTTCTATTTCTCATATTTAGTCTTTTCTTCACTCTGGAGGGCAAAAAACATCACATTACTATATAAAACACCTTGAGTTCTTCCAGGGACATTTTTAGATTAAAGACCTAGATGTGGAATTTTAAAGCTTATGAAAGTTTTATCTATCAGGGATGTTAGATGACTAGTTCATAAAATATGAAAACATCTACATTTATCTTGAAGAAATGCTATGGTTTTCTTGGAACATATAAAATACTGCCTTGGAACATATAAAATAAAAGAAGAAATTAAATATTCTCGAGAAGAGGAGAGAAAATAAGGTCTTATTTAGTTTGGATGCCTGCAGTTGATACCGTAAAGCCTGTCATTTTTTCTTTCTTTTTTTTTTTTTTTTCTCGTTTTAGGCAGAAGACATAAAATAAGACAAAACTGGAAATGACCCAATCAAAAAATGGGCCAAAGAACTAAATAGACATTTCTCCAAAGAAGACATACGGATGGCTAACAAACACATGAAAAGATGCTCAACATCACTCATTATTAGAGAAATGCAAATCAAAACCACAATGAGGTACCACTTCACACCAGTCAGAATGTCTGCGATCCAAAAATCTGCAAGCAATAAATGCTGGAGAGGGTGTGGAGAGAAGGGAACCCTCCTACACTGTTGGTGGGAATGCAAACTAGTACAGCCACTATGGAGAACAGTGTGGAGATTCCTTAAAAAATTGCAAATAGAACTACCTTATGACCCAGCAATCCCACTGCTGGGCATACACACTGAGGAAACCAGAATTGAAAGAGACACATGTACCCCAATGTTCATCGCAGCATTGTTTATAATAGCCAGGACATGAAAACAACCTAGATGTCCATCAGCAGATGAATGGATAAGAAAGCTGTGGTACATATACACAATGGAGTATTACTCAGCCGTTAAAAAGAATACATTTGAATCAGTTCTGATGAGATGGATGAAACTGGAGCCAATTATACAGAGTGAAGTAAGCCAGAAAGAAAAACACCAATACAGTATACTAACACATATATATGGAATTTAGAAAGATGGCAATGATGACCCTGTATGCAGGACAGCAAAAAAGACACAGATGCATATAACGGACTTTTGGACTCAGTGGGAGAGGGAGAGGGTGAGATGACTTGGGAGAATGGTATTGAAACATGTATAATATCATGTAAGAATCGAATTGCCAGTCTATGTCCGATGCAGGATATGGCACGCTTGGGGCTGGTACTCGGGGATGACCCAGAGAGATGTTGTGGGGAGGGGGGTGGGAGGCGGGTTCAGGTTTGGGAACGCATGTACACCCGTGGTGGATTCATGTCAATGTATGGCAAAACCAATACAGAATTGTAAAGTAAAATAAAAAATAAATAAATTTAATAAAAAAATAAAAAAGACAAAACTGGGAAGAAGGAAGAAAGAAAATGGCTGCATTGCTCATGAATTATGTTTTCACTGGAAAAACCAGTAAGGGAAAACTGAAAACCTTTTAAAGGCCAAAGAATCTGCTTTTCTCCTTTATCCCTCGTGGAGAAGGGTATGTCTTCCCAGAGGTCCAAAGGGAAAGTTCTTAACCTGCCTCCTTCTAGACTCCAATCAGATTGACAACTGCCATGGTTTCCAAAACTATAACATCCAGCTTTGGGTAGAAACGTTTGGACATTTGTTTAATGAGACAGCCAATACCTACTCTGTATCAGGCACCGAGGCGCTAAGGATGCAGACTGTGAGAGGCCTGCTTCAGAGGAGAAGCAGGTTACAGGATCGCTGAGATTCCTCTCTTCATATAATTTCCTCACAGGGACCAGAATTGGAAGGTAGCTATAATCCAAGTGAACTAATGGTTTGGCCAAATATAAAGTGAGCAAAAACCAAAAAGTAGGCTCCCTACTCAGCCTGGGGGAAGAAATGCTGGGAAGGCTTCCTGGGGGAGGGGGTTACTTAACAGAGTCTTAGACAGGGAGGAGGTGGACAGACAAAGAAAGCGGGGGGAGCACCACGCAGGAGGGTGCTGCAGCAGGGGGAGTCCTCCGAGAATGTGGCGGGTGAGGCAGCTGGAAATGCTGTCGGTGGAGGGCAGAGATGGCTCTGCCAGGGTGATCAGGGTGCGTGGAGGTGCAGAAGGAGCCTGTTTGGCACAGCAAATTCAGGAATCCAAGGAGCCAGGGAAGGGTTTGCAGCACAAGGGTATCTTGATCAGATCTGAATTTTAGAAAAGGACCTTGACAGCACCTCAGGGCATGGGTTTGAGGTTGGATGTTGGTGGAGAGGGGCAAGCTGAACAAGGAGAGAAAGTATGAAGTGCTAAGTCGCTTCAGTCATGTCTCTTTGCCACCCCATGGACTCTTCTGTCCATGGGATTTTCCAGGCAGGGATACTGGAGTGGGTTGCTATTTCCTTCTCCAGAACAAAGAGAAAGACAGGGCCTACTCTTATGCCCAGAGCTGAGGCTGTAGGGATAAAAGGAGGAGATGGGTTCTGAGAAGGCAAGAGTGGAAGAACTGGGAAACAAATCAAGCAGGCTTAGCTGAGGGATACATCTGCTGGGTTGGGTATGATTCTAGAATGACTCCCAAGTTTCTGGTTTAAGCAACTGAGGGACAGTAGTGTCATCCACTAAGATAAATAATAAAGAGCAGGCAGGTTTGCAGGGCAGGAAAGATGGTGATTTTGGTTTTGAAGACACTAAGTTTCAGCTGTGAGGTAGATCGTATTTCCAGAGATTATCCCAACTTTATCTCATGCACCACATGCTCTTATAACAGTGTGACTCTGGTATGTCCACCACTGAGAGTCTATGTTCCTTCTCCCTAAATATGGGTGGGCCTTTGTGACTGCCAAGACCGACAGAATATGATGGAATTGACACTAAGTGACCTCTAAGCTTGCATCATAAACATTTCATGCATTTTGTACCTTGCTGCCTTGGGATGCTTACTCTCAGGACCCAGCTGCCATAGTGTAAGGAAGTCCAACTGGTACCAGCTAGAAAGACCACATGGAGATGCCCTGTGCTGGTCATCTAGACAGCAGCCCAGCTGAGGTCCCAGCCAACAGGAACATCAACCACCAGATATGCGAGTGAAAACATATCTGGATAATTCCATGTCCAAACTGACAAGCTGTCCCATCCTTGACTCTTCCCAGTAGAGGTCCCTGACATATTGCATTACAGATCAGCTATCCCTGTGGTGTCACCTTTGAAATCCAGACCCACAAAATCTGTGAGCATCACAAAGCAGTTGTTTTACACCACTACATTTTAGGCTGGCTCGTTAGTACCTGGAACAATCTGTGTGAGAGATATTCACCTGAATAGGTCCAGTGCAGAGCTGGCTGTGTGTACTGGAGCTCACAGCTCAGGTTCAGCTAGAAATGTTGAACTGGGCATCATCAACATATAGATTATCACTGAAGATTATCAATACAGGGGCTCTTTTAGGAAGAGTCTTAAGTAAGAAGATAAGAAGGGTGGGTCTGCACCTCTCAGAATATTGGAAATAAAAGCAAAAATAAGCAAATGGGACTTAATTAAACTTAAAAGCTTTTGCACAACAAAGGAAACTATAAGCAAGGTAAAAAAACAGCCTTCAGAACGGGAGAAAATAATAGCAAATGAAGCAACTGACAAAGAATTAATCTCAAAAATATACAAGCAGCTCATGCAGCTCAATTCTAGAAAAATAAATGACCCAATCAAAAAGTAAGCTAAAGAACTAAGCAGATATTTCTCCAAAGAAGCCATACAGATGGCTAACAAACACATGAAAAGATGCTCAACATCACTCATTATCAGAGAAATGCAAATCAAAACCACAATGAGATACCATCTCACACCAGTCAGAATGGCTGCTATCCAAGTCTACAAGCAATAAATGCTGGAGAGGGTGTGGAGAAAAGTGAACCCTCTTACACTGTTGGTGGGAATGCAAACTAGTTCAGCCACTATGGAGAACAGTGTGGAGATTCCTTAAAAAATTGCAAATAGAATTGCCATATGACCCAGCAATCCCACTGCTGGGCATACACACCGAGGAAACCAGAATTGAAAGAGCCATGTGTACCCCAATGTTCATTGCAGCACTGTTTCTAATAGCCAGGACATGGAAGCAACCTAGATGTCCGTCAGCAGATGAATGGATAAGAAAGCTGTGGTACATATACACAATGAAATATTACTCAGCCATTAAAAAGAATACATTTGAATCAGTTCTAATGAGGTGGATGAAACTGGAGCCTGTTATACAGAGCAAAGTAAACCAGAAAGAAAAACACCAATACTGTATACTAATGCATATATATGGAATTTAGAAAAATGGTAACGATAACCCCGTATGCAAGACAGCAAAAGAGACACAGATGTATAGAACAGTCTTTTGGACTCTGTGGGAGAGGGCGAGGGTGGGATGATTTGGCAGAATGGCATTGAAACATGTATATTATCATATGTGAAATGAATCGCCAGTCCAGGTTTGATGCATGATACAGGATGCTTGGGGCTGGTGCACTGGGATGACCCAGAGGGATGGTACGGGGAGGGAGGAGGGAGAGGGATTCAGGATGGGGAACACATGTACACCCGTGGCAGATCCATGTCAATGTATGGCAAAACCACTACAATATTGTAAAGTAATTAGCCTCCAATTAAAATAAATAAATTTATATTAAAAAAAGAAGGGTGGGTCTGGAATCTAAGAGTATATTTATATTTAGGGAGCATTTAGAAGAAAAGAAGGATGCAGAAGAAGCTAAGAGTAATACTGGTCTGGGTACAGAGTAGAAATGAAAAATAACTTGAAGTATTTCAAGAAGAGATTTGAAAGTGAAAGTATTAGTTGCTCAGTCCTGGGTGACTCTTTGCGACCCCACAGACTGTAGCCCATCAGGCTCCACCATCCATAGAATTCTCCAGGCAGGAATATTGGAGTGGGTAGCCAGGCCCTTCTCCAGGGGCTCTTCCAGACCTAGGGATTCTCCGGGGGATCTTCCTGACCCAAGGGTTGAACCCAGGTCTCCTACATGACAGGCAGATTCTTTACAATCTGAGCCACCAGGGAAGCCAGTAGAGATTTAGGTTCTTAAGAAACTACTGGAAAGACTGGTCATCTGCTCCTAGCTGCCATAGTTGTGGTGCAGCTTCAGAGAGCTGCTGCCACCTCCCAGAGGACAAGGATCTGCAGAGAACTCTTTGCAACCTCCCCGATCCATCTCGGCCTTGACCACTGGGTGGGCATGGAGACTGCTGCAGAAACTTCTCTTTGCAGCTCGTGCCTCTTTCGTCACCATAGGCTGGGAAGAATGACATTCACTTTCTAAATCCAATGAAAGCATCTCATGGCATCCAGAGTGCAAGTGTGGTCCAGGACTCTGGAGCAAGAGAATGGAGAGGAATGCACCCCAGGCTTCTCCTACTAGAAAGCATAAAGGGGGGTGGAGGAGGCAGTGAGAATGTATGCTGATTGCAAAAAACAAACCAAACTGAACCATATGCAACCTAAGGGCTGTCCAAAAGAATAGGGTAGCTGAAAGTACAGAATAGAATCCACCTTCAAAGTCAAGTCAGGATGTGAAATTGAGTGGTGGGGGGCAGTGGCTTATGGAGCCCAGCAATACTGAATTCCGATCCCCAGCTGAATCACGGGGCTCACCACTTTTCCTGGCTCCTGTTTCCTCAACTGTCAAACAGGGAAGAAAATATAAACATTGCAGTGTTGGTTGCTGGGAGAATTGAAAACAATACACGCTGGGTGTTGAGCAGAGAGTTTGGAACATGGCGCAGACACGGTGGCCTTGATTGATCCCAAGGTGAGGAGGGGTCAGGCATGGCGCCCTCCAGCAGTGGGGAGTCCTGCCCATGTGTGAGATTCCATCTAACTCAGGGGCAAGTCCAGTGGTGGAGCAGAAACTTTCTGAATGGCACTTGGTCAGACTTTATCCAACAGCCCTTGATTTAACACAACTCCTTTAGAGATCTTTAGAAAAAAGGTGGCTGGTGGCTCAGAGAGTAAAGAATTTGCCCAGAGTGTGGGAGACCTGGGTAAAATCCCTGAGTTGGGAAGATCCCCTGGAGGAGCGCATGGTTACCCACTCCAGTATCCTTGCCTGGAGAATCCCCACGGACAGAGGAGCCTGGTGGGCTACAGTCCATGGGGCCGCGAAGAGCCAGCCAGACACGACTGAATGACTAAGCATAGCATATATCCTCTTTAAGAGTTAGTTTCAACACAGACTTGGAAGGGTGGAAAGAAAGTGGGCCAAAACAAGAAAGAGCGCCTAAGAGCTCAAATTTACAGCAGATGATAATGAACTGCAAGTTTTAGCACCAATCCTTCCATTGCGAGCTTGTCTGATCCTAGGCGAGGAGGCTTGCTTAGCTTTGGATATCTTGTGAATGCCAGCCTGTCTCTGCTTCCAAGTGGGTTATTTCCACAGTTGAATTATCCTCCAAAAGATGGACCGGAAGAAATACAGTGTGTAGTATCCGAGAATGCTTGGCATAGTGTAGTAGAAAGAGCTTAGCTGGATTCAGATCCAGGCGATGCTACTTTTAAATTGGCTCAACACAGCTACATTCTGAACCTCTCTGAGCCCGTTTCCTCACTTTTATATTAGAAAAAACAAACAAATAAACAAACAAAAAAAGTACTAACTACCTGGCAGGATTGCTGTGAAGATGAAATGAAATTAGTAAACCATGGGAGCTGCCATTTACTGACACGTGTATGCCAGATGCTGTGCTAAGTGCTTTATATCAGTTCAGTTCAGTCGCTCAGTCGTGTCCGACTCTGTGACGCTGCGGACTGCAGCACGCCAGGCCTCCCTGTCCATCATCAGCTCCTGGAGCCTGCTCAAACTCATGTCCATCGAGTCGGTGATGGCATCCAGCCATCTCATCCTCTGTCATACCCTTCTCCTCCTGCCCTCAATCTTTCCCAGCATCAGGGTCTTTTCCAATCAGTCAGTTCTTTGCATCAGGTGGCCAAAGTATTGGAGTTTCAGCTTCAGCATCAGTCCTTCCAGTGAATATTCAGGACTGAGTTCCTTTAGGATTGACTGGTTGGATCTCCTTGCAGTCCAAGGGACTCTCAAGAGTCTTCTCCAACACCACAGTTCAAAAGCATCAATTCTTTGGTGCTCAGCTTTCTTTATAGTCCAACTCTCACATCCATACATGACCACTGGAAAAACCATAGCCTTGACTAGATGGACCTTTGTTGGCAAAGTAATGTCTCTGCTTTTGAATATGCTGTCTAGGTTGGTCATAGCTTTTTTTTCCAAGGAGCAAGCATCTTTTAATTTCATGGCTGCAGTCACCATCTGCAGTGATTTTGGAACCCCCCAAAATAAACTCTGCCACTGTTTCCATTGTTTCCCCATCTATTTGCCATGAAGTGATGGGACCCAATGCCATGATCTTAGTTTTCTGAATGTTGAGTTTTAAGCCAACTTTTTCACTTTCCTCTTTCACTTTCATCAAGAGGCTCTATAGTGCTTTATATACGCTTACTTAATTTAATCCTTAGAATAAGCCCAAGAGGATTTTCTATTTCTAATTTGTAGGTAAGGAAACTGAGGTTTAAAGAGATTAAGTAACTTTCCCCAAATTAGCCAGATACTATATGTGCTTTAGAGGCAGGATTTGAACCCCTGTTGATGGAAGGGTCTGGCAGGGGTCTGGCATAAAGGAAGTACTCAGGAATGGAAAATGTTACTATCCAGCCAATCCCTCATTCGATATACCTCTAACTGATTCACAAAGAGTGACTTGCCCAGGGGCACCGAGGGTGTTGAAACTTAAACCTCCTGATTCTGAGTCTAGTGCTTTTTCTCTTAACCTAAACAGTCCTCACTGTATCAAATCTTTCTGGGAAGACTAAACTTGAAGCTTAGACAGGCTGGACATGAACCATCCCATGTGCGTGGCAATAGCTCTCTCTGCTGGCCTCAAAGAGAACTCAACGTGGCTCTGGCTGTTAGGACTTTTGGTCTCAGCAGAGTTTGATTACCCACGACTTCCTCCTTCATTAAAAAAAAGTGGGGGGGGGGGCACCTTTATGTCTCTCATTTATGTTATTACAAGAAAGTCACTGTTGGTCTTTGTAAACCTTGTGACCCTACTCAGACGGGCATGGACCCAGTCTTAGGGGGTTCTAACATGCTCTTCCAGGCCCCTCTTAAAAAGATGTCCTTTTCATCATAGGGAACTGAAACGCAAAAGTAGGAAGTCAAGAGATACCTGGAATAACAGGAAAGTTTGGCCTTGGAGTAAAAAATGAAGCAGGGCAAAGGCTAACAGAGTTTTGCTGACAAAGGTCTGTATAGTCAAAGCTATGGTTTTTCCAGTAGTGAGGCATGGATGTGAGAATCGGACCATAAGGAAGGCTGAGCACTGAAGAACTGATGCTTTCGAACTGTGGTGTTTGAGAAGACTCTTGAGAATCCCGTGGACTGCAAGGAGATCCAACCAGTCCATTCTAAAGGAAATCAGTCCTGAATTTTCATTGGGAAGACTGATGTTGAAGCTGAAACTCCAAAGTAATGTCCAAAGTAATGTCTCTGCTTTTTAATACACTGCCTATGTTTGTCATGGCTTTTCTTCCAAGGAGCAAGCATCTTTTAATTTCATGGCTGCAGTCACTGTCAGTTATTTTGGAGCACAAGAAAATAAAGTCTTTCACCAATTCCATTGTTTCCCCATCTATATGTCATGAAGCGATGGAACTGGATGCCATGATCTTAGTTTTCTGAATGTTGAGCTTTAAGCCAGTTTTTTCATTCTCCTCTTTCACCTTCATCAAGAGACTCTTTAGTTCCTCCTTTACTTTCTGCCATAAGGGTGGTGTCATCTGCATATCTGAGGTTATTGATATTTCTCCCAGCAGTCTTGATTCCAGCTTGTGATTCATCCAGCTCAACATTTTGCATGATGTACTCTGCATATAAGTTAAATAAATAGGATGACAATATACAGCCTTGACACACTCCTTTCCCAGTTTGAAGTCAGTCTGTTTTTCCATGTCTGGTTCTGTTGCTTCTTGACCTGCATAAAGGTTTCTCAGGAGGCAGGTAAGTTGGTCTGGTATTCCGGTCTCTTTAAGAATTTCCCACAGTTTGTTGTGATCTACACAGTCAAAGGCTTTGGCATAGTCAATGAAGCAGATGTTTTTCTGGAATTCTCTTGCCTTTTCTATGATCCAATGGATGCTGGCAATTTGATCTCTGGTCTGGTTCCTCTGCCTTTTCTAAATCCAGCTTGAACATCTGATGCAAGGCCCTCTTATCTTATCTCTGCTGAGTCAATCTGAGCCCTTTGTGCTTCTACATATATATCACAGAAACCAGATACATTCTCCAGGGGAGAAATCCAGAAGCTCTTGGAATCTGACTCCAGAGGTCAAATAGACAGTGTTCAGTGATTACTACATACTCATTGTTTAATATTATTAGCAACTGTTGGTGTTACTAAATGATGGACACACTGATGGTCAAGTTCCTGCTTCACTGAGGGTTTAAGGAGACTTTATGTATAAGTGTGTACTGCATGGTGCCTGCCACTCAGACAGCAAGAATTAATAATACAGTCGCTAGAACAAAAAACAAAACTATGCCACTATGTTATCAGGGCCAGTCCAAGCTCTCTAATCTCCTCACTTGCTTCCACAGATCAGGCACTCGCAGACTTTTTAGCATGAGAATCTGATTGCTTGGCATTTCATCCCCAGTGCCAATCACCTGCCCTCAGTAATGCTGGAATCGTCAGCCTTCTCCTGGCATTGGAAACAAACCTGTCATTTTAAACATTTCCCCCATCAATCCTCTTGCAATTACCAAGAGAGTTTGCTTTTTGCCTTTTATTTTCAAATTAGAGAAAATTCACCAAAACTTTTCCTTGATAGCATTCTTCCTGAAAAGAAGATAGGGTTCCAGGTTCCGGAGAGGAAAGGAACTCCATTACAGCCCTGACGGAATCTGCCAGTAGCAGCCAGAGGTGGTTTTCTGTCTTACTTAGGTGGCATTTTCACCAATGGGGACCAGGCAAAGTCCTACTGATAGATACAGGTCAACAGGAGTTTTGTAGCTACATCAAGGCTGACTGAATTTGTATAATCGTTTCATCCAAAGAGGTCAACTGGTTAAGGGCACAGACTGAGACGGTCCTGGGCTCATAGCCCCATCAGTCACCTTCTTGCTAGACAGTCTTAGCCAATTTCTTAATTTCTTTGAGTTTTTCAACCCCAAAATAGGGATAATGATAACAAGATCTCTCCTGCCAATTCTTGTGGGGGTTCTAGAAGATATTAAATGGAAACTGGAGTCTCTGCATCTGACACAAAGCAAGCATCACTTGTTTATTTAACAAAAATTAATTGCACAGCTACTATGTGCTGGGCGCTGATCCACGTTCTGGGGATTCAGGAGTGAATGAAAGAGCTCCCAGCTCTCTGAGACCCCACCGTCTAGCTGGGAGACACAGATGCTAAACTTACAAGCTAGAACATATCTGGAGTGATGCCTTGTGAAGACAAAGCAGAGTAAGTGCTTTGAGGCAGTGGGGGGCATTATTTTTAACAGAGGGCAAGCTGCTGCTGCTACTGCTGCTGCTGCTTTTTTTTTTTTTTCGATAGGGAAGCCTTCTCTTGGAAAACGGCATTTGGGAAGAGACCCGAGTGAAGTATAGGAGACAAGCCTGGGGATACCACAGGAAGAGTGTTCTAAGCAGGAAGTCAGTGAGTGCCAGGCCTGCAGCAGGCGAGCTGCAGTGAGGGGCTGTGGGGAGTCAGAAGTGGCTGGGAGCCCGTGCACGCGCTGGGGCGAGCGAGGCACGGGCCACATCAGTCAGTGAGTGGGGAAGGCGTGCGGCCCAAAGAGCCAGGCTCCTTCTGCTCCTTCTCCTTGGCCCTTCCTCTCACCTGTATTCAGAAATAACCTTCAAAATCATACCATTTCATGACCATCCACCACCTTCTTGACTCTGGAGAAGGTAAAGACTCGGGGAAACTGGATCTTGGAATATCCGGTTGAGAGCAGGCATTTGAACAAACTCCAATCCAGCACTCTTCCTGCCTTCTCCATTTAGTACTGTTACTAACGTTATGAATATTAAGTACTTCCTAAGACTGACTCATTTTCTTTACTGTCCAGGAGGGTTGTGCAATTATTCAATTGAAAAGCTTACCGATTAGACTTGGAGAAATCTATAGACTTTGCTTAGCTAACAAATATGAAAGCCTCATTTCACCTTTCCCAGGGGCAAAAACTAGGTTATTGATTGCCTGATTTCCTTCAGGACACAGAAGTGAATATTCTACTTTCAAACTTGAGAAAAATTTCAAAGCAGAAAGTCTTCCTAAAAACAGAAACCTGTCTATCAGAAATGTGTCTGATAACATCTAACAGACTGATGAAGCTACAGGAATACTCTTCTTGTATCAGAGGTGGAATCTTGTTTTGGAGGATATTTCAAACTAAATCTAACCCATGTGTGTATACATGTGTGTGAGGTGCTCGCGTGTGTGTACACATATTACAGCCAATTCAGTACACGGTGGCACGACCACGTGCCAGTCTCGGGGCCCAGGTGCAGACAGTGGCATAGGTTCCTGTCACCAGTAGCTTGCAGTCAAGGTCATGGCCATCACTCCCTGACATTTCCACAGAGCTAACATCAGCCTCCCACAGGCCTGGAGAAAGCTTCTGATTCCCTCTAGGAAAGGATCTCCAGTTTGGATTAAAACATTAGCAGGTGTAGTATTGGCCTTTATTCTTAGAAAAAGTCAAATAAGCCAAATGATAAACCGTGAATTGGGTCTAGAGTATGGATCTGAAACAAAATGAGGATGGAGAAATCATTCCTTTCAATTACCTGAAAAATTCCACCAGGGGAAAAGGAGTTATAAACGTTACTTGAGATTCCAGAGCTAAGTAGTTATATGAGGCTATAGACAAAAGTTTATGCCAGGCAGGCACTTGCCTACTGACAAAGAGCTGGAGATAAAAATACCTCTAGAAACATTGAAATGACAGTAAAGTAAATAGCTCTATATATGGAGGATAAAGGGCATCAGATAAACATATAAATAACCAAGAATAGGAAGCACTGACATAATCATGAGTACTTCTCGCATAAAGAGACCTGGATTTCTGCAAACGATATTTAGTTAGCTAAATGTGAATGCAGTATTGCTAAGGCTTATCTGAAGAGTCAGAACACAAATGAGACAAGAATTAAACCAGACACGCTGGCTAGAATGCCTTTAAAATCTGTTTTCAGAGTCATAAAAATTGTTTGGAAAAGCCAGTGATCTAATAACTGTGGAAAACCCAAAGCTCATAATAAATATTGTTTATCTCCAGTCTCAGCTCTTAGTCTGTGATAGATGTACAGACACTTTGTGAGTTTCTCAGCCTTGAGGATGTGCTCCTTAAGAGTCAGACCTCCATAACGTCCCAGGAGCACTTCCTGCTCTAAAAACTTCTTTTAAAAACTATGAACACTCTGAGAGCTGTCTAGATCATGTTTTAATCTCTAAGAGCCCAACTCCTGGCACACAGTAGATGGTCAGAATCTGCTGGCTGAACAAATGAACGATAAAGTGGAGGGACCGAAGGAGCCTGTGTGAGACGATGCTGTGATCCCTCATCCGAGAACGGTCTCGCTGGACCTGCAGCTCCTCCGAAGAACCACCATCTACTGTGGGAAACGAAGCAGGTCCCCAGCTTGGACGGGAGCTCCACTCTAACGCTGCCGCCATCACTTCTAGGACTACCACCATAACCTAGGACTTCTGTCTCTATCCCATCTCCTTAATCCACTTTTTCTATCTATCCCTCTCTGCTGGAGTGGGTTTTCCAACACAGTGTTTTCATGACAGGGTGAGCGGATAGAGCAGAGCGGCAGAGGCTGCCCATCCATCCATTCATCTTCAGTTTCCTCATCTGCTAAATAGGATTAATAGTACTACCCATTAATAAGGCTGTTTGAATATTGTTATTGCTTTATAAATGCTGAGAAATATAAATGTTTATTAAATAAATAAAATCATTGAGATGCCTCAAAAGTTGTTACTCATTATGCCTTGAAAGTGAAAGTTGCTCAGCTGTGTCCAGCTCTGCAACCCCATGGACTGTAGCCCATCAGGATCTTCTGCCCATGGAATTTTCCAGGCAAGAATACTGGAGTGGGTAGCCCTTCCCTTCTCCAGGGAATCTTCCTGACACAGGGACTGAACCCAGGTCTCCTGCATTGCAGGCAGATTCTTTACCATCTGAGCCAGCTGGGAAGCCCAATATTATGCCTTGAGTAAGTAAGTGTAAGTAAGTGTTAGTCGCTCAGTCGTGCCCAACTCTGTGCGACCCCATGGACTGCAGCCCACCAGGCTCCTCTGCCCATGAGATTTTCCAGGCAAGGATACTGGAGTGGGTCGCCATTTCCTTCTCCTGGGTGATTAATGAGACAAGATTTTATAGACATTATAGCTCACAATTTTTGATGATTGCAAACTACTTTACTACTGGCATTTGAATCTTGTGACGGTACACTATCCCTGGGTTTGGTGATGAAGGACTTGCAAAATCCTGCCTTGAAACACCGTTCACACAGAAATGTGGTCATAAGACAGCATACCACTGGCACACGGTCTGGGCTATAAGATGGGCTATAGAAATTTGGCCTTTATTTTATACCGGAATGTTCACCTGGGTCAAATTTTCAATGATCTATGTTGTTGTCACTGGATTTGTATGGTCATCAAACTGGGTGACAGTGATTTATGACTCTGCGTGCTCTGCTTTTCTGGGCTTCATCATAATATTTGTGCATAACCACATACAGGAGGATTTTAGCACAGGACCGCTTCAGGGTTAACCAAACATGCCATCACCTTGAACCTGAATCTCATCAAACAGCCATCAGAGATCTGTTCTGTGTGGCTTTGCGGCACTGCACATATTTTCCAACTGTCGCTTTCTCACTCAAGACTCCCGACCCGAGAAGAGACTCACACTGCTTCCGAAGTGGTAATTTTGTGATCACACATTCTGGATGTGTGATCACATCCAGAAATGGAATTTGCACAAGAGATACAGAGTCACAGGCAACTTGAAACATGCTTACAGATATTGCCAAATATGTTCATATGCAATTGAGTTTCACACTGCAAAATTAGCATCGACTGAACCATCTGCTTGCAGGAATAAATTTTTGAGTCACCCTTGTGATTTTAAACACAGGGGCTTCCATCTGAGACACTTAGAATCCCTGGATCCTTTCCCTTGGTGTTTTAACACTATTCCATCAATGTTGACTAGATCAGAGGGAAGTGTACCCTTTAGGCCCATGGACAAGCAGCATCTCCCCATGGGAGGCTCATGGACACAGTGGGCTGTCCTTAGGAGGGGGGGGTGATAGCCCCTGAATGAGTTGAAGGGGAAATAATCTCACTCTGTGGGCCCCAGTTCTTTAGATCAAAGTTGAGCATGTGATTTGACCTTGGCCAGATTCTCTGTCTGGGGATGCAGTGACAGTCAGGACTCTGAGTTCATGTAGGACATGTAGGCTTGTTTAGAACTCCGCCCGCCCCCTGCCCCCTACCAGTACAGCATATAAATCTTCTTTATTTCACTTCTTCTTCACTTTTAGAAAAGTTAAGAAAAGAGAAAAGCAGATGTGTCGTGAGAAGACAGATCATTTGGCAGGAGGGCGAGAAGCAGGGGTGGTCTGAAGTTGCCTCGGTTCCTAACTGCTCTCCTGTCCCTGCCCTTGAGTCTGTGAAGGAACCTGAGTCCTTCCAGTGTCATCACCTCCCTTCCCCTTAGCCTAGGTGGAGTGGGGTTCTGATATATTTAACCAAGCAACCCCTGACTAGGACAAATGGGTGGGCAAACATAGAGGAATACCGACTGCGTCAGCTGCTGCCTGGGTTCCTTATTGTGGCGTCCGAGTCCTGCTTTCACAGACCTGTCGTCTCAGATGCGCCACCTCGTGGTGTGGCAAGGATCTGCCTTTTTTCCCCCAAGCTGTGGGGTCTGTGCTGAAGAAACCAGCTAATCATGAATTTTTCCTTCATTACTCAGTTTCATAAATATTTAGAGAGCACCTTTCTTGAGCTGACACACCTGGAGATTCACTGAAGATGCTTAAATAATAAAACCAAGTCTCAGGACTTCCCTGGTGGTCCACGGTTAAGACTTTGAGCTCCCACTGCAAGGGGCCTGGGTTTGATCCCTGGTCAGGGAACTAGATCCCACATACTGAAATTAAGAGTCCATCTGCCACAACTAAAGATCCTGCATGCTGCAACAAAGACCCAGCACAGCCAAAAAAACAAACAAACAAACAAAAAACAAGTCTGTTATCTGTAGGAGCTTGATGCCATTAGGCTAAACATCTTTAATGAGGACTGTGATTCAAGAACAAATTTCATTTTAATTCTATCAATGACCAAAAAAACCTTCCTTTTTAAACTATGGCAAATATTCTAATAAGAAGCCTTAAGAAATTTTAAAATTTAGAAACTAGATAATGAGATCTCTAAAAAGAAGACATTTGATGGTATGCATATAATTTCACATATCCATTATTTATATAGAATGATTGGGTATTTAAAAATCCAACTTAAAGTTTTATGGTGATAAAAAAAAAGTGGCACATCATACTTTCCTTTGCCTTGGCAGTGTTTAATTTCTTTGCTCAAAAAAATTATCTAGCATTGCTTTTGTATTTCTGCCCAGGGCCCCAGAATCTGATGCAGTAGCTATGAAAACTGTACACTGGTGCCTTTTCACTCAGAAAGCAGCATTTTCTCAGATATCAGGTACTGAGGCTCTGGGCAGAGGAAAGAGACTGATTTTGTATTGTATACTCTGATAAAGCTGTTCCTTACCAGTTAGAAACAGGCAAGGAAATGGAGCAGAGGGAAGGGGAAAAAAAGGAGAGGAACTGATCACAGAAGAAATTAAACCCAAACAAAGGGTTCCAAACACACGGAGCTATTTTCCTCCCAGTTCTGCACTTCGCTGAGTGGTAAGGTGCTGAAATAGAAGAGACTGGGATGTCTCAAGCTCTGTCTCCCTCTGGTGACCACTCTTACTATCTTCGGACTTCTGCAAAGGCTGCGGCCATCCTTGTCTTTCTGAGAAGCTGAAACTCCATTGATAAAAATGCTCATTCTTTCCTTTTCAAGCCTCGGCTGGGAGTTTCAGCTGGGGTGGCTGTGGAACAGCCATAATGAATGGACATGCCTCAGGTTGAAGGTCAGCGCCACAGTTTACCATGAGGTATCCTGTGCATCACTGAAACCCTCTGAGCCTGCTTCCTGTCAGTACCATGTAGCGGAGAGCTGCAGGAAGCAGAGGTCTTCCGGGGAGTAGTTGAGATGTCCCCATCAGCGCTTGCACTGTGCCTAGCACAGCAACCATGCTGCAGAGGTGCTGGTCAGAGGAACTGGACTGCGATGGATGAGGGCGATGGCTTCCTGACAAGCCAGGCATCTGCAAGGAAGTGTCAGCTATGAAAGGATGAGGGTGTGTATAGTAGGAGTCGAGTTTCCATGTAGGAATTCACAGCTCATATTTTAAAGTCAGATCATAAGTGGCACAAAAGATAGAAAACATACAAATTCCCCAGATCTTAGTCACTAGAAGGATTTAGAAGCTTCTATCTCAGGGAGATTCTGGAGTCTTACTCTTTAGGCCAAATCCTGATTCCATCACTTTTCAGTTTGTTTGACTTTTCTGAGCCTTGGTCTCCTCCTCCATAAAATAGGAGTAAGATCACTCTCATGCCCACAATGTTCTTGGGACTGATGGATTTAAATGAGACCATCCATAGGAAGTGCCCAGTAAATAAGTATGCAGAGGAAGCACTCAATCTATGTTACGTATTATCCACACCATTCCAAGCTGGGCTTTTCACCCTCAGAGGAGGACTGAGCCCAGCGTCAAGGGAGAAACCTTGCTAACTGTAGAGTAATTTCAGAAGCAATGGGGCTCAGCAGAAACGAAGCCTGCTTTCTTTACTAAAATGTGGTTTTCAGAATTAACTGCATATTAGAATTGTTTAGGGAGCTTTAAAAAATGTAAAAATCGGGCTCCACCCTCAGAGGTCCTGATGTAATTGACCTGGGGTGTGGCTTGACACTGAGGTTTATAAAAGCTCTCCAGATGATGGTAGAGTGTTAGCCAAGGCTGGGGGCTGTTGTTTTAATATTAAGAGTATTTGAACACACCACCTGCATGATGTTGGATTCTCTTACTGTTTTTTTTTTTTTTTTTTTTTTTGCACCTCATACAAAATCTGCTAAGGTGTACAAGTTAAAAAGCAATTTAAGAACCAAGAATGTTTGAAACCAGAGCAGCTTGACTGATTTTCAAGGATCAGAAAACAATGGGAACGGACTTCGAAGTCCCATCAAGTAGTTTCATCAATTGTAATGCTCTTCAGGGCTGTAAACCTGCCTCCATTCTCTTTGAAATCCCCTTACACTTTCACTCACACAGAAGGCAAAAGTCCTCCGCCATGTCCCAGAGATCCAAAGCGTGGGGTCATTTGTATACACAAGTACAACCCAAGTCAACAGCCAACACGAAAGGAAGGTTTTAAAGGGAAGAGTCACTGAGGAACTTAATTGCAGGGCAGCAAAGCAGATGGAAACATGAACAGCGGAGGAAGGAGAGGGTGGAATGAGTTGAGAGAGTGACACGGGAACATATATATTACCATATGCAGAATAGATCGCCAGTAGGGATTTTCTGTGTGAGGCAGGGAGCTCAAATCCGGTGCTCTATGACAACCTAGAGGGGTGGGATGAGCTGGGAGGTGGGAGGGAGGCTCAAGAGGGAGGGGACATAGGTATGCCTGTAGCTGATTCATGCTGATGCATGCCAGAAATCAACACAATATTGTAAAGTAATTATTCTACAATTAAAAATAAATACATTTTTAAAAAAAGAAAATAAGAAATGTAAATAAAAGGAAGAGTCTTTTGAAATACATGAAAGAACTCAGGGAAGGGGTGGGGTGGGCATCAGTGGGAAGAATCCACCTCTTTCTTTCTGCTAAGGGATTTTGGAAGGAAGCCACTGGTGTTCTATTTGTTTGAGGCCCAGAGCTCATTTGGGAATAATGGGGCCAAACCCCAGGAACGAGTATCTCTGCTGAGGGAGGGTTTGAGGGTGGTGAGGGGCATGCAGCAAGCAAGGGCTCCCTCTCCAGCTGTAGAGGTCTGCACCTCTACACAGAAAAACATCACCCTGATGAGAGAGGGAGAACACATCCAGTGAGTCTGGGGACCCAATCAGCAATCAGAGGGAGCCTTCGAATATAACTTGAAGTGTTCCTTGTCTTGTTTTCCAGCCCAGAGTATGGACTCTGGAGCCTGATGAATCTGAGTTTGAATCCCCACTTGGCCACTTACTCTGTGATTTGAGCATGCCACTCAACCTGTCAGTGCCTCAGTTTTCCCATCTATGAAATGGCAATAACAGATATCACTCACTCCACAGAGTTGTTGAGAGGCTTAAAAATAATCAACAATGTCAAGTGCTTTGAATAGTGTCTGAGAAATGCTGAGGAACACATTCAGTGTTAACATTTTCATTATTTCTGATCCAGCTATGCAAAAACATTTTTAGGTCGTAAAAAAGGAAAATTAAATCAAAACAAAAGTGACTACAATCAAAGGGGTTCTATTGGGAGAATTCTTACATCCCTGCAACAAGGACCCTTCTTTAACTTTAGTAGAAGTGTTGGAAGGATGCCGTGGCTGAGATCAAGCTAGGAAGAGAAAGCCAAGTCAGGTCAAGGCCAGCTGGTATCCTCCAAAGTAACAGCAGGGGACGCTGCAGGAAAAAAATGCAGGCAGAGCTGCAGCCTTTTTGCCTCAGAGGAGAACTTTATATGCCATGAGGTGAGCGCCTTGGCAACCCTGGGTTCCAAGCATAGGGATTAATTTCTATCAATTTTTTTTGTAGGGGTGACTAAAAATGACCCTCTCCATTGTTAGGTCTTGTAACTCCTTTTTCCACTTAGCTAGACTGACTTACTGACCAGCTGGTCCCCAGCTGGTCCCTGAAAGCATGAAACCCAATAAACCAGAAGGCAGACATTGTTCTCATTACACCATCTTTGGGGGCAGTTCTGCTGCACAAATTCTCAGGGGTAACCTTAGGGGTCTTGAGACCTTTTGGAATATAAGATAAAACCCCTAAGGAGAGACCCAGACCCTCATCATTTACCCTCATCGACTCTGTGGCTTTTCTCACATTGCTATGTGGTAAAGGTAGGAGTTGGGGGGCAGGGGGCAGGACCTTGTTGATCCCTAGAGTCAGACAGGACAGTCAGATACTTGGTCAAAGATATCACCGTAACCAGTTCCAGGTTCACTTAGGCAAAGATTGAAGAGTTAATAAATTTCCCAAACAGCTTCAGACTCAGAGAAGAGTCTGGAAATGCTAAGAATCAGACTCAAAGGGAAGCATGATAAAAGAAAAAGCTATTTCATGGTCTGTGTTAATGAGACCACCATACGAAGTTTTCTCAGAAAAGGTTTTTCCAGAGGCTTTACAGTTTTTTAAAATTAATTAACATTTTACATTCAGCATCCCATGGATTTCACATCTGCCACTGATTTTCTTACTAATTGGAAAAGCTGTTGGTGGAGGAATTGTTAGATGTTTGTACCATCCAAATTAGGGCATAATTAGAAGGCGGGGTGTAAACTAAAGAGAGACAAGGCTGATGAAGCCGTGTTTACAGTAACAGAGGAATCTTCCCTCTCATAGACGCCTGAGCTCATTTCCACTAGAATCCTATGTGAGTGTAGGTACACATCCCTTTTGACAGCTGGCTGGTTGCTGTTTGAAACTATACAGTCTTCAGAGAGATCTGCCCTCTGAAGTCTTTTAACCTCAAAATCCCATGGAGACTACAATAGCATCCCAGGTGTAATCAGGTGAGACCGCAGACCACTCCCATTACTATCGAACAGTACTATGGAATGTTTTTCGATATATAGCTTACAGAGTTTTTACACTCTGTGGATGCTCCAGCCTGGCAGGGGTCAAACAGGTCCAGGCTAATAACACAGACAGCGAGGCAGGGGCCAAGCTGCAGGGGCCTATGACTGCAGTGTAGTTCCTGACACGACTGCTCAGCCCTTTTGTATGATATTACTTAGGATACTGAAGACACGTGTCTCTTCATAAAAAAAAAAAAAATTAAAAAAAAAAAAGGATACTGAAGACAGCATGCTGCTTCAATTTAAAACAAATAAGGGGTACGAGCTGTTTGGCTAACATATAGCAGTTGGTCCTAGAAGGTAACAAGAGAAACATAACGTATTGGGTTGGCCAAAAAGGTTTGGGTTTTTCTGTAAGATGGCATGCAAAAACCCAAGTGAACTTTTTGGCCAACCTGGCATTGCCCCAGACCACAGAAAGTAACTGTCTAACCGAAGAGATAAAGTAGCTACTGCAAATCAATACAAGAGAGGATAGGAGTGGCTGGTGAAAATGAGGCCACCGTGAAGGCTTCCGAAGCCAGAGCCCCTGCCCCTGCCTTGTAGGACAGCAGTGACACTGATGAGCACTCGGAGCTCTTGAAGAACGGTGGAGCTCCCGTGGGATCCCTGCTTTCCTGCGGCTCTGGCACTTTTGTACAAGGAAACTGCCGTCGTGGAGACTGTCACAGTCATGTCATGGGGGGCCCTTCCCAGATGATACCAGTTGTTGTACAGCACTGCCATCTTGGGGAATCCCTGTCCACTGTCAGTCAGACCATCCCAAAGCCAGCTGCAACTTCCCCGGTGACTTCCCCGGTCCTCTAAAGCCTGCGGACCTTCCCTCTATCTTCTTGGCTTTGACCACACCCATAAGCTCATTCTTTGATTCAGCACTGGTTGGGAGAGTCTCTGCAATGACCTCCACCTGCTTACCATGTTGAGTGGTTTGTACAGACGTCTATAGGCCTGGTTATTCCTTAGGCCTGGGTGGTGTATCCAAAGTCGCCAGGACCAGAGAGGTAACCCAGCAGGTTGTGGAGGTACTGGAAAACCACCGCGCACAGGCTCCTTCTATAGAAAGCAGCCACCACTCAGCTCCGGCCATGTGGAAGCACCACTCAGCTCCGGCCACATGGAAGCGTGGATGGGGCGTTGCCAGATCTTTCCGATTTCGCAAGAGAAACTGGAACAGTGGATGTATACAGGAAATTTGCCAATTTTGGAAATGTTCAAAACAAATTCAAAACTTTCAAAAACCGCAAGTCAAACAAAAGAACACACACACACAACTCGTACTGTATTCATTCTACACGTGGCCCAGATGGAGTCTGCCTTAGGCCGATGATCCCAGTCTCCAAGGATATAAACAGAAAGTGCCAACAGAACTGAGAGATGGGTGGTTTTGACGTCAGCTTGGGGAATCATGGAAGACTGGAAGAAGAAAGACCATGATAATCCAGTTGCTTCTCACCCTTCCCATTATTAAATTGTTTTTTTTTTAATTATGAAATATTTGTAATTTTGGAAATATTCTGCTAATATAGGCCCCTATTAAGTCTCTCTGTCCCTAGAAAACTGTTCCTGGCAGTTTATGCATGTTACTTTATGAGGTAGTATGTTGGGATAGAGGTAAATAAATCCTTGAGGCAAAATATTTTTTCAAAACTCAGGAGTTTTAGTACATATCATTTAAAAAAAATCTACAAGAGTGACATCTGCTAAAAGAACATTTACTCTCTGAAAACATATCTGTAGCTGAATGTTGCCTTCAAAGAACTGGAAATGCCTCAGTTTTGCCAAGAGCCTGTATATGAAATAAGATTGACATTCCGAAGATAGCTATGAAATGTTCTTTCATATGATGATGAAGCCATGCTTCTGTAACAATCTGCATTTTTTCTTATATAATATTGTTAAGGGAGAGAGCTGCTTTTAAATTTTTATAATGGTCATGATTACATACTAGAGAAAAGTGATGTATTTTTCATGGTATGTTTAAAATTTTATTTTTCATTAAAAACTTAATGTTTACAGAGTAAAATTCACCCTGTTTTGTGTATAGCTCTATGAGTTTTGATAAACATACACAGCTATGTGACCTCTATGTCAGTTTGATATCATAAATCAAATATTAATAAAAAGACTGTTTACAGTCTCACATATAGGTGGCCAGCAGGCACATGAAAATATGCTCAACATTGCTAATTATTAGAGAAATACAAATCAAAACTAAATGAGACACCGCCTCACACTGGTCAGAATGGCCATCACTAAAAAGTCTACAAATACCAAATGTTGGAGAGGATATGGAGAAAAGGGAACCCTCCTACACTGCTAGTGGGAATGTAAATTGGTACAGCTGCTATGAAAAACAGTATGGAGATTCCTCAGAAAACTAAAAATTGAGCTGCCGTATAGTCCCGCAATCTCACTCTGGGGCATATATCCAGACACAACTGTAATTCAAAAAGATACACGCACCCCTATGTTCATAGCAGCACTATTCACAACAGCCAAGACATGGAAACAATCTAAATGTCCACTCACAGATGGCTGGATAAAGATGTGGCATGCACATTTACAACAGACTACTACTCAGCCATAAAAAAGAAGAAAAATTTGTGATCTGCAGTAACATGGATAGACTTAGAGATTATTGTACTGTCAGGGGAGTTCGTAATTTCCTTGGTTATGTCTCGCTGCAGCAAAAATATGAACTGACTGGCAGATCGGTATTACAGCTCAGTTTTATTTGGCAAGCAAAGGAAAATACACCCTCGAGGCTTGAAGAAGGGCTGACCCAGAAGATGTGAAGAGAAGAGAGACCCAAGACTCAATTTTGGCTCCTCTTTTTATGTATTTTTTCCTCCTCTCCCTGAGCCTACCCTATGTAAAGTGGGCTAGCCAGGAGGCTGTTTGCTTCCCCTGGGGTCCTCACTCCAGTCCTCGGACCTTCCTTTGTTCTATTTTCCTGGGCTTTTCCTTTCTTTGTCTTTCAGTCACCGCCATTCTGGACTCCTTTTTCCTATTCTAACTACCTAACAATACTAAGTGAAGTAAATCAGAAAAAGGAAGATGGATATGATATGATATTATGTGTGTATGGAATCTAAAATATGACACAAACTTACCTATGAATATGAACAGACTCACAGGCATGAAAGAACAGACTTGTGGTTGCCAGGGGAGGGGTGAGTGGGGTAGAGATGCAGTGGGAATTCGGGGCTAGCAGACACAAACTGTTCTGTATAGGGTGGATAAACCAGGTCCTGTTGTATAGCACATTTAATATCCTCTGATAAACAATGGAAAAGAATGTAAAAGAGAATGCATATACATATAACTGATTCACTTTGCTGTAGAGAAGAAACTAACACAACATTGTAAATCAGCGATGCATGCACTTGTGTTCAGTCGCTCAGTCGTGTCCGACTCTTTGCGACCCCATGAATCGCAGCACGCCAGGCCTCCCTGTCCATCACCGACTTCCGGAGTTCACCCAAACTCATGTGCATCGAGTCGGTAATGCCATCCAGCCATCTCATCTCATCTCATCCGTCGTCTCCTTCTCCTTCTGCCCCCAATCCCTCCCAGCATCAGGGTCTTTTCCAATGAGTCAACTCTTCACTTGAGGTGGCCAAAGTATTGGAGTTTCAGCCTCAGCATTAGTCCTTCCAATGAACACCCAGGACTGGTCTCCTTTAGGATGGACTGGTTGGATCTCCTTGCAGTCCAAGGGACTCTCAAGAGTCTTCTCCAATACCACAGTTCAAAGGCATCAATTCTTTGGCGCTCAGCTTTATTCACAGTCCAACTCTCACATCGATACATAACCACTGGAAAAACCATAGCCTTGACTAGATGGACCTTTGTTGGCAAAGTAATATCTCTGCTTTTGAATATGCTGTCTAGGTTGGTCATAACTTTGATACTTCAATTTAAAAAGATAAATAATCTCAAATCTCAATTCATTGCTTCAATTAATTCTTCACTCATTCAATCATTTAGCTCCTAAAATGGACCAAGCATTGAGAATACATGGCCCCAGCCTTCAAGGAGTTTTCTGCTTTTTGATGAGTCAGGTATCTTAAAAGTGACAATGCAGTAAATAAAATAAACTGCTATAAAGGATATCTATACAAATAGCATCTCATTTATTCCCTTAACTAATAGAATCTGATCCACCCAGTAGGATCAGGCCCCCTGTTAAGCAATGGGAATGTAACTATGGGCAAGGAGAGCTTGGAGCAAGCTCAGAAGCCAGCCAGCCAGCCGGGGAGGGACTGGATACAGAGGAGAGTGCCCTGCTGGGGAAGAACACAGATCTGTGGGATGAGCACAGGGGCCACATCTCTTGTTGGGAGCAGAGGAGAGCGTGTGCTGGGGAAGACGTAAAGGCGCTTCCTGAAATCCTTGTGCAATTCCTCCAACACTGCCCACATCTGGAGGGGCTGAGGACACTGAGAGATAGACACTGCCTAGTAGATTTATCACTGGTTCATGATGGAGAAAATGGATGAGTGAGCATGTCCATTAAACTACAATCCAAGAAAGCTTCTGTTTGCATACTCCTATCAGGCATAGATAAATGGCTATCTTGCTAACAGGGAGCTCATGATACACACACAGGCAGAGCCCGGAAAGCCATTTATTAGGAGGGGGAGGACAGAGAACAGGCCTGGGTGTCTGGTACCAGCAGCCCTGCCCAGCTCCCTGTTGGCTCAGATCCAGGTGCTGATAGCCTGAGCCTGGGCCTATGATGAAGTAGGCATGGCAGAATTCACTCGCAGCCAGCCACGGGGAGATGGGATAAGAGGGTTACTCCAACAACCCCAAGGCAGGCAGACAAGGGTCAGAACGCAGCCAGGGCAAAATGTTCCCTGGACTGGAATGCTTGGTTTTGTCCAGAGCCATTGGTAATATCTTCAGTACCCTCTGCTACACTGGGCAGTGTTCCTCAGCTGACAAAGGGGATGGTTACTTGATTTTTTTTTTTTTTTCTTTTTTTTCGCAGAGGGGGCATGGTGGTTGGTTCCACCATGTGACATACAAGATCTTCCCCAACCAGGGATGGAACCTCTGCCCCCTGCACTGGAAGCATAGAGTTGTAACGACTGGGCCACCAGGGAAATCCTAACAGTTCCTGTGAATGATGCCGGCTTTTTGACTTGAATTCTGTAGCCCATTCACTCCCATCCCTTCATTACAAATGAATGGAGATCTGCATCTCAATAAGTTCCATTCCCATTCATCCTCTGCAGCCCCAAGCCACACCTTTGCCGTCTCATCTGTGTTTCCCTGTATATACGGATGCTGGATGCTTTGCAAAGCTTGAAGTCAGGTTTAGAGTCAGATAAGTGGGGACGTGGGGGGTGGGTGGGGCCGATTCGCAGCCTCAGCAATACTGACATTTTGGGCTGGGAGATTCTATGGGGTGGGGGTGGTCCTGTAGATGGCAGGAGGCTTAGCAGCGTCCCTGACCTCTACCCACTCGATGACCACTGCTCTCCCTCTAGTTACAGCAACCCAAAATGCCCAGGTACTATCTGGGTCATTAATAATTTAATATTCGTAAATATTCTGTAGGGGGCAACATTGTCCCTTTTTGAGAAACACTCAGGTGGACCTGCATTCTAATCCTGGTTCTGCCACTTATTAAGTTTCTTAGGATCTCTGAATCCCAGCATCCTTGTCCATAAAATATTTTCTATGGCTGGTAAAATAATTGGAAAATTATATGGTTGATTAATTCCTGTCATGCGGCATATCTTCAAAAGGCAGCTATTATTACCATTTGAGTCCTCTATGAGTTTTCCTAAATTTTTTGGGTTGTAATTCCAGATTTCTGGTGACCAAAGAGTTCAAAAGGAACTGTGGGCCTGACAGGAACTTCCTTGGCTCTCTCTCTGGCCACGTAAAGAAGTTTGGCTTGGCTTGTAGCACCTAAGAGTATGGTTTGCAGTCTCTCTCTGGGAAAGCCGCTGCTTTCAGCATTCCTGCAGAATGGGATCAGCAGCCCTATGGGCATAAGAGACTTCAGTCTTGTTACAGCCGGCTCTGGGGTTTGAACTGCCTCCTTGACTTCTCAGCATAGGCACGTAAGTCCCTGAAAATTCCTGAAGCCAAGGTTGAATCCACAGCCTTTGGGATTCAGGGCGCAGGACAGAGGCAAAGTGACTTAGTAGTAGAGTTTTAAAATGGATTGTGAAGAGGGAACTATTTCGTGGAATAAGTTATAATTTTAAGAAAATGGCCTTTTAGCCTTGCTGATCAAGGTTTAAGGAATGTTCCCTCTTTCCCTCCATCCACCTCTATTCCCTTCACTTTCTCTCTCATTTTGAAGTTATGAAGATTTTAATGCAATGACATTGACTAGCATCCTTCAAGAAATGAACATTCTTCTATTGACCAATTTCTAAGAAAAGGGAAGTGGAAGGAGGCATAGAAAGAGGAGACAATATTTGTGTTATGAAAATTATAAGGTAAGATGTGAGCCATTCTCCTCCCTCTTTTCTCTCCTCACCTGCCCTTTCCCTCTCTATAAACACCCTTCTACTTGCTCTAGGACCAGCCATGCAGGATGATACGTACAGGCTTAGGACATACACTGAGGTAAGCAAGAATGGCAAAATTAATTGTTTAATTACACGGGAGTGAGTCACAAGTCAAACATAAGCGTACTCTTCAGTTGCACACAGATTTTGGTTAAAGTTTTATTTCTTTGGAAGAATATGAGTGTGACATTCCTAGGACCCAAAGAGGAATAGAAGACAATCTGGGTACCCAAGAAGTAGAGAAACTAATTGGGAGAGAATAAATAATAGAGCTATTGATAAGATTAAACTAGAAAATTGACTGAAAAGAGATTAGAACAGTGCTCACATAGAGTAAGTGGTTACAGTAATAAGATTTTAGAAGAGGAGGAAGTAGAGGGAAGAAGAGGGGAGAAAAGGCGGGAGGGAGGCAGGAAGAAAGGACCCTATAAAATAGCATACGTTGAAGGACAAATGAGGGCCACAGATAATTCTTTAGGAATTTAGAGAAGATTCCAGGACATGGGTTATTCAGAGAAAGCTCCTTAAGGTAAACATGGAGAGACATACGAAACGCCAAGTAGTGAGTAGAAACAGAGGTCTCAGTTTAGCCAATAACAAGTATTTCTAAGAGATAAACACTCATTAGGAAATAGTCTACTAAACATGAATTCTTCTGAGTTGCTACAGTTCTCTTCTGAGCTCCTTGAAATATCAAGCTAATGAAGGGCAATAAAGCCCATTGCCTCTTAGTGTCTTAAAATGTGTATTTTTAGATCACAGGCTTAAGATTTGCCTATGCAGTGAGTATTCCATGTCTGATGAAAACACCAAAATACATCTAGGAAAGGGGCACAGTTATCTTCCCCAAAGGCAACCAAAGAGCTGAGACATGCCCTTGCTTACCCACCCTAAGATGGAAGCCAGCAATTTCTCTCAGTGAAGGGTTGTAAGTTCTTTAAGTCGCTACCTGCTGTGGAAGTAGTAGCTCCTTATATGGTTCCTAAGTTTACCTCTTTTGGACTCTCAGAGTCATATCTGAATCTCTCAAACATTCCAGTTCTCATATGAAGAAAAACATCGCCAAATATTTCATCTACCTATTGGCTGGCACAGTTGCTTCTTGCCTGAATATTCATATGGTTTCAGAATCTATCGGGATCCAGTCTTTATTTCCATTTAGAGCAAGAAGGAGGAGGATGTTCCTAGAAAATGAGATGATAGCAAGCCTGGACCCATCAATGCGAGGCTCTGTGTGAGGTCAATAATTTGGAGTTCCTGCAAATGATATATTCTTTTTTTTTGAATTGGGGTATAGTTGCTTTTCACTGCTGTGTTAGTTTCTGCTGTACAACAAAGTGAATCAGCTGTCTGTATACACATGTCTCCTCCCTCTTGACCCTCCCTCCCATTCCCCGGCCCAACCCACCCCTCTAGGTCACCACAGAGCGCTGGCTGAGCTGAGCTCCTCTTTCTTACACATGGTGGTGTATATACATATCAACCCTAATCTCCCAATTTGTCCCCCCTTCCTCTTTCTCTATATCTGTGTCTCTATTCCTGTCCTGCGAATAGGTTCGTCTATTCCGCTTTTCTAGATTCCACACTCATGCATTAACATACAATATTTGTTTTTCTCTTTCTGACTTCACTCTGTATAACAAACTCTAGGTCCATCCATGTCTCTACAAATGACCCAGTTTCATTCCTTTTTATGACTGGGTAATGATATAGTCTTTGTGTATTTGTTTGACCTTTACTCAGAGGGGTGGGGAATTATCGATTTTTTATTAATACAAGTTGTGTAATTTTTTTTTTTTAGTGCTCAAAATTAAGACTTGCTCATATGTGAAGTAGGTAAAATTACTTATTTTTTTTTTACTTATTTGCAGTTGCCTTGGAATTTCCCCCTTTTGGACTGATTTCTTGGGAAGCCGGTTATCTAAACTTCAGATGATAAAACAATCCCTTATTCTTAGTAAACAGCTCTCTGGTGCAGTTGTGATGGGCAGATAGCCCTCTGAGAAGAGTAGTATTTACAGTCTACTTGAGAAGTTGTGTACTTTGTGAAAAGCAGGACCTATTTATATTTTGCCATCATGATCTGTGATCTGGACGGCAACCCGAGTTAATAGGTGTTATGTTTTGTTTTCAGTGTTTTCTGCCCTGTTGGCTGAGCAACTGGGCACAGCCTTTGGAGGTGCCAGGGCCAGTTACTCTGGGCTCCTCTCTGGCCATTCTGAGGGCTCACTATTTAGGAACTGCTCACAAGTGACTGGTCTCCCAGTGATAGGTAATTCCATTGCAACTCTATCACATATTCCATGGTTTTAAAAATTACAATTATGTCTCTCATTGTGTACTTTTCTCTTCAAATTGTATTAGTCATCCTATTCATTTTGAAGATGACTAATCCTGCTTGCAATCTGCTTTTACTCTGGTGGTCTACTTTATAATGTTTGATACTGGGAAAGTACAATGTCATAAAGGCAGTCTTCAATTTCAGAAATGTAGGGGGACTCTAAGTTACCTTTAAAACCTTCTGTGGAGTATGGGGGGGTTGGGCAGGAAAAATTATACCTCTGTCTTTGGAAAATCACTTAAATTGTTTCGACATTTCCTTCAAGGCCCTATAACTCTGCATGATTTTTTCCTCATTTATCTCTGGCCTCTCCTCCTATCCCTCTGCCTCCTCCACTCAATATTAGTCACAGGGCTTTACTTTATGTTCCTTAAAAATGCCAAGCTCATTTCCAAGTCAGAGGGTGTTTTTGGTTGTTGTTGTTGTCATCTGGAACACTGTTCCCAAGTTTTTACCTAGTTCACTGTCTTACTTCATTTAGGTGTCTAATTCAGCTACCACCACCTCAGAGAAGCCTTTCTTAACCACTCTGTCTAGGCAAGTCACCAGCCTCAGACTCATTCTCTAGCATCTTAACTTTTCTTCTTTGATATCACTATCTGATGTTCCTTGGAGAAAGAAATGGCAACTCACCCCAGTACCTTGCCTGGAGAATTCCATGGGCAGAGGAGCCTGGCGGGCTACAGCCCACAGGATTGCAAAGAATCGGACACAATTGAGTGACCATCACTCATCTGATGTGACAGGTATGTGTGCATGCCTGGTTGTGTCTGACTCTGCGACACCCTGGACTGTAGCCCACCAGGCTCCTCTGTCCACGGAGTTCTCCAGGCAAGAATACAGGAATGGAACCTACCCCGGGGGATCTTCCCGACCCAGGGACTGGACTCTGGTGTCTCCTGCATTGGTAGGCAGATTCTTTCCCATTGCATCCCCTGGGAAGCCCATCTGATGTTCTAGTATGTATTATTTTCTTCTCTGGAATATAAGCTCAACTAAGCAGGAGTTTTCTGTTTTATCTACTACTGTGTTTCTAGTATTGTATCTCTAGGGCCCCAAAGAGGTAAGTTTAGCTACAGTTTAAGGGGTTAATATAAAGGATATAGTAGGTAGTTACCTGGAGAAGGGAATGGCAACCCACTCCAGTATTCTTGCCTAGAGAATCCCGTGGACAGAGGAGCCCGGTGGGCTGTTGTCCATAGGGTCACACAGAGTTGGACACGACTGAAGTGACTTAGCATGCATGCATTGGAGGAGGAAATGGCAACCCACTCCAGTATTCTTGCCTGGAGAATCCCAGGGACAGAGGAGCCTGGGTGGGCTGCCATCTGTGGGGTCGCACAGGGTTGGACACAACTGAAGCGATTTAGCAGCAGCAGAAGCAGCAGCATGTAGTTACCTAAAGAACACAACCCCACAATGAGAAAAATTTATGGCCACCAGCTTAGAGTAGGTAGACAAAAAGATGTGGTATTTCAGGGCAAGTTTCTGACTCTTTTTGATTCCTGGCTTATAGCAGGGGCTTAACATTATCTATTCTTGCATAAATCATTAAATGCCTCAAATTAAGAGCAGGGACTAGATAATTTCCAATGTCTTCTCTAGTTCTAAACTTTTACAAGTCTTTAAGATCTTAGAATTGTCATCAATTTAATGAAATAGGATCTATGAGATCCTAGACTAGGGGAATTCCATCAATGTCATATTGACAAGAGAGAATGTTTAGGGAAGTAATAAGCTTGTGTCTCTTTTTTTCTTTTCCACTGGAGTCAGGAAGACATAAAAAAGAATCAGAGTGTTTTCAGAGGGAAACTGGGCTAAATGATGGTAGGTGTGCTCTATACTTTCCAAAGTGCCCCTGCCGGCCAACGTGGAGAGAAATTTAAGAGTTAACAACTGTCACCAGGGCTGCAGGCAGAGTTGTAGAGAAGGTCAGACTAGAGATCTGCATTCCAATGCACCTCTTTCTGAGTCCACTCTTCACCCCATTTATTGTACTCTAGCTATTGAATTTCCTTCTGCTGCCATTTGCCTTCTAAAGCTTCCCCTTTTCTGACTGCTCTATTGCTTTTGACAAAGATTTATCTTTCTTTTTCAACCAGATAGAATTCCAGTTCCCTGGTTCTCCTGGTAGCCCACTTGATTAAAAACTTTTATATTAAATGGTCAATAGGACCTAAAGAAAACCTGAAGTTTGAAAAAATGATCTAATGTCTTCCTGGTTTTCTAGGGCCTGAAATTCATGGAATTAGGAATGCCATCTTACATATATGCATCTTACACACACCCACACACACCCACCCACACCCACACACACACACACACCCACACACCCACCCACACACCCACCCATTCCCCTGTTTAAATTACTCTTCAGGCTAGGAGACAGTAAATAAAGGCTTGTCTTGGTATAAATCCTAAGTGACCAATAACAGCCATCTATACACTAAGAGTAGCATATACATGCTCATGTATATCCTGATATTCATGGGTTTGAAGGTACAATCTTTGACGTTTTTCTAATCAGACCAAATGAGCAAATAATGGTTTCCAGAGAAAAGGATCTCGTAACCATTGCAATTTTTATGGTCTCATAGAACAGACTACAGAAAAAATGTACTCTGTGATTTCACAGGATACTTTAATAACAATCCCTTAGAAGTCACCTTGACATGCTGCCAGAGTAGAGATCCTCATTCTCACCTTGCCTTTATGGAATATCATCCCTCATCCTGGATCCCAGGGACAAGTGGTGATGATGAGTATGACAGATTTTTGCATCTATGTAACATTTCCTGGTGAGTTTTGAAATGACTGGGGAGAGGACCTACGAAAAGACTGGAGTTTATGGTGTCTCAGAGCCCTGGGATGATAAAAGTGACATCATTTATCTCTCAAGATCTTTACATTTGACAAAAGGCAGTTCTTTAAAAAGTGAGACCAGTGCCCAGTGGCAGCCCTGGACACGAGGAGGAACTGAATTTCAGTACAGAGCAGGAAATGGCAACCCACTTCATTATTCTTGCCTGGGAAATCCCATGAACAGAGGAGCCTGGGGGGCTACAGTCCATGGGGTCGCCAAAAGAGTCAGGCATGACTGAGCAGCTAAGCAACAACAGAGCCTTGGAGCAGTGACTCAAAATCCAGTGCAGCTGGGGTGTGAGCAGTGAACACAGGACAAAGCAATGTGGCTTTGCCTTGGATTTAAAGTAGATCTAACGTCAGAATTTCTAAGGAAAAGGCCCCCAATTCTGCATTTCTAATGAACACCCCAGGTGATTGTGATGTACAGCCAGATGTGGCTGGGGAGCGGACAAGGGCTGGGGAATGTGTGTGTTGATTCCTAGAATCATAGGGACTATGATCCCTCGGGAAAGGTTCTGCATGAGTTTGCAGCAGGGGCTTACACTACACACAGGGTCTTGCACAGTGGTGGGGCAGGAGTGGGACAGTCTTTAGCAAATGATTTTTTAAAATCAACTTATTGAATGCACTGAGGTATCATTTACATACAGTAAAATGCATAAATTTTATTAAACAGTTTGGTGAATTTTGAAAAAATATATTCATTTGTATAACATCCTAATCAAGCTATAGAACATTTCCAACCCATGTAAAATTTTCTACCTGCACTTTCTATGCAGTCAGTCCTCTTACTGTCTGGATCCACACTCCCCACAACCCCTATTCTTTTTTGCATCAATTTAGTTTTGTCTGGTTTTGAAATTTATATAAAGAAATCACACAGTGTATAGTCTTTTGTGTCAGGCTCTTTTTTCTCAGGATAATGTTTTTGAGATAACACTACGTTTGTTACATCTATGAGTGGTTTTTTCCTTTCTGAGTAGTATTCCATTGTATGAATGTGGATGGACACATGGGACTTTTCCAGTTTTGTGCTATTATGAATAAAGTTTCCATAAATATTTTCTATGCTTTTTTTCAAGCTTTTTGTGGATACAAGTTTTCATTTCTCTTGAGTAAATACCCAACAACAGAACTGCTGGCTCATGCAGTTGGTACATGCTTAACGTTGTAAGAAATTGTCAATTTTCTGTGCCATTTTGCATTCCCACCAGCAGAACCTTGAGAACACTTGGTATTGTCATTCTATTTAATTTTAGCCTTTCCAGTGATTATGTGGTGTCTTGTTGTAATTTGGATTTCCCTGATGACTAATGGTGTTGAGGATTTTTCTCAAGTGTCAGCTATGTATGTATCTTCTTTTGTGAAATACTGGTTCAAATATTTTGCCTTTTTGGGGGTTGTTTGCTTTTCCGTAATATAAATATAAACATGTGCCTGCATGCTATGTTGTTTAAGTTGTGTCCAACTCTTTGCATAGCCCACCAAACTCCTCTGTCCATGGGATTCTCCAGGCAAGAAAACTAGAGTGGGTTGCCATGCCTGCCTTGAAGGGTTCTTCCCAACCCAGGGATCAAACCCAGGTCTCTTATGTCTCCTGAATGGGCAATCAAATTCTTTACCACTAGCATTACCTAGAAGCCTCAAATATAAACATAAGAAAATAGAATTATTTATTTGTATGTTACTTGCTTTGGAACAATAATTATCAAGAACATCTTTCCATTAAATAAGTTCTGCAGCATTATTTTGTTTCAACGTGCATAGTTTTACATACTATGGATGTACCATACAACATTTATTTAAACCAAGATTCTATTATTGGATAATTTCGTTGTTGCCGATTTTTCAGTTGCAAATTGTTTTTTTTTAATGTATTTATTTTTTATTTTACTTTACAATTCTGTATTGGTTTTGCCATACATTGATATGAATCCACCACAGGTGTTGATAACTATTTTCATATAATAATCTTTGTGCAACTAGGTTTTTTTTTCTTTGTATAATTTCCTGTAAGTGAAACTATTAGGTATGAAACTATTAGGTACCCTCTTTCAAGGCAGTTTCCTGTTTTAATAATGACTGTTTCTTGGGCCTAAGCCTATAGATTTTGCATGGTGGCCATGTATAGGCGTGTGCTGATTTACCATTCCAAAGCATTGTCACGTGGTCTCTGCATGCAGGCATTGAAATTTCCTAGTGTCCTTGACTAATACTTTATCTCCTACTTCCTTCTCCAAGAAATTCTAGACCTCCATCTGGTAACCTATCAGATTTTTATCAGTACTTCCAAAAGGAAACTTCACTTTTCTGCGATTCAGAACAGAGATCTTCTTCTCTATGATTTAATAAAAAAGTTTTTCTAGTTTCTATAGAATTCTGCAAACATATTGTTCATTTATGATGTAATTACATTGGGATCAAATGATTAATGTGGGATGTTCCCAATTTCCATACTTCACTCAGCCAAAGAGAATTATCAACTGACCAGATCAATTTCCTGATTCTTTTCTTCTATTAGAGAGGTCAGGTCAATCTATATCATAAAGTGATGTGGAGAAGAGGGGAAAGGCAGAGAAAAGGAAAATGGTGTATTGAGAGAAGTTATGAGGAAGTGTGGATTGAAATGCTCTGCACTGGCAGCAAGTGTGAGGGGGGTGGGGTGGAAGACGAAAGATGGTTTTAATAACTGTTGTTATGGTCTTTGAATTTGGATATGCTTTATGGTTTTTAAGAAACATAAGGGTTCAAGTTATTTTGAAATTACTTTTGGCTGTGGGAATATATTTCTTGACTGCAACCCGGTTCCAAGATCAAACTATGTCTGCTCCAGGTTTATAAAAGTTATATAGGCTTAGGAATAGGTTTTCCTTGTTCATATCCTTTTAAAATTGTGCTGTGATTGTGTTAGTTTGCTGTTCATGAGATGGTAAGTACTGGACACCTGTTTAAACAGATTTAAGACTGTTCCTTCTGGCCAATAGTTTCATTGTGTGCTCTTTAAAAAAAAAAAAAAACCCAAACCAAGACAATTGAGACATAAATTTCTGTTCTCCTTTTCTGTTTATATTTTTTATTCTATGATTTTTCTGAGGTAGGGAGTCCACATTAAAGGTCATAGTGCTTCTGGCTCTAGGGTTTAATTTCTTAAACACATCCCAGGTCAACTGGAGTGCTAGAGTTTATTACTTTTTAAAAACCAAACCCCTGCCAAGTGAAAGGAGAGAAGGGCATGTTTGGATGAAAGTGCTTGATGTTCAGATTCTGCAGTTTGTTGACGTTTTATTGCTCAATGCAATTTTTCCTACCCTTCAGGGCATTTTGCTTAATGGTTTCACAAGAAACCAGTATGATGAGGCTTCAAAGCAAGCCCCAGGTTTTAGCAACAATGTTCTTATTCCAGTTTATATGAGACACATGTCCAAAACCTTGTATAAATCTGAAGTTTTTCTCATAAATACTCATGCCCAGAAAATATGGTAAGCCATGTTAACAAGCCATATTAAATATCACACACTAACATGGAAATAAACCAGGCACTCCCAATGTAATAACAGATTTTCTTAGAGGTTGGGGGAAAGAGAGGTGTACCTAAACTAGATTTTAGATGTACTGCAGTAAATTTATTCTGGTCTCTCTGTCACCAGTGGTCTGATAGTGCTAGCTATTGGGTATTAATCTTTCATTAAGAATTAGCTGTGTTGGTGTTATGCCTTAAATATCAAATTATTACAAATACATCAACAAGATGATGGATGACCCCAAGAAGTCTGCCCTTCATAGGTATTTATTCATGAGTATTTATTCTATAGGTTAAGGGAAACATGAGCCATTTATTACCTTTAAAGTGGTTCTCATATTAAACCACATACATACCAATAAAACATGAGTTTATGAGGGGATATATAGTTTTACGGTTAAAAAATGAAGTGCCAGTTCTTACACTTAGCAGTTGAAGTATTATCTAATCCCTCTTTTACTATTATCTGCTTCAGAAGCTGACTCTTTGCCCTCTTTTTCTATTTGCCTGGATCAGATCCTTGTCACGGTCAACAGGCTTAGTTCTAAAAGGGCCATCTCTGGGAAGGCAGGCCCACAGAAATGAGTAGGCCTGCAGGAAGAAAGGCCTGGCATTAATGGTTGTCTCAACCTAAAAGTAGTTACTGACAGGGATTGTGGCATCTTATTCTCTGGAGGTTTATTAAAGAAATACACATTCTCTTCTGTTTGGAATGGCAACCTTGTGCTACTTCTAGCAAGTACTGGGAGGCAAAGGGTCTCTCAGTTCTCTGCCCAGCGTACCATAATTTTTTAAAAAATTTATTGGAATATGGTTGCTCTATAATGTTGTGTTTATTTCTACTGTGCAGCAAAGTGAATCAGTTATAGATATACATATGTGTTAGTCTCTCAGTCATGTCTGACTCTCTGTGACCCCATGGACTATAACCCACCAGGCTCCTCTATCCGTGGGATTCTCTGATGACCCAGAGAGATGTTGTGGGGAGGGGGGTGGGAGGGGGGCTCATGTTTGGGAACGCATGTACACCTGTGGTGGATTCATGTCAATCTATGCCAAAACCAATACAGAATTGTAAAGTAAAAATTAAAAACTGGGATCCCTGGGATCATCCTAACCCAGGGATCAAATCCAGGTCTCCTGCACTGCAGGCGAATTCTTTACAGTCTGGGCCACCAGGGAAGCCTATATATATATATATCTCCCCTCTTTTTTGGATTTCCTTCCCATTCAGGTCACCACAGAGCAATAAGCAGAGTTCCCTGTGCTACACAGTAGGTTCTCATTAGTTATTAATTTTTATTGATAGTATCAACAGTGTATATTTGTCAATCCCAATCTCCCAATTCATCCCATCCCCTCTCATTACCCACCTGGTATCCATAGGTTTGTTCTCTACATGTCTCTATTTCTGCTTTGTAAATAAGATCATCTATACCAGTTTTTTCAGAGTCCACAAATACACATTAATATATGATATTTGTTTTTCTCTCATTGCACTCTGCTTTTTGATGTGTTTATTACTGAAAAGCAGAAGAAAGGGCTGTCTAACCTACACTAAGAAGATCAAATAGCAGGCAGGGCGCTTCCCAGGTGGCACTAGTGATAAAGAACCCACCTGTCAATGCAGGAAACATAAGAGACACAGGGTTGACCCCTAGATTTGGAGGATCCCCTAGAGAAGGAAATGGCAACCCACTCCAGTATCCTTGCCAGAAGAATCCCATGGACAGAGGAACCTGGCAGGCTACAGTCCACAGGGTCTCAAGGAGTTGGACGTGACTGAAGCGACTCACACACACACACACACACACACACACACACACACACACACACACACACACA